>NW_008360319.1:2189732-2200072 GCF_000622305.1 Nannospalax galili | reverse complement strand
CTATCTATCTATCATCTATCTATATCTATCTATCTATCATCTATCTATCTATATCTATCTATCTATCTCTCTATCAGTCTCTATCCAACAGGTCTGATCTGTTTTGCTTTAATTTTGCGACTTTACTTGTTTTAAACTTTACAGAAACAGAATCATAAAATATCTGTTCTATCTCACAGCTTCTTTTATTCAATAGTATTTTAAAAATATTCACTCGTGTTTTTGCATGTAGCCACGAGCCATTCATTTCACTGTTCCATGGTGTCCTAGTGGCAGAGCAGAATACAAATGACTGGCCTGTTTTATTGGTGGTGGGGATTAATTATTTGGGGGCTCTTATAAATAATGCATCTATGAATATCTATATATGTAGTTACTGCTGTCTATAGCCATGCATTTTGAAAGCAAATGATCTTATCTAATCTTTATAAGACCCAAATGGTCTAGAGATGTTTGTAGTCTAACCTTGTAGAGAAAGAGCACACAACTGTTATGTGCCTAAGTTACTGAACAGGGATTGTAGTTCAACTGACCCCAGAGCCCACTCTTACCCCCTAGTCTATGCACTTGCCCAGGTTTCATAGTGTTCTTGCTTGAATATGATATGTTCCTCATAGGATCATGTGCTTGAACAGTTGGTCCCCAAATGGTGGTGCTGTTTTGAGTAGTTGTGGAGCCGTTAGGAAGTGGAGTCTCTCTGGAGGAAATGTATCATTGGGGCTGGGTTTTAAGGTTTTTTAGCCCCACCTCGTTTCCCATCCACTCTGTTCTCTGACTGCAGATGAACGTGACCAGTACCAGCTCCTGCTGCTGGTCCTTCTCTATGGTGGAGCACATCCTCTCAAACTGTAAGCCAAAATAAACTTTCTTCCCTTAAGTTGCTTCTTGTCAGATATTTGGTCACAGTCACAAGAAAAGTAATTCATATACATGGCAACCAGGAGGAGACTGAGCCTGGGAACAGTGTCATTGGTTTTCAGTAGGTTTCTGATTTACAGCACTGGCGTATTAGGTCAGATCATAGTCAAAGTTCTCATAATATTATTTTAGTACGGAAATACTTATACACATACACACACATGCTCATGGTTTTACCTTCTCACACAAGGGTCTCTTGACAGATGTTTTGTCCCACTATTTGTTAAGTCCCTTCCCCAAGCTTTCTGTCTTTTTAATAGCCATGTACACACATATATTCTTTCTCCTAATGTGGTTAACAGCTCACCACACTTAGTAGGCGCAAACTATTCTATGAATTATTGGTCTTTAGGTATATTGAGTCAAGTTAACTTAATACATGGTTATTAAATGTTTCATAAAATGTTTTCATTTCAGATCATTCGAATGAACTATATGGGGCTATTAGGGCCAAAAGGACAAATCGAAGTGTACTCAGTCTGTTTACACACTAAGGATGCCTATTTCAAATGGGTCTGACTGATAGGTGGCACATACATCTGCATTCATACTGTCATTTCTTAATCATTTATGCCAACAGAAGGAAAAGTATAGCTCAACTTGTTCAAATGGTGTTAAGTATTAACATTGTTTGTGTGTTATATAGAACAACACAGAGTTTCCCCCACATTTACACCATTCCAAATGTCTCTCTCAGTCATGGGATTTATGGGATAGTATGCAAAGCAGGGTTTTTTTTCTAAACCATTTGCAAAGAAAAAATGTGGAGGTTTTACTATGTGGGAGAGACATTTAGAAATATCAGCTGGTTGAGTGTTTGGGGAATTGTAACTTAAATGGAACCCATGCCAATAAAAATGTTCATCTGGGCTTAAACAACTCATTTTCAAATAGGTAAAATACCATAGGATTTAGTGTCATTTTCAGAACAAGTCCTAACACCACCTACTGCTTGGTAACATGGAGAGACTGTCAATGAAGATGGTTTTATATGTTTAAACTGGGAAACATGTTCACTGTTTTAAATACACAAAGCAACAGATAAAATCAGTGAGACATGATTGAACTGAAAAAATGAGGAGAATTTACAGACTGGAAATGGTACCAGGGACAAAATGGTGGGTTCAGGAGTGGGGCTGAAGCCCAAAGCATGCTGGGTTCTGGACCCACATTGTTATAAATAGAAGCCTGTTTCTGATGGAGGCAAGTGCTCCCTATGATGTGGGGTTAGGAGCCGTGGTCTGAGCTTTACATCAAGGATTGAGAGAAGCTTTTTCCAGCTATGAAACACTGAACCCTTTTATTGTTAAGGTCAGCTGAGGGTCTGGTCCTTAGGGGTTACATGGGCTCCTCCCACCTTTCTTTGACCAGTTGTACCATCTAGGTGAGAATAAGTCAAGGACTCTGCCTGAAAGCAATGAGGAAACTTCCTTTCTGTGTTGACCCTCCACTTTGTAGATTGGACACTGGTTGAGTCCATCTAGTGGGGTCTCTGTGGCCTCTCTGAATGAGAGGACAGGTGACTCACCAGTTACAGGGCATTTTGGGAGATGCTCCATAGTCTCATGTGACCTAGTTGACCTTGGAAGGCAAGGGGCAAAAGATTGTCCCTTTAAGTCCCTCTGACCATATTAGTATAGGTCTCCAAGTATGGTTATTAGACACTCAAGAAGGTTAGTTACACCAGTCGGATACTTTTAATTACTGTGCAATATGTTAATAGAGTTTGAACTAACTCTCTCTCTCTCTCTCTCTCTCTCTCTCTCTCTCAAATAATCCTTAACTAGAAATATATTTTGCTCCTTAAGCCAGTTCTTATAATTGTTAACAAGAATAGTAAAAGTTGTTTAATTTAGGCCAGATACATGGACTTAAAACACCCAATAGGAAAGTATAACCAAAGATTAAAATCTTTCATCTTGGGGATAATCAACAGCTACCTAATTGGACTTAAAGCCCACTCAATGGGAGGGAACTCATCTGTGGCACTGTAAACACAGCCAAATACACATGGTTGGAGAGGACATAAATCTTAGAGAAAAACCTAAGTCTGTCACATCCCTAGACAAATGTAATTTCTTACTATATGCTAAATATGGAACCTTATACTTACAGACAAGTATGCCCATCACCACTCGTTGAAGAAGCTTCTTTTGTAACACAGGCTATTACAGGGTTCTACAACTGGTCACACACAGAGAACAAATGTTTATGAAATGCCCAATCCTAAGTGACACATCTACAACGGAACCTCTATCCCTAAGACTTAAGGAACATAGTAGAACAAGGGATAGAGAGAACACTAATGCATTTTTCAACTCTCATCAATGAAGCTCCCTCATGCAAGAGAAGACAAAAGACCACAAATGTCAAAGCATAGAGAATAAGGGTCTTCGGAGTGTCCCTGGACAGGATTCCTATATTAAACTTCACCTACCCAGGGCTCAGGAACCTAAGGGGAGGAGATGTATGACCATATGGAGACAGAGTCTTACAGAAAGGCTCCTGGGACTGTCCTCATGTGAAACTACAGTAATGGTGTCAGCATGCACAAGACCCATGCAAACTCAAACTGACAAAAATCTAGCATAGAGCTGGGGAAATGGGCAGCAGGCCCCAACCTTAGCCAAAGAACTATTGACGGTTGATGACTGCTGGGTGAGAGAGAGTTTACTTTCTTTAAGGAACTGACTCTGGATAGGCTGACTAGACCCCAGTGGATGAACTTGTACTGAGGAACGTCTGGGTACACGAACTTGACTTGATAGGCCTTAACACAAAAGACAGAATGCATGAAATCCAATGGGGATGGACTATAGGAAGGTATGGATGGGGGAGGGGTACAAAGATCATTAAGATGTTTTGTATGAAATACACAAAAATTTCATTAAAAATATACAAGGAAAGAAGGAAGGAAGGAAGGAAGGCAGGCAGGCAGGAAGGAAGGAAGGAAGGAAGGAAGGAAGGAAGGAAGGAAGGAAGGGAGGGAGGGAGGGAGGGAGGACCAGGCAGTTTAGGGTTAAATAGTCCCCAAAGAAAATCAAGAGAATTAGCCAGTTTCTTTATTAGCTAAAAGTCAAAATGTCTTTGAGCTCTTGGCAGCCTAGTCTGTCAAAGGCTGGAAATTATAAAAGTACTTAGGGGCTTTTAATCTGATTCGAAAAGGATTTAGGGTTACCTCTTCGGCGGGGGGTGTTAAAGTATCAGAAAGCACCATAGGAATAAGTGGTCATCAGAAAGATAAAGGAAAAGGAGGAGTCTGAAAGAGAAGAACAGTAGGAAACAGGCCTTAATAAGGGAGATATGGACAAAAATGGGCTTGTTTTAAGGGGAGGGGATGGAGGGTTATACAAGGACCCTTGGGGATAAAGGGAAAGAAGGAGCTCAAGAGAGATGGGGCCATAGGAGAAGAGTATTATTAGGGAGAAATGGGAAAAATGGGAGCACTTTAAATGGGGAAACCACGGAAGAAAGATTAGACAATGAGAGAGATAAATAATGCCTAGCTAGTTTTTTAAAAATAAACAGAGGGAACCATATTAATCAAACAACCTACTGACAAATTATACATACAACTAGCTCAAGGAATATAATATATATCTAGGCAAGGTTTATCTGAGAACATTTGGTCTTTCCCCAGGCTTTATCTACATAGCACATGGTAATTGGTGGCACACGCCTTTAATCCCAGCACTTGGGAGGCAGAGGCAGGTGGATCTCTGTGAGTTCAAGGCCAGCCTGGTCTACATAGTGAGTTCTAGGACAGCTGGGGCTACAGGAAGACCCTGCCTCAAAAAAAAAAATTACCAGAGTGGTAGAACTAACCTTCTTGGATGTTTAACAGACATACTTTGAGGCCTATACTAATTTGGTCAGAGGGACATAAAGGACAGTTTTTGCTCCTTGCCCTCCTAGATTGACTAAATCCCAGGGCAGTATGACCATCTCTCAAAATGTCCTGTGACTATAGTGAGTCACCTGTCCTCTTGTTCAGGGAGGCCATGGAAACACCACCAGATGGACTTGAACCAGTGTCCAGCCTACAAAGAGGAGGGTCAACACAGAGGGAACAATTCCTCCATGCTTCCAAGTGAAGCCAGCCATGGTCAAGTAGGACCTTTGACTTATCTTCACATAGATGGAACTGGTAGAGGGAAGGAGACAGGGGCTCTCTGAGGAACAGATCCTCAAATGACCTTAAGAGTGAAAATAAATTGGTTTATCTGGGCCAACTCTATGGCCTTAAACCCAAAAGGAAAGTATAGCTAAAGATCAAAGGGATCAATATATTTCTTTAAGACTCCATGTGTATAGCTAAAGGCTACATAACAAGAAACAATGCCAGACAGTAGACATCTTCCTTTGAATTGTTGGCCAGGTTGGTCCAAGAGACTCCCAGACAGTAACCCAGCATAGAACTGGGAAAAAGAACAGCAGACCCCAATCTTATCTAAAGGAATATTGGAAACTGATTGCTGCTAGATGAGGAAGAGCATTGGGGAATGGCTGGGGGCACTGACAACACAGTGGACAGTAACAAGGATGACAAGTATATGGACTCCAGTAGGGCGGGGGGCTATGGGAGGGTGCCATTTGGGATGTGGGTATATAGATGAATAAGATTGTTTGGGATGTTCTGTATGAAATACACACAAAAAAATCAACAAATAAAAAATGAGTTAAGTTTGAAGGAGCAGCATAAAAATTTGCTTCATGTTAATTAGTAGAGGTGAAAAACATTACCATTGAAATCTACCTGATAACTTTAGATTCATGCTCAGGTACCAAGGATCTCAGAAAGTAACCAACTGTGACTAGTAATAATCAGATACACAGAGATTAGAGACACATGTGCAAACATCTAAGCGTTAGTAGCATTAAAAATGAGTTTTTTTGTAGGAAATATATTTTAAAATGAAATGGAGATCTTTTTTAAAAGTTAAAAACTCATTTAATTTTGTTTTAATAGGGTTTATACTGAGTTCACTGTTGTATAACTATATTAATTCAACTGTGAACCTAAAAATTTACAGCCAACTTTGAAAGTGATGCATCTTTGCTCTAGAAATTGTTACTGAATATGTTAATGTTGTAATGAAATGCTTCTTCCAATCAAGTGGTTTTTAAATAAATAATTTTTTAAAAAAAGAATAACTGGTCAAAAAATCAAATCTCTACTGTGTTGGAAGCCCCACCTTTCCAGCTTCACTGATCAATCATCTAGCCTCAGGACCACTCCTAGGAAAGTGGGTTCACCCGGTTATGCTAAAGGGATGGGCAGAATACCTAGTGTGTAAATCAGAGGGTGAGCTTTCCTTGCTCAGAGTCCCCACCTCCTAGTGCAGTTCCTGTGGATCTGGGTTGCAGACCTGTGGCTCTCCTTAAGCCCATCTCTCTTTTCTGAACTCTTCAGAAAAGCATAATCTCTCTCCTTTTTTCTACATATCCCATTTCTGAGTATGTTTTCCATTGTGCTTTGGGCTGCCCCAGCATCTTGTATTTCTTTACCTTTTCTCTAAAGCTTCCTCTTCCCCCATAAAGGGAGACTGAAAAAAATACAAACAAAAAAACCATGATGGGTCATAAAGCACCACTACTGCTGAAGGCCTTATCGGAGCATTGTCAACTCCTGTCTGAATCTATGGCCCCAGAACAGACCACCACCAACCATAGAGTGATTCCTGCTCTGCAAGTAGGTCCTCCTGCCCTTATCAGGCCCAAGGCCCTTTAGAAACACTAACCCTTATAACTTTATCTCCAAACATTTAAACTCTCCTGCCTCTTGCATCTCCGTGGTTGCTGCGCCGATATCCACCCATCAAGCTCCAACCCTCAATGACTAGTAATAAAGATTAATCTGGATTTTGAAGGTTGGTTGGTCCCCTTTTCTTCTTGTGGCTCTTTCTGCTCCTTTTCCTAACAGCAGCCATCGGCTGATAGGCCACCTGGTGAGGTGTCTGACTTCCATGCAGGCTCTAAAGCAGTGTGGCCGTGGGACTCATGAGTTTTTTCCATCCCCCTCCATTTTTCTCAATGCAGTTGTGAGATTCCTAGCTTGTCTGCCCTGAGGATTTTTCTTTAAATTCGAATAAAACTGTCCTAAAGCTTCAAAACAAACAAAATACAAAACAAATGAAAATAGAACACTGAGCTCCCTTTCAGCCAGAGCTACTGTCTTTCGGTAGTTCACCAAATGGCACACTCAGAGGGCATTCCAGAGGAGAAGCAGTCAGTACTGTTCTCTAGGCCTTTTTAAAAATGTGAAGTTTTTTCTTTGGTCACATACAGGTGAATCTACAAGAAGGGATACTGTGTGTGAATCTACTGTGGACATCAAGAGAATGAGAACTGTCAAAGAGAAATGCCCTAAAAATGTTACCATGACAAACCTGGAGATGTCTGTAAAGGCGAGATTGCTGGGCTGTGGAGCAGGCACCTGGGCCACATACAGGCCAGAGTTGCTTTTTAATTTATTCCATCACAATTTCGTGTGTGTGTGTGTGTGTGTGTGTGTGTAAAATGTACTTTGCTCATATTCTCGCCATCATCCTTGTTATCCCCCACTTCCAAACCCCATCTTCTAACAAATCCTCCTACTTTCATGTCCTTTATGGTGTGTGTGGCCCACTGCATTTAATCAGGGGTTCCTGCCCGAGTATGGATGAGGTTTTTTTTTTCTAATTTTTTAAAATTAAATTTTGTATTTTATAGAGAATATCTCAATTTGAATCATCCTTATAACCCCGTCCCCACCAGCACCCTCCCATACCCCCCTCACTGGAACCCACATACTCTGTCCTGGGTGTTAAGACCCACTGTGTCAAGTCAGTGTCCCTAGACGTCCCCCAGAGCAAGTCCATCCACTTGCAGGTTAGTCAGATCCCTCTCACCTATCTATCCAGACACCTATCATTTTCTTTCTTTCTTTTTTTGTTCTTTTAAACAAAGCATAGGGTGGGGGTTGATTTACAGAGGAGTGCGTGCCCCCCATTTATGGCTGCACTGGGAAGTCCACACTCAGATGTAGATCTTGTGACTTCCCGTCAGCCACAGGAAATGGGGAGAGAGGGGCCTCCTGGGGTTCTCACTTATATATCCTTAGCCCCTCCCCACATGCAGCTTAGGTCAACTGACTGGGTGGGAGGGGTAACTGACTCCCCCCTCAACTCCTTGATGAGCATGTGAAGGAGGTGTGACTAGTTTGCTGGCGTGGTGGTCGGAGTACACTTTCAGTTAACATTCCACCCCTTCCTCTGGCTCTTACATTCTTTCTGCCAACCTCTTCTGTGAAAGTCCTTGAGCCTTGGAGGAGGTGGTAGGTGTGGGATGATCTTCCTCCTATTGTGGCAAGGCACTGAGCTTTCAGGTCTCTGCATCATCTGTTTTCCATGGGCTGATGGCCCATTTCAGTGGGATTCCTTCTGCTATAAAAACACAAACAGCAAAAAGCAAGAACATCTAAACAGTGGCTGCTATAATAACTTAACCTATGGGTGTAAACACAAACACTTGGAAGGTGCATCGCATCCATCTAACAAAACAATTGCAGTGGCTCCCCACTGGGGCCTGTGTTCCACCCCTAGGAGCAGACATTTTATCCAATTGAAAATTTGCTGGTTGTACATACACTAGACACTCCACTATTGTACCAGCAGGAACATCTTGTTTGGTATGTTGATAGTACAACATGCAGGGCCTGCTGTTGAGCAGAATTATAGAAGATTCTCCCCCAGTCATCTGCATATCACCCTTTGGTACCATGAAAGCCACCTGTCCAGTGGCAGGGAGTTTCTAGCTTAGTCCAAGCTTGATTTCTCCCTCTCCTGTGCTCACATCAAGAAGTGTCTTCAGCAATAGGGTTTTTCCATCCACTTTCTGTGTACAACCAACATTGTTGGCAATGGCCTTTATTGTTTGGGGACTTCCAGGGCCCCTCAGGCCAACAGCTCATAGGGGGCAACCCACCTCTGGCACTGGGATTTTCATTTAACAACTGTTTTGCTTCTGGAAGCTGGAAGGATTTTTTTTTTCCATCCCTACGGGGTTCCCTCTGTGTTTAAGGCTTTTTATTCTTTTTCTTTTTAAACTGTGTATCTGGAGAATTTTTCCCCCTTATTCCCATAGTTCTTCGTACAGCCCTCCTTCCCCCTCCCTTTTTACATATCTCTCCCTTTTTCATATCTTTCTCCTACTATTCTCTCTCAGGTTTCTTCTTTCCCTTTACCTCCCTGTTTCCCTTCCATTTTCTTGGTCCCTACAGTTGCATCAGGATATACACTCACTTAAAAGGATTTGGTGCTAGGATCCACAAATGAGGGAGAACATCCGCCTTTTGTTTTTCTGAGTCTGTGTTACTTCACTTAGTGTAAGAGTTTCTAGATCCTAAATGGGGATTATTTACTTGAGCAAGGGCAATTTACCAGTGGCTACAGCATCTAGAGGACTCACCGTCCCCTAGTCCCCTAGTGCTCATTAACGTACTATCAGAAACACTGCTACTTGTGTTCAGGAAAAGATGCTCAGGAAATTGTCCTGGCAACATTCTATGAAAATATGCAAAACTGAGAAAGGTCTAGCAATAAAATAGATACACATGTCATGACATATATCCACTGGAGTATGTGCAGTCGTAAAAAAGTACAATGAATTCAAAGCATGCACATTAACATGTCTAAACCCCATAAACGTAGTATTGAGCAAAAGTGGAAACAAATCGCAATATAATGCAACTAGCAACATGATGAAGTAACATTAACCACTATTCTGAAAACCCACAAAAATGGGATCCATTACAATGCTTATATTGAAATGCAGTTGTGTGAAAATCATGCTTAGAAATTTGAAACATTAAAATCAGAACAGTGGTTACCACTGAAATACAAGGAAGGGAAAGAACGTCAGGGAGAAGGCTTAAAGGAGTTTGACTAAACGAGATAAAAATATATAAGCCTGAAGTAAACCTGGCTGGTATCCATATCTTTAAAACCTAGGTGAACAACATGTACACATTGGTCATGTCGAAATATTTAAAAGTTTGTTTAAATGTTTAAAATAAAAGTGCTGTTCTATCCAACATCTCTCAGATGGCCCTGCTTAAAGTCACAAAATAAAATCAAAAGTCATAAATGTTGGAAAGGGGCTGGTGGGAGGAGGAGGTTTGATAGGGAAGGGACAGAGAAGAGAGGATAAGGGGAGAGAGGAATCAGAATGATTATATATATGTAAAAATTGTCAAAGAGCAAAATTAATTAATAAAAGTAAAATAATGAAAGTGCTTGTGCTGGCTAGCTTTAGTGTCAACTTGACACACCTGGGTTGAGGGAGCCTCAATTGAGGAATTGCCTCTATTGGACTGGCCTGTGGCCATGTCTGAGGGGCATCTTCTTGATGAGTGATGTGGGAGGGCCCAGCCCACTGTGGGT
>NW_008360319.1:2162802-2188205 GCF_000622305.1 Nannospalax galili | reverse complement strand
GTAAGCAGCGTTCCTCCATGGCCTGTGCTCCAGCTCCTGCCTCCAGGTTCCTGCCCTGAGTTCCTACCTTGAGCTCCCTGATGAACTGCGTGCGACCTGGGAGATGTAAGACAAATAAACCCTTTCCTCCCCAAGTTGGTACTGGTCAGAGTGTTTTGTCACAGCAATGAAGAAACAAACTAGGACAGTGCTACTATTTTAAAATATTAACACTGTCTCACAGAAGACGGTGCAAAATGCCAATGAAAAAATTTTAAATAGTATAAATGACTTAATTTTGATACTGTGCTATAGATGTACATATGATAAAATGATAATTGAACATAATGAGATAACCGGAAACAATAACATCTGTACTTACCAAATTTTCTATAATAGAAACAATATTAGTTTAATAATCAGGAGAGAGTTTTAAAATATTTGATCTCCAACTCAAGTCTTCATTCCAAAAAAGACTCCTATTACGAGTGTCCCAATTACAGAAGGCTGGTAAATTTCCCAGGCTCCACATGACTGCTGAGTTACTCCAGCTTATTTTATTATTATTTGCACATTGCATGATTATGGTAATAGTTGCTTTTAAGTGCCTGGATTTTGCCTGTGTTCCCTAGAAAATTGGTTTAAAGAAAAGCTTCTAAGTTGATGCTGTATTGAGCAGAGGAAGTCATTTCAAGCCGAGAAGTTAGGCATAGAAGGATGGGGACTGCATGCTAATGGTGCATTGTAGAGTCACACATGATTCCATTGGAACACAGAAGCAGTTGCTCAGCGTATGTGGTGTTTCTGGACCAACTGTGCAGAGCACCCATGGGGGTGGGGAGTGGAGTCCTTCCAGAAGAGGGATTTTCTTTTTAATATATCCTATAGGCGATTGATGAAAGCTTCTCTCCTAGGACAAACTCCTTAAATACCTCTAAGTTTGTCAACTGAAACAGCCAGATTTCTACACTCCCTGACTTCATATGGGTTCATAAGTACCTGCAGGAGCTAAAGCTTTGATGGGTCAAGTATGACAGGCTATGAGTTCCAGAGTGGCTGTGGCTGCCATCATGGGGCTGGTAATGACCTGAGGGAGGCCATGACAGTTAGCAGTGTCAGAAGATGAAGTAATAGTAGCTGTGGCTGGGTCTACCCATAAAGCATCAGTTGTTATTAACCAAAGATGGGGAATTCATGAATGAGCCCAATGTGACCAATCTTTGTATGGTTCAGATATGTTGGAACCCTCATGATCTTCAACTCTTTTTTTTTGTCTTTTTGAGACAGGGTCTCCTTGTAGCCCCAGCTGTCCTGGAACTCACTATGTAGACCAGGCTGGCCTCAAACTCACAAAGATCTGCCTGCCTCTGTCTCCCTCTTATCATTTAAGGTCTTAGCCAATCACTTTCTATGAAAGAACTTAGTGAAGATTAGGAAGCAAGTTGTAAGACAGTGATGAAAACTCATCAGCTGGGCATGGTGGACATGCCTGTAACCTCAGTTCTCTGGAGGTAGAGGCAGGAGGAGCAGAAGTTCAAGGCCATCCTTGGCTACATCAAGAGTTTGAGGCCAACCAAGCATCACGCCTTGAATATGAGTAAGAGATAGAAAGTGCAACTTATTGTTTGCTTTGGAGGGGATTTTTTTGTAGTGCTCCTATCCACAGGGTTTCTAAAAACTCCAGTCATGCAGTGTGGCCCCAAATGGAGTTTACCCTCTACCCTCTGGCATGTGATTTGCTGCTATCTCTACTTACCAGTTCCAACTGGCATAATAGCATCAAATACAGTGAACAACCCAAATGCTAAGATGATGGATGTCTCTGTGGACTGTTAGAAAGAGATGAGAGTTGCTCTAGCCTAGCTTACATTGCATCTCTATTATATACATGTTGTAGAGCAACACTTGGAATTTATCCCAGGCATTCATTAGACTTGCTCCAAGTTGAGTGCTCACTGTCATGAATGTTCCTAAATCTCACAGCCTGTCCCACTTGGGTTTAACAGTCAGTGATTCCCACATCTGATTGCCCAGTTTCTACCTATGTACGTAACTTACATTGTGAGATTCCTCTGGGGTGTGGATCTTCCTAGATCATCTGTACATTAGCAACCCATGCTGAGACCTAAATCTAGTAGCTGTAGAAGCAATAATGAATCAAAGGCAGACAGACTTTGAAATGATGCCATTTTACCAAGCACTTATATGAGGTGAACTATTCTGTGGTCTTCAGGCAAGGGGAGTGCTCCTTTCTGGGGATGGGATATTTTCATGAATTAAAAAGAAATTTAAGGTCAAGATTCCTAGCTTATGTATTCAATGTTGATATCACTCAACTCTGTATCATGGCAGGCAAGAATTCTACCACTGAACCACCAATGCTACGCTGTATCATTGTAACAAAATACCCTAGGAAAAATCAGCTTAATGGAGGAAAGATTTATCTTGGCTCACAGTTTCCGATGTTCATCTGCCGTCGTTTGACTCCAGTGTTTCTGGCCTGTAGTGAAGCGGAACACCATGGCAGTGGAGCCTGTGACAGCAAAGGCTGCTCCTGTCTTGACATCCAAGCAGAGAAGAGATAGGAAGGAACCTGGGATAAGCTACATCTCCTGAGGGTGCAGCATTACGTCTCCAGTCCCCTCAACTAGGTCCCCTGGTTTCCATCACTTCTCAACAGCACTTCAAATTATGAACCCGTTAACTGATGAATCCAGTGATGAAGTTAGAACCTCATGATTCAATCGCTTCTCCCAGGCCTATAAGCTGGCATCAGGCCTTCAGTGCATGGCCTTTGAGGGGCATTTTCGATCCAAACCAAAATGATGACCAATACCAGATTTCAGATTTTCACTCTTGACTTTATCAGTCAAGACTTGACTTCAGAAGAAACATTCCAAAGATGCACATTTACTGCCTTTTGAAGCTCTGCCCTCCTCATAATCAGACCTGGGCTTGATTTTCAGTAGATTTTCCTTGTGGCTGCAAACAATGAAAGAATCCTTAAAGCTGCCTTAGAGGTGACCCTCAAGTGGATACACTGCTTCCCTAGGTCTCACATTTTCCTTTCTAAGTTGTAACAAGTATAATTATCTACACATCGTATTTGTAAATGTTGCCCCCTCCAAAAGCAGTAGTCACATAATCTCCCACAGCTATGCCTTCCACCTGCTATTTGAATTAACTCAAAGCAAAAGCCTCTGTGATTGTGGTAGTCCTGCATGTCTGGATGTATTATCTACTGAGCATGAAGAGACATGTCTCTGTTGCTTTCAGGCGGGTGGTAATATGATTCCAAATTCCTGTCCTGAGGGGGCTGTTTTCTAGAAAGCCTATGGCACCAATTCTCTTTTCTGGAGTTTAAAAGATAGTAAAGTCTGACATAAAGCTTATGTGCTAATATTCTATGGCGGAATCAAATAACAAGGCAGTAGGCACGAGGGAAAGTGTGAATTAAGGTAGGAAGGCAAATCAAATGCAAACTGTCATAGAGTTGGCCTATGCTTAAGAAAACAGTTATTTCTTCTATTATGTGAGGTGTCTCTGTTCAGAATAGCTCATGGGAGAACAGAGGGGACTGTTCCTGCCAGTTGGCTCCCATCTCCTTTCTGTTCTAAGTTAACTTTCCATACCTGTGAGTTGTGTGATCCTACACCTCAAATGCACATTTCATTTGAAACCAGAAATAGAAAGTGGGAAACCCAGTTCCCAAGGGTTTGATTGGGTTAGGCCTGGGTGGTTGAGGGTCTGATGAGGTGGGTGTGAATGAGGCCCTGGTGACAGTGGCTAGGATGTTCTAATGGGTAAATTGTCAGGGGCCCAGGAATTGATGCCCCTGGTAAAAATAGGAATCAGTCATCTACTCTGTGCTAAGAACTGCACAGCATTTATCTCATATCTAGTCTTCATGAATAACCATAAATGGATGCATAACTATTTACCTTCTATAGAAAACTGAAGTTCTGTCTTACATATCTAGAAAGTGACAGAGTATTTGAAGTCAGTGAAAACGGCAGTATTTGTATTCTTCCAAGTTAATGCTTCTGTCTTTATTGATTTCTCTCTCCATAGACCACCCCATTCATCTATCCACACATACATTGTGTGTGTGTATATATATATGTATATATATACATACAGATACATATATATATATACACATAACTGCATATACATGCGTAACTATGTATATGGTTATATATATTTATGTATAATATATATTACCTTAGTATATCTACTCTTCTAAAGCTTCCCAGCAAAAGATGGAGAATGCCTATCAGTGGTGATTGTTATATGTTGATCTGTCATCAGAATGACAAAGCAAAACTTCCTTTCATTACCATGATCTATCATTTAGACCTATAAGCTACAAGACCCTAAACAAAACTATGACACAACAAATGAACTCCAATAAATGATGTGTTGCCACCTAGACTTAGGCTGAAACCATGAAAAAGTCTTCACGAAATTAATGGCTAACAATTCCTTGTAGCCCATCTATCATTTTCATTTAACGGATACAATCTCTGCTCTTCACATGGACAAATCCAAAGTCACGTTCATGTAAAGAGCATTTTGTTTTTTTAAGACAGGGTCTTGCTGGCTGGCCTGTAACTCAATATATAGAAGACTGGCCTTGAACTCAGAGATCCACTTGCCTTTGTCTCCCAAGTGCTGGGATTATAAACATTCACCACCATGCCTGGTCGTAAACAGTATTTTTTAAATGTGTTCTCTGAACCGCTTATAAGTATTATGCTCTCTCACACAGACTTAAAAACAGTTACAACACCAACCCCAGGACAAAGCAGGAGTAAGTTCTAGGGACTGACTGTTGTATACCACCTGGTTAAATAAAAGTTAAAAGTAGGGCTTTGGTAGCAACTTGGAAAGAAAAATTTTTTTTGCCTTGACTGATTCATTTAGAGATTTGTAAGTATGCAGATAAGTTTTTGTTATATATTCAATCTTTAAACATCTGTTCTCAAAGATATTCAACTACAAATAGAAATACGATCACATTTTTTTTCAGTCATACAATCCTTTGTTCTGGTGTATTAGAGAAAGCGAAGTTTCCTATTTTTTTGCCTGTTTAAGCTTTGCTTTTGCTGTTAAGGCTTTGCTGGTCTAAAAAATAACAACAGCAGCTGGAGAGATGGCTCAGTGGTTAATAGCACTGTTGTTCTTACACATACATGGTGGTTCACAATTGCCTATAATTCCAGTTCCAGGGGAGCCAATGCACTCTTCCATCCTCTGTGGGCACCTGTACCCTTGTGGTATATACAAATACACTGAAGCCTACAAACACACATAGTATAATAAAATAAATCTTTAAAAAAATCTTAATAAAAATGACGATTAAACAAAAAAAAATACCTCCTGTGAGCAGGGCATGGTGGTGCACACCTGTGCTCTCAGGATGCAGAAGGCTGAGGCAGGGGGATCTTGAGTTTGAAGACAGTCTGAACTGCACAGTAAGAGCCTGTCCCAAGCACTTTTTTTAAAAACTTCCAAATGAAAAGAACACAAAAATTTATGTTCTAGTTTGTTTCTCCATTGCTGTGACAAAACACTCTGACCAATACCAACTCGGGGAGGAAATGGTTTATTTAAATTACATCTTCTGGGTCACAGTTCATCACTGAGGGAATCCAAGACAGGAACTCAGGGCAGGAACCTAGAGGCAGGAGCTGAAGCACAGCCCATGGAAGAACGCGGCTTACTGAGTTGCTCCCCTGGTCCGTGCTCAGCCTGCTTTTTTATACAACATAGGCCCACTTGCCCATGGGTGGCACCATCCATAATGGGTTGGGCCCTCCCACATCACTCAGTAATCAAGAAGATGCTCCACAGACATGGCCAGTCCAATGGAGGTAATTCACCAATTGAGGATCCCTCTACCCGGGTGTGTCAAGTTGACAACCAAAGCTATCCAGCACAACTTCTATATGCAGATAGTAACTGTCAGCAGAACTGAAGAATGGGTTTAAAGTGAAGGAAGTTGCTTGAGACTGGACTTGAAGGAGAAATGATTACTCCGCCTTCTCCACCTCCAGCTGTCTAACACTTTTCCCTGCCACTGGGTGATATTAGTCATGGTGGCAGACTCATGAGAGATACCAGGGATGTGATACCATAGCAACAGGATCTCTTCCTTTTCCTACTTGGATGCTCGAGACCCAATTGTGAAAATATTAAGCCAAAAGATGTGTCAATATGGTTATTTAATTATGGCTCCTATAAAGAAAGCCATCTCTCTACTAAAATATCAGCAATCCTAGAACATGCAAAATGACTGAAACTGGGAAGGCCAGAGGTTGTGTGAGGATAAGGTATACTGTGTGTGTGTGTGTGTGTGTGTGTAAGCATAGTCATGTGCATGCAGATATACATGTAAGCACATGTTCATGTATATGTATGTACTTAATGTGAAGGCCAGAAGACAATCTCTGGTGTCACTCTCAGGAAGACTCCACCTCCTTGGAAGTAGGCTACACAGGTTGACTAGAGAGCCCCAAAGATCGACCTTTCTCTGCCTCCTCAGCACTGGGATTACACGTATGCATCACTGGGGCCAGTTATTTTTATCTGGGCTCTGAGTGTTTCACTCAGATCCTTGTGTTTGAAGGGCAAAAGCATTTTACCAACTGAGCCACAGTACTGCTTTAGAAACAAAAATAATAGATACAAATTGCTTGAGTAACACTCCAGAGTGACTTTGAAAGGTCACAGGGACTTTGTGGTTCTTAACAACTTAACAACAAATACCTTTGTTTAGTGCAAAAACAGAACCAAAACCTGAGAAGAAATAACACTAAAGCAAACCTTAAACACAATTCAATTACCTTCGATACAAAGACACAAAGACCACCGTAGAATTCATTTTTACTTTATTAACAATGTGGCTTACCATGTTTTCAAGTAAAAAGGGTTTTTTCAATTAGAATAAAAATTAAAATATAACTCTGATATAGATTTTCATTTATGTACATGGAAACATATATACAGAATTTAATCTTACAGCAAACTAAGAGCATGCCCTTTGTCCTTCAAATTTCAAAAGAAAAGACACTGTTTATTTGTCTTTTATGCACCAAAACACACACAAGATGAATCAGATTTCAATACAAACTCTTCAAAGTAGAATGTGAAAGTTAAAGAGCTTTCACCATCCATAACAGGGTCTTCTCTATTCACAGAGATCAACAGAGATCATGCTAGCTTCCATTTTGAACAACAGGCGAGATGATTAATTTTTCTATTACTAAAGAAAAACCCTTCCTTTCAAATTTCCATCCGAAGGTAATTTTCAGGAAAAGACTATTCTAGAACTTTCTTCAGTGTACCCCTTTGGCCTGCCTGAAGTACTGCTCTGCCTTGGTTCTGTGATATGACCTACATCCTCACTGGTGCTAAGTCCTGGCCACTGAAAAAAAAAAAAAGTCTCTATATCAGGAAATGGAGTCATTATTCATCATTTAAACCACAAAGGCTTTTAACCAAAACCCCAGGAGGCAAGGTAGGACTGCAATTACAGTTTTTTTAGGTAAATCACGTAGGTCACAAATAGCAAAATCTGATTTTGTGAGATCATGTTTTGGATACCTGTAAATCACCCTAGTGATAAAAGCTTTGTGAATTAATAAACTTAAAAAGTCAACCAAGTTAAAGTGAATACTTTTTAGAAAATTTGTGAACAGAAAGAAATAGTGAACAAGAGGAGCTTTAGGTTGTATGGTTGCCATGGTAACCTCCCTTGTTACTTAATTATTGCACCATAGAGACACAGCCAGCGTATGTCTCCAAAGATTTCTTCCTTAAAAGCTACAGATAACTTAATTTACAACTTTCTCCTTTCAAATAATTGCACACCCAATCACAGCTTTCTAAAAACAGAACAAAGAGGAATCAGAGCCTAGATTCACTATCTTAACCCCAAAAGCAGCAATATCCAGTCACAACAAAGATCTTACTACTGTTTTCTGTTCTAGTTCTATATACAGAAATAAATATCAATGGGTGTTCTACAAAATAAATATGAAAAGCCAAGTGCTTCCAAAACTAAGGGGTGACAGCTCTCAGAAAGTGGTGTCTGGTATAAGACAGAAGACAGACCCAGTATTTGCTGTATACAACACTCAAGATTCTACGAGATAGTTTAGAAAAGACTCATCTTCAAAGGGCTGATCAAAAGGAACATTCTAGAGGTGGCAGTAAAGGTCAGATGTGGCAGTGTTAAGGTTTGGATCATTTTAATTTATTGAGGAACAAACGAAAGCAAACGCGGAAGGAGATCGTTTGAGTGCGATCAAACAAGGGTTAGGAGCTCAAATAGCTGTACAGCTGAAATGCTGTCTGTGACTCAAGCTCTGATCAAAGGATCTAATTTTCAAAGTGACAGACGAGTTCTCCATGCTGTGGAACTCTGTGAAGGACACCATTGCTGAATAGCAAAGATCTATAATGCCTATAGTACCCAGCCTTGTTCGGAGTATGTTTTATTTTGTGGACAGGATATCTTTACAACACAGTCTAAATGCAGTCATGTTAGGGGTTGAAACAAGCTTCCTACATTTTAGGTGGCAGTAAGTAACGGACTGATGGACTCTCATTATTTAAGCTGAGGTGGCACTTCCATGCCTCAGGTTACATGGCTCAGACTGCGAGGTGTCTGCTTGGCTGGTTACAGGAAGCAATGGGTGATGTGAAGGCTCAGGTGCATAAAGGAGAGGATGTTGGTTCCAGAAGGTGAATAGAGAGATAAGAGAAGATACCAACCAGGAAAGGCATGGAGTGAGAGCATCATTTGAGGGTAGACTGTGATATTTTTGGTATACAGGCTGTGGTGGTATTGGGGTATATGTTTAAGATCTACAAGAGCAAAATGTTCCTTGGAAATCAGCTGTGTGTTTAAGACAGAAGCTGGTGGGAGGTGAGTCTAGATAGAAACAAAACCCACTTTACAATCCAGTAACAAAATTGCTGCTCACATGAAGAGTGCATCATGGTGGAAATCCCCAGGGAATCAAAGCTGAGGGGCCTCTCATACCCTTCAGAGGAAAAGGGCCCTCCCTGGTCCTTAAATATTTCTCAAGTCTTTATAGGGGGCTGGGGGACAGCACACCCACAGCGGCTATGAGGGTGGCCCAGGACCAGCTGTTCTTTTGGTGTGGATTCTGCCATTTCTCCCTTGTTATGTGCTTTCAAAGCTGAAGATTCTGAGTGAGGCTGAAATGGCCAGTGCACCATACAAAGAGACTCAAGTCAAACTTCAGAGCCGGAGGATAAGGCAAGGCTTGAACATTTGTTTCCACAGGAAGCAAGGTTTTCCCATCAGTGGTGGCCATATATCCTGCCTGGGTTTCCCGTTGAGCACCCTTCCATCTCAGTGTGTGGGCTCGGGAGACTCCCAGAACAATCACCTTGTTCTGATGCAGCCCCTCCTCCTCCTCTTTGCTCTTACTGGAAATGGCACGAGAAGGTGACATTTGTTCTGAAAGTACACTGTTGTATTGCATTTCTGTCATAGCCTCATCTTGGTTTCAATGCAATAGAAAGAGCTCAGTTTGCAATGGCCACAGCAAAGGATCAAAAAGGAGTCAACTCAGGGAAAACGCCACCAGTCTTGAAGTGGCTGACCTTTCCAACCATGAGCTAGAGTGTGACTCCACAGGACTGAACACTTACAGCCAAAAGCATGTGGCTGAGAGAGCAGGGCTGGGAAATTGAAGAAGGTTCAACCTGTAACCTGTAGCTTAGAAGAGAGGAACCCAGCTGCAAAGCCAACCACACACATCACACATAGCTCCATGCAGGACACCACCCATTAGAGGTGCACAGGCAGATCCATTCAACAGATGTCTACAGCTTGATGTAGAAAACCAGCTTCAGCTAGAACTAAAGAACCCTAACCACAACGAATTTGCTTTCTATTTCCATCCACAGCAATTGCAGAATGTTAAGGGTCAGCATGAGTTGTCATAGTTTTCAAAACCTGACAGATCATCACACCTTAAAATGTTGCCAAAATACAAGCAGCCACCGGCCCATGACACTACGTTACCAGAACTGTTGAAACTCTAGTCAAATAGAAAAGATCAACATAATTATGGCAAAACATGAAAAACCACAAAGCAAAACAATAAAACTCATAAAAGTGTGAAGTTAAGCCTCAAAGTGAAGGTCCATTTTTAAACAAAATAAAGGTTTAGTTTCCTTGTGTAAGCTTTAAAAGGCATGGAGGTGACCACCAATCAGAATATACCATATTCCCATTTGGGTTTGTAAGAGCATGTTGAATCACTCATGAGGAAGCACAAAGCGCTGGGTATAAAAGGTCAGCCAGTTTTCAGTCATTGATTTCTCTAAAAATTCCTCATAATTTACCAAAATTGTCCCTGAAACTTCATAAGCAACTCCAAAGCTAGGGTGAAATACAGGAATTCTGTGGCCACACTTTTTCCCAATTGGGTCAATCTAGACGATTCCTTTCCAGCAGGAGTGAGGGGGACGGAAGGGGGATGGCATACTTGTTGTCACATTGCTAAGTGTCCAAACTTGTCCTTCAGTTTGAACTGAGGTCATAGAGGTGGGACGTCACCCAAGGACATAGAGTTGATCATTAACAAACAGGATGAGAACCAGTTGGGTCCAGATCCAGTATTCACTGTTATGTCATGCCAGGGGCTGCTGCTTCTTCTGCCTGCTTGCTCTATGCATGGCAAGTAGGGGTGGAACCGAGCAGAAGAAAAGCTCAGAGGAACTTGTTTGCAGGGCCCAGCTGTGCTGATTATGTTCTTGGTAGATATAACTAGCCCACAAAACATTTTCCTTAAATCTCTTCTCCCTGTTTGCCCTCCTCTGAAAGCTTTTTCTTCAATACAGAATTTGACACTTCCCTAGAGTAGCCACTTTCTGACCTGCTCACAGTGAACTCAGAACTACGTGATGATATGGTTCTATAGGCAACTGTGGAGGGAGCTTGCCTCCACAGAGGTTCTAGGCTCGGATCATGAAAGAATAGTCTCCCTACTATGAGCAAAAAGGCACCTCTGACAGAGGATGGAGCTTAGTATTTCGTTTTGTATTATTTATATTAACATTCCGAAACAGAGCCCACAGCTGTGTCAGAGAAGGAGTTGCTGTTAGGATCAAGCTGCGTGGATAGCTCAAGACTTTAAACCACCATCACTGTACAGAGAGGAGAGATGCATCTATAAATGTGCCTGAGTGAGTAGCAAAAACTAGTAGCAAGGGGTCAGGTATTCTCCTTGGTCACAATCGAGAACACATCAAGTGTGTTCATCTCAGTTCTCCATGAACACAGACCTCACTGTAGGAAATCTTGCTTGCAGGAAGTTGTGTGGTTTAAGTGGGAGAAAAGCAAAACACAGAGATTAAGAAGCAACTCCAGATCCCAAGAGGGTTTGATGCAGAACTTTAATTACACTTCCCAGCAGCTACTGCTGTGGTCCCTCTGTGTGCTTTCAAAACATGGAACCATCAAACCACGGTGCTTGAAGGAGGTCTTGGGCTTTGGGCCTGTGGGTAATCTTCACTGAATGTACCACTTTTCCTAGCCCACAAAAATCAAAATCTCAATCCTAAAAACCTTCACAAACACAGCATCACCAGAATCATGATCCACTTCCCGAGAAGGTAGAGTTAGTTGGCATACTGGGCATAGAAAGCCACTTTCACTCTCTCGATCTGATGGCACAGCTTGATAGCGGGTCCCAGCTTCAGCTCCATGCACTCCTGCACTGTCGGAAGGGTCAGCAGTAGGAGAGCCTGTCCATCGATGTCCTGCCAGAAAATAAAGCCACTTTAGATGAGGGGGAGGGCATACATGGAAGACAGGGTATCCATGGCATTTGTCATGTCAAGCTTTTTCCTAGAGGCTGTTCCTATTGCATTTAATTTGGGAGAGTGTTGTCAGAGATCCAGCTTGGTTTGATGACTTTCAAGTCTCTGTGTTAATAATATGTATGTGTGTGTATAGTCTGTGTATGTTTGAGTGAGTGTGCAGTGACCTGTGTATATGTGGAGGTCAGAGGACAAGCCCAGGTGTCGGTGCTCCTTGCCTCCCACCTTGTTTGAGACAGGGTTTCTCATGTTCACTGCTACACATGCCAGTCTAGCTGCCCCACAAGCTTGATTGTCTAGTCTTTGCCTTCCATATCTCAGTTGCTAGGGGTGCTGGGATTATAGATGCATGTGTACTACTGTGTCTGGCTTTTTACAGGGGTTCTGGAGAATCCAAACTCAAGCCATCAAGCCCAAAAAGTCAGTGCTTTACCCACTGACCCATCTCCCAACTGCCCCCCAACAAAACTATTTTAGGTCCTGTGGTATATTCACGTCTTCTCTGGTGGGTACAAATGAATGGAACAGATAAGAACCTGAGTTCAGATCCACAGGCTCCAAGCTAAGGCTAGGTGCAGAGCACATGCCTGTAATCTCAGCACTACGAAGGAACAGCTAGTAGGATCTCTGGAGCATGTTGACCAGTCAGTCTAGGCCAGTAAGAGAGCTCCAGATTCAGTGAGAGACTCTGTCTCAAAAAATAAGGGGGGAGACTGGAGAGATAGCTCAGCTCCTCTTGCAGAGGACTAGAATTTGGTTCCCAGCACCCACGTTGGGCAGTTCACAACCACCTGTAAGTCCAGCTACAGAATCTGATGCCCTCTTCTGGCCTCTGTGGGCACTTGCACTTACACATACGTGCTAACAAACATACACACACACACATAATGGAGAAATAAGATCATTGAAAAAATTTAAAAACATAAGGTGAAGAATGATTGAGGAAGATATTCAGTGTTGACCTGTGCCCTCCACACACAGATGCCACACACAGATGTCAGTTCAGATGCCCTTCTGCGCCAGCCCCGGTGCATGGCCTTTTATCCTGTCCTTGGACTTCCCCAACAAGAAGTGCAAACAGGAAAGAACTTCCCACCCCACTTCTTGCTCAGCCAGCAGCAAAGATGAAAGGGTTCTCAGTTTGGGGGATTCAAGCTGGAAGCACACTTCACACTCTCTGGTGTGAATTTCAAGCTTGGCAATGTGGAACCGAGGCAGATGGAGGCCATGACTTTGAACTGCTGTTACTAAGAGCTGGTTTATCTAGGTCTGTCTTAGACTATGAACTAGGAACACAAGCTGAATGAAACCCTATTTGCAGGAAGATGTGTGCAGGCAGAGTAAAAGCCAAGCAACCTGATTAATGGGAAATTCTTCACCCTCCTTTTTAACTGGGAAAAATTCACCACAAAAGTAGCCTTGAGACTTAAAAGCAGGAAGTACTTAAAATGTAGTCTGTCCATTGTTTGGACCACTGGAGAGCCTATGACGACCACATATCGGTTCTCTACTCATTTTCCATCCCCGTTAAATGGTGGAAAATGCAATCTCAGTGTTAGCATTTCGAGATGGCCATGCTGATCCTCAATCAGGCCTGGTTTCCACACTGCCTGCTCAAAGGAGCTCGGTTTGGCAGTCTCACAGAGTTACTCTCAGGGAAGACTGGTGGCCCTTCAGGAACTGCTGCTGACTAATGTGACTGACCCTAGGCTCACCCTAATGATGGGCCCTGTCTGGTACAGACTGCATGTAGCCAGCACGCACTGCTTCTCACAATGGGGTGGGAAGGATAAAAGGGCAGACTGGAACAAAACCGGGCAAAAGCGAACACGGTCATGACACTGAACCCTGTGAGAGAATGAGGGGTTACTACACCACCTTTCTCAGATGGGACCTTCGGTTAAGTTTGCAAAAGGTTTGCTTTTTTCCTTGTAGTTTATACCAGACCTCACAGATGGTCTAATTTTCCTAAATATGCTTGTATATCATTCAGAAATGCTGGTAGGTCACTTATATCAAACAGAATCATCATTGACTACTAATTTTAAGGAGATGGACTCTGGTAAGATCTACAAATGAAAATTAAATGGACTCACCATACCTGGACAACAATTTTAAAGAAATAAAATATGACATAATATAAAAAATGACATACAACACAAAAGTTATACTTAGGACATGGAATCTTTATACTTGTTTTGATAGAGTTTTGTATAGGATATGATAGTTCCTTAAGGAATGTATCAGGGTTGTTGTGGCTTGTTAAATGCTTAGTGGCCAAGCTGATGGGCTTTTTGGGCAATGAATGGATCTTGAGGACTCTGACTTAACCAAGAGATTCATCCCTGTTGGATTCAAAATATTATGGTCCTATTGGAAGTACTTAGTGGAAGAAGGCCACTGATAACATTCCCAGGAAAGATAGACCTTGCTCCAGGCTCCTTCCTGCTTCTGGTTCTGCTTTCTGTCACCACGAAGTGAGAGGCTCTGCTCCACCAGGACTCTGTTCACAAGTCAGCAAACAACAGAGCTACACAACCAAAGACTGAAAGCTCTGAACCATGAGTCAAGATGAAACGTTCCCCTTTGAACCGTAATGAAAAATGGACTAACACATAGATATCAGTCAGAGTTAGGAAGACGAGGAGGCTTTTCACACAGAGCTAAAGCTGTCCGTGATCCCGAGATGTTTTCATACAGTAAATCACTGATCCAGGCAGTCTGCTTCTCATGTAAGCAGACCGGTAAGCGACAGGTGAACAAACAGAGTTGTTCAGATGCAATGCTGTGCATTTCCAACAAAATTACAGATGCTTGGACTCCTACTGTGTCATGTAGATATTCACAGGAAGAAACTATAGAGTATAGATTTTTATTAAAGTGTCGCCTCATGTCAGAAGTCAAAGGCACATATGCTGGTAATGGGAAGTTTGTAATTTCTGCAATTGCTCCTGGTGTTCAGATGCAACTGAACTCTGAGTTCCTAATCCAGGGGCATGAATGCACCCAGCTACCACCATTCTGTGCACTGTGATCTCGTGTACAGGCTGGTGAGCAACACCTCTAGATGCCTAGTTCATCTGACAGCTCAGAAGATTCTGACAGTGACCCAAAGGAGTCCTCACCCAATTAAAGCTGTGGCGTTTGGGCAAAAAGACAATAGAACAAAGTAATACAAGGAGGTCATTAACCGTCTAATGGAACAGGAAAGGATTCAGGTATCCACACACTTTGGACAACACAGCAGGCAGTGCTTTTTTTATTATAATGGGTAAAATTTCCTGATGTGAAATGCAAAATTAAATGGGAACAAGGCTCATCCATTAAAGCCTACTTAAAGTCCAAATGAAAAACAAAGCTTTTAACTAATGTTAGAGGAGGTGGCTGGAGGAAGCCTTTGCCCACTGTTTGAGTCCTCAGTGGGAATGTGTCAGCAATATTCATTTCCTTGAATTGTTCTGAAGTACTTCTAGAAACTAGTCTTAGCAGTTCCATAAAGTAGGACTTAATATTAGTAGCATTAGCTTACCCCCCCCATCATCCAATTTGCACCAAGTATCAAGCACCTACTAACCACATAACCTTTTATGCTACAAATGGTCTTGAGTTCCCACAAAAATTAACATCTAGAAGTGACAAAATCTATCCTTTGTTCTGGCTCAATAGAAAAAAAAAAGGTTTCTTAGATTAAAATGGGGCATTTGAGCCTAAAATACAATAAGCCAAAAATAAAACTTTAGATTTTATATAGAATGCCATATTTCCTAACCATATTTCAGATATTATAAGGCATGCAGCAGGTGCTTAATTGGTACATGTTGAATGTACATATGAACCAACACATACACAGTGACATATTGAAGCTATACAGACAGCATTTGTCATGTATTTGAATATAACAGTTTTTGTTTATTTGCTTTAGCCTGGACCACAGTGAATTAGCACCAAACTTGGAAAACACTTGCACCAGGCAGAACTTTACTTGGGTTTTCTCCCCATTGCTTACTTCGTTTTCAAGATGCAGATGTAGTTCAGCCATGAGACTCATGTTACCTGAGTTACATGACAGGCCAGTCCACTTTTCCTGTTTGTGTGTTATGAAAAAGGGACAGGTCATCACCCCAGTTCATTAGGGCAGAAAGTATTTCTCCTTGCCTGTCTTTCAATGGACCCAGAGAGGAAGAGCTCCGAACGTCAGAAGGCCAAGGTGGGGCCTTGTGTCTACTCCTGTTCATTACTTCTACGTGAACTTATCCGGTATCTGCAGAACATTCCAGGGTGAATTAGATGAATCATTTCACCTCCTGGGCATCTCTGGACAGGTCCGGGAGAGTTGGATACTGAAAATTGCTCTCTGGAAGGTTGGGGTAGAGGACTTGGACCATATTAATTTGCTATTTACAACCTATTACTGCATTGACTTAGAAGAAAAGTTGGAAAATTCCCTGCGTGAATGGGAAATGAGAGATTTTTTCTGTTTTTCTGTTGGAAAATTTGTCATCCTAGACTATGGACTTGCTGTATCTAAAACAGACTAGATAGATCTTTAATCAAATACATGGAAAAAGGTATTTCCTTTAAAATATGAGGTCTTAAAAGACAGATATTGACTCCGTGGGACATCACAAGATATTTCAACAACTTAAAAATTTATTCATTCATTTTTGTGTGTATGTGTGTTTGCCTTCATGAGTTTATGTGCCCCATTTACATATAGAAGCCTGCAGAGGCCAGAAGTGGGTATTGGCGCCCCTGGAACTGAAGTCAGAGGCAGTGTAGGCTGCCATATGACTGCTGGGCATTGAATCTGGGTCCTTTGGGGAGCAGTAAAGACTCTTAACTGCTGAGCCATCTCTTCAGGCCTTTAAAGATTTTTTTAATTTATTTTTAATTGTGTGTGTGTGTGCACATGTGTGCGCATGCGTGTGCATGTGCATCAAGGTACCCAAAAAGGCTAGAGTTACAGGCAATTGTTAGCTGCCGGACACGGGTACTAGAAACAGAACTATGGTCCTCGGCAAGAGCAGCAAGCACTCTTAACTGCTGAGTCATCTCTCCCACCCCCAAATTCCAACCAACAAAGTAGGCAAAGTAGAACAGGAACCACAAGCTCAAACTTTTTAGAAAAAGTCAGTGCCATGTGGGATCTGCGCATAATAGCCATTTGTTTTCATATTAATTTAATGGAGATCATAAATGAAAACTTTCTTCTTTCTGATGCCATATCATTACCTCATGTTGACTACAGTCATTTCAACTCCTGGATTACAAAACTCCTTTAAGGTACAGATTACATCAATGGTTTTAACATTTGTTTATCTTAAAACCACAGGATATGTGTGTGTGTGTGTGTGTGTGTGTCGACGTGTGTGCCTTAGAGGGTTAGAGGACACACTTGGAGGTAAGGCCTCGCCTTCTACCTTGAGAATGAGTCTCTCTTTCTCTGCTGTGAATGCCAGGCTAGTTGGCCTGCCTGCCATCTCACCATAACGGCACTAGGATTACAGATGTCATACCATGTTCAGTGTTACATGGGAGGTTCAAATTTGGGTCCCTATGTTTGTACAGCAAAGTGCTTTATCTGCTGAGCCATCCCCCAAGCTCCAATACCGTACATTTTAAACTCTTTCATGATGAAAAAAGGAAAGAAGGTAAGAAAACAGTAACGAAAACAGCATGAAATAGAACTCATGGACAGAGGACTTCCACTTCAGAAAGGCCGAGCAGGCACGTTTCCCTTGACTCTCCTACCAGCAGAACTAGAAGTGTTGGACATATACTAAATAGAAGTCTCTCAGAGGTAGAGAGAAGTAAACAGAGCAGCTGGGGAGGGTCTTCAGGACATGAGTGAATTACAATGCTGAGTTCTCTGCTCATTTTAGGGCTTGTTGATCTGCATGCCTCATATTCAAAGCTTAGAGCCGAAGCAGCAGGAAACCCAGATTTGCCCATAGGCACTGACCACAGGACCCATCCAAGCCAGCTGCTGTAGTCAAAGAGGGGCTCAGCAAGACACATGAAAGTCAAGGGCCCTACTGTAGCCAAACACCACTGGGAGGCATGACTTAGCAATGTCCGTGTCAGTTAAGATCTAGCAAGCAGGTAACGTCCAGCAAGAAGCCCTTGACCTCCAGCCCAATCAGGCTGTGACCAGGCACGTTAAGCTCCCATCAAGGTGGCATCTGAGATGAGGCAGGCTGCTCAGATTTTTACCCCTACAGATCAATAAAGCACAATCTCCCCAAGTTGGAATCAGTGCGGACTGGGGGTGGAGCCTGGATGCTCACTCCTCATCTGGCAGTAACAGGGGCCTTCCTGTCCCTGCCAGGTGGTGTCAGGGTCCTTGTAGCAAGCCAGGTGCACCACACCAGCTCAGAGACCTGGGTGGGCCCACTCAGAGGCGTCAACTACAGCTTGTAGAATACAGGGCACCTGGAACTTTACTCCTTAGCTGGTAAATCATGAGGAAGTCAGCTAAGATACACAGTCCCTTTCAGACCTATAGTCTCAGGGCTGGGGAGATAGCTCAGTCTGGAAAGTACTTGCCTTACAAGCACAGGGACCTGAGTTTGATTCTGAGAATTCATTTAAAAGGGCTGGGTATGGTGGTACACATAATCCCAGCACTTGAGAGGAAGAGACAAGTGGAACTCCGGGGTTCACTGACCAATCAGTCTAGACTACTTAGTCAGTCCAAGCCAGCCAGTGAGAGAATCTGTCTCAAAAAGAAAGTGGATGGCATTTGAGGAACAACACCCTGTGATATCCTCTCACCTGCATATGGACATGCATATATGTATACACACATATGTAACTGTGTATACATGAACACACATAGACTTAAACATGCACACACATACACATAAAGATCTGGAGCCTCAGAAAATGAATGGATGACACAGCAAGCAACGGTACCTGCTCCTGAAAGATCTTGGCCAGAGGTGCGCAGTCTGTCAGCTTAATGAACCGTACCACGTCGGTGACAGTCCACTCCAATGGGTTGCTTTCAAGGATCAACCTTTCTTCCTCTTCCTGCTTTGTTTCCTGCAGGATGGGGGGCGGGAGATAGTCACTGTACACTGCAAGATCAGCTAGGTCCTTTCTAATAGCCTCCAGCTCTCAGCTGCAGTGCTGGACCAGGGCCACCACCTCTTGGTCTTTCACTGAGCACAGAGACAGCCACAGGAACACAGTCTCTACGGTGTTTCCTAGCAGCCTGCCTCTCGTGATTTCTCTACCTAGGATGACTTGGGCAGTTTCAAAGATTAAAACTTGATAACAGAAGTACAGTGGGGCTGGGGAAATAACTGTCAGCAAAGTCCTTGACAGGCAAGCACGAGGACCTGAGTTTGATGCCCAGAACACATTAAAAAAAAAACGTTGGTGGTGCATACTTATAATGCCAGTGCTGGAGAAGTGGAGGACTTGGGGGGTTGGATGGCCAGCCAGCCTAACCTACTAAGCAAGATTCAGGCCAATGAAAGACCCTGCCTCAAAAAAAAAAAAGTGGATGGTTCCTGAGGAATGATATTTCAGGTTGACCTCTGACTTCCAGGCACAGGTATGTGCATTACACTGGCACACACACACACAAGGCACAGGGGCAGCAGATCTGGAATCCCTATTTCAGGAAATTGGGGGCCCGCTTAAGGATAAAGCATCTTTGATCAGAGAAGAGAGATACTGAGAACCACATGCAAATGCACATCGCAGCTCTGTTTCCACTGACGTTTGTGATGATGGTGCTAAGGACATTTATAGCTACTAACACACCACCTATGTGATTAGGAGATGTCTAGCATGCTGATTTTAGAGAGGTGTGCCATAGGGGAGAAAGGGGATGCAGAATGCAAGAGAGGGAATAGATGTGGAGATGGAATGTTGGATCCTAGTCCTAGAGGACTGAGCCTTACCCATCCATCTAACAGGAAGGTCTGGTGGGGTTAAAGCTGTTAGAAATGAAGGCATGAAGGTCAGCCCTGGGAAATCCTTTCTGATGTTTCATGACCCCCTCTGCCAAGAGGGGAAATCAATCTTTTGCCCTGGGACTTGGGAATTTTGATGAAACACCTACTGCTGTTTCTGATATTTTAAAGGGGTGTCCCTGAATGGGCCACACACCCCTCCGCTCTCTGAGCTCACCTCCGGGACCTCAGGCTTGGCTGGTGGGCCTTTGTCCCCTTCATCAGCGGAAGCAGTGATTGGTGTTGGGCGACTCCTTCGGGCTCTCTCTACTGGAGGCCGCTGAGCAGCCTCCGAACTGTTCCGCAGGGTCACAGCCCTCCGGGGCCGAGCAGAGGGTACCTCAGCAGATGAGGTGTCTGTCTGGTCATCCCGGAGCTCAGAGCCGGTCTCCTCACTAGCGGTGTCCTCCTCTGGGGCGTCTGCATCCTCCTCTTCAGTTTCCTGAGTGAAAGAGGAAGGTGTTTAGTGAGGTGGGTGGAAACGGACCTAAATAGGTGTAGCAGGGTGGCCTGCACCAACAGACATACAGCCAGGCCCTGACCCAAGCTCCCTTTCCTTCCCAAAGTAAAGTTTTAGCAAGGCTTGTCCAAGGACACCTCCCAAGGCCGAGCACATGGTACCAAAGATGCCCCTAATGCAGCCCTTTCCTACCCAAGTAGCTGAGCACACGAAAATGGTTCTGAGTACATATGGAGGCTGTGAGAGCTCTTCCTGTCCCCTGTTTCTATTCTACAGCAAGGCGTGGCTATAGCTTTCCAGGGGAAGCAGTCACATGGCGGCCAGGGCCGTGAGCTACACCTGGAATCCCAGTACTCAGGAACCAAAACAGGACAACAGTGAATTTAAGGTCAACCTGGGCTATACTGTGAGATACGGTCTCAAAATCAAACAAAAAGGTTGGGGCTGATGAGATACCTCAGTAGATAAAGTGCTTGTCATGCAACTATGAGGACCTCAATTTGGTCCCCAGAAGCCACATGAAAAACTTGGGTATGGTGACCCATGCTTGCAATCCCAATGAGGAGGTACAGACAGGTGGATCCCTGGGGCTCACTGGCCAGTCAGCCTAACCAAATTGGAAAGTTCTAGTTAAAAGTGAAAGACCCTATCTCAAAACCAATTAACAAGAACAAAAACAAAACAAAACAAAAAAGCAAGATGGACAGAGTGCTGAAGGGCTCCCGAGTTGACCTTTGGACTCTATATGCATGCAGACATAGGTGCATGAACACACACACACACACACACACACACACACACACACACACAAGTTTAAGGCAGGTCTGAATTATATAGGGAGATCCTGTCTCAAAACAGCAAGGGCTATGGTTGATGAATGACAGAGTGCTTGCCTATCATGTACAAGGCTGGATTTGATCTCCCTCACCACAAAAGAACAAAACAAAACAAAACACAGTCAAACAGGGCAGGGGAGGTGGCTCAGCAGGCACAAGTGCCTGCTGTGCAAACCTGTCACCCTGGGATCCCAGCATGGAAGGAGAGAATCAACTCTTTAAAAGTTGGCCTCTGACCTCCACATGTACCATAGTACACAGGTGTGTAATTATTCACACATACATAACATAAATAACATCCCCCCCATGCACGCACCACCTTCTGATGTTGGAAAGCACTTTTAAGGTGCTCTTACCTCCCCCGAGCCCGCTGTGAAGTCGACAGCAGAAGATCTCCGTTTCTTCTGCACAAAGATGGATTTCCGTCGTTTCCTTCTCCTGGCTGGTTTTGGATGTCCGCTCTCCATGCTGCTTTCCCCAATTGGGGGTTTAATGATCTTCTTTCTCTTTCCATAATAATAGGCTACAGGGAGGAAGATGAGTTTACTGAATATACGCAATAGTGGGTCCATTCCCAGAGTCTTAGAACACTGGGAGAGCTTGGCCTTTACTGCTCCCATTCCAATCTTTTCTTCCTCCCTCTGCAGCTCAGTCTCCATGAGCAGCAATACTCACTCTGAGAGATCCTAGCACTCTGAAGTTTTATAAGATGGGAAGTAGAATCAACCAACTTTTACTTCATTTCCAGGGTGTTTAACTGAGTTGTCATTTTCAGGGTACTTAACTGAGTTATCATGACTCCTTCCTTCCCCCTTTCCCCAGTGTCCTGGAAACTACAGGGAATCCTATTTGCACAGTAAACATTCAAGGCCAACTATAGCCCTCATTCAAGTCAGTTATCATTCAAGAACAGTTGCTACCCAGGAAATCCCTCCACTGGGCAAAGTGAGGTGATGTAGAAGTGATCGAGGGTGTGGGCGATACAGCAGGAAGTCGTTTGAAACACAAACAAAAAGGTTAAGGCCAGTCAGGTTAGAGAGACACCCGGATAGTGTGAATTGTGAACTTGACAAAAAGCTAGTATCGCCTGAGGGAAGGGTCTCTGGGGGTTATCTTGACCACATTAATTGGGGTGGGAAGACCAGCTCACTGTGGGTGGTGCCGTTCCCTGCTCGGGATTCCGGACTGTGTGGACTGTATTAAGAGCGAGCAAGGGAGCCGAGCACTAGCATGTAAGCATTCAGTACTCTCTGCTCCTGATTATGGATGCTACAGGACCAACTCCCTCTGGCTCCTGCTGCTGAGTTCCCTGCCACAACAGACTGTGTGCTGGATGCTTTAGTGCCAACTTGATACACCTGGGTTGGGGAATTACCTGCATTGGACTGGCCTCTGGCCATGTCCATGGGGCGTCTTTTTGATTGATGAGTGATGTGGGAGGGCCCAGCCCACTGTGGGTGGTGCTACCCCTGGGCAGATGGGCCTGTGTCACATAGAATGCAGGCTGAGCAGGGGCTAGGAAAGTAAGTCAGTAAGCAGCATTCCTCCATGGCCTCCCATGGAGCTCCAGCTCCTGCCTCCAGGTTCCTGCCCTGAGTTCCTACCTTGGGCTCCCTAATGAACTGTGACCTGGGAGATGTAAGACAAATAAACCCTTTCCTCCCCAAGGTGGTAGCGGTCAGAGTGTTTTGTCACAGCAATGGAGAAGCAAACTAGGACAGACTGCGAACTGGAACTCTGAGCCGAACACACTCTTTTCCCTTTAAGCTATTTTTCATCACAGCAACAAGGGAAAGAAACTAAGACCTTGTGTCAAACACCGACGTGGCTCAGCAGGAGAGAGTTTGCCCAGCGTGTACAACACTGGATTCTCTCCTATGATCCACCTCCCCTGTGGCAGACTGAAATGGGAAGGAATGTAAAACGGAGAGCACGGCTGACCTTTGGCGGTACTGGGAGCCTTTAAGCTATTTTTCATCACAGCAACAAGGGAAAGAAACTAAGACCTTGTGTCAAACACCGACGTGGCTCAGCAGGAGAGAGTTTGCCCAGCGTGTACAACACTGGATTCTCTCCTATGATCCACCTCCCCTGTGGCAGACTGAAATGGGAAGGAATGTAAAACGGAGAGCACGGCTGACCTTTGGCGGTACTGGGAGTGGAAGGCTTTGTGTGTGTGTGTGTGTGTGTGTGTGTGTGTGTGTGTGTGTACATGTGTATCTGTGTGTACAGAGGCAGATATAATAATGATATTGTAAAGCGTAACTCCTGGCTCCGACACGGAAGTGCCTACCGTGGCTCATAGAGCTTTGACCTCGTGGTGTGGGTCCTTACAGCCCTGCAGGTGGCTGGAACCTGGGCTGCAAAGCCAGCTGCTCTGTCACTGTCCCTGGAACCAGAGAGAACTGAAAGGAGATATAAGGAGCTCAGAAGTTGTAGATGAAAGTTTTCTGAGCTTGAGATGGCCACAGCAGGTGTTTCTGCAGGAGCAATCGGGGCGCAGAGTCTCAGAACAGAGGAAAGAACGGGCTTAGAGAAGGTGTCTGCTGAGGAAGAGGTCTCACAAGGTGATGGGCGTTGGCAGTGCAGCACTACAGGCTGGGAAGGCGGGGCCAGGTCAGAGTTCTGCACGGTGGGGGAGAAGCAACGTCATCTGGCAGCAAAGAAGGAAGGGGATGGCTTCTGTACCCTCCCGTGACGCACCTGAGAAGTTTTATGTTTTTTTAAAAAAAAACGTTTATTTATTTACTGCTGCATGTGGAAGGCAGAGGACAACTTTTGTGAGTGTGGTTTCTGCTTCCACAGTGGTTCCAGGGATCAACCCAGCTTACTAGGCAAGCGCTTTTTTACCTGCTGAGGCATCTCCCAGGTGTCTCTCTCTCTCTCTCTCTCTCTCTCTCTCTCTCTCTCTCTCTCTCCTCATCTACATCATACTCTTCCCTGAATGACTTTCTGTTTATTTTTTGGGAGGGGAGTCTTTTTGAGACAGGGTCTCCCTGTAGCCCCAGGTGGCCTGGAACTCTCTATGTAGACCAGCTGGCCTTGAACTCATAGAGATCCGCCTGCCTCTGCCTCCCAAGTGCTGGGATTAAAGGCCTGAGCCACCACACCCAACTTTCTGTTTTTAGTAAACTCCAATTCTGCTTCACACTGGCTCTTCCTGAAATTCTTTTCTGCATTGACGTCAAGGATCAGGTTTTACCTGAGTCAAGATCCCTAAGTAAGGGAGACCCTCAGGCTGCCAAGGGTGACTCCATGGAATTGTGTCTCTGTCCCTGATGCTGCTGACAGGTTTTTTTTACGGGCTTCGGTCACAGAAAGATAGAAATCAGGCCTTCTGAGTTCAAAACTCCACTCAGGGATGTATCACTGACTTTGGTTTGAGCAACTTAATTTAGGTTCTGCTGCTTCAGTTAAAACGAGCATGACGATCAGTCTTGCTGCACAGTTGCCAAGAAACCATTGGTACGGGCACCTGGGAGAGTTTCAGGGGAAGTATCTAGCAGGGGAGAAGTAGACTGGGTCAGAAGTGGTAGCTGAAGAAAGCATCATTAGCAGACATTGCTCATGCCTGCAATCCCAGCACAAAGAGGGCTGAAGTGAGAGGAGCCCTGAGAGTTGGACGCAACTTAACTGGGGCTACATTGTAAGTTCAGGGCCAGCCTGGACCACAAAATGAAAGTCCTTGTCTCAAAAAACCCAAACTGGGTTGAACCAAAGAAAAAAATTAGGATCATTACAACTAACTTCTGAGTGTAAGGACAAGAAATTAATTAGGGTTCCTAACCATTACTGATAATCAATATCATGTGTTTCTTTCAGCCACATGGCTTAAGAATCATTGGTCCACTGAAATTCAGGACACCACATATTTTTTCACTTCTTTTCTGAAGGCTGCCGATGACAGTCCCCCTGCTTTGAAGCATTCCATCCCTTCCTTATAGCAGGCTAAAAACATGATTCTGTCAGAGTGAATCTTGACAATTTCTCCAGAGTAATTCCTATGAGAAACTGTGTAAAACAGTAAAGAACAAAACGGCTACATCACGGCGCTGGACCAAGGTTTGTTTCAGATAGATAGATGATAGATAGATGATAGATATAGATATAGATAGATAGATAGATAGATAGATAGAGATAGATAGATGATAGATGATAGATAGAAAGATGATAGATGATAGATAGATATAGATAGAGATAGATAGATAGATATAGATAGATGATAGACAGATAGATAGATAGATGATAACATAGATTCATAGTTAGATACACAGATAGTTGATTGATGATTTTAGA
>NW_008360319.1:2159683-2162381 GCF_000622305.1 Nannospalax galili | reverse complement strand
GATAGATAGATAGATAGATGATAGATAGATAGATAGATAGATAGAGATATATATATACTTTTTCATCTTTGGTACTTACTATATTTGATAGATAGATAGATAGATAGATAGATAGATAGATAGATAGAGATATATATACTTTTTCATCTTTGGTACTTACTATATTTAGTTTTGGTGTGAATGGAGCAGTTCTCTGGGCAGTTTTCAGAAATCAGCACAGGACTAAATAAATTGGGACAGCACTCAAGTTTGGCACAAACTCGTCTGCAGAAATTTGCTACTTGGTCTGATGTGCGTACGATCTTGACCACAGCCCTGTATGTTTTGCCTCTGTACCTAGAAAATAAGGGTAGGAGAGGAACGGTCAGACCGTTTTGCAGACTTGCTCTGTCACACTGGCAGGCGTGTACAACCTTTTGACATTATGACAGATGCTGTCATCTACAAACTTTATATTTGGGAACTACATGGACTTACTAACAAAACTGCATATAAAGGTCTCACAAAGTTTCAAGTAAATTTACGATTTTCTGTTGGGTTATGTTCACCCTGTCCCAGGGTGCATGTAGTCCATGGGTCAACCTGTTAGGACCGGAAGCTGAGATGTTCGTCAAAGGTTCATGTGTTAGAGGCAAGGCTAGCTATCAGCCTTGGGGCTTCTGGAAAGGGACTGGATCATGCGGGTTTCTCTGAATCAACGGAATTAATCTGTTAGTGGCTTGGCCTTATTAAGAGGTGGTAGAGACACAAGAGGTGGGGCCTAGCTGGAAGCATGTCACTGGGGATGTGACTGGAAGGTATATCTTGACTCCCGGCTCTCTTGAGCTCTGGAAGGTATATCTTGCCCTCCATCCCTCCTGAGCTCTCTACGTCACAGCTTCCATGAGGTAAGGAGCTATGTTCTACAGCGTGCTTCCCGTCATGATCTTTTGCCGTGCCCTGAAGCCCCAGAAACCTGGAACCCAAACAAGAATTTCTTCCCTTAAGCTGTTATGCTCAAATATGTTGTCACAGTGAAAAACAAAACCAACACAATGCAATAGTGGCCAGCACAAACATATTCCCAAAGTGGCCTTTTCTGACAGAACACATTGTGTGTGGCTTACATTTTCTTTTTATACTTTCTTGTAATCTCACAGAAATATGTGTTTAAGAAAAGCCTGCAGTGGGCACAAAGCACAGGGGTAACAGTGCTAAACCTGCTACGGTGAAGATTTCTATTTAACAAGTTTTCTCCGTGCTACCTATAACCTCATAACAAATATTGGTAACATGCGTGTCCCAGTTTGCTTTCTGCTGCTCTGATAAACACCATGACCAAAAACAACTTGGAGAGGAAAAGGCTTATTTCCTTTTATAGGTTATAGTTTGCCACCAAGAAGTCAAGGCAGGAACTCAAGTCAGGAGCTTGAAGCAGAAACCATGGAGGAAAGTCTGCTCCCAGGCTCCCGTTTAGCTACCTTTCTTATACAGTGCAGGCCCTCCTGAGTAGGAATGGTACCACCCATAGTGGACTGGGTCCTCCCTACATAAATTATCGATCAGGGAAACGCCCCACAGACATGGCCACAGACCAATCTGATGGAAGCGATTCTTCAACTGAGGTTCATTCCTCTCAGATGTGTCGAAAACCAAGATCAGTCGTCCCAGCATGATACATACCTAGTGGCCATGTTCCTCCAAATGAAGCTAGTGGGCATTTTCCTACTACTGTATTTCACTTTTTGAAAACTATGAATGCATGGTGGATCATGAATCTGCTTTGAAAATCTGTATCAAATTTCTGCCTCCCAAGGGGCAGGGATGATTGTGGAAGAAGAAAAGACTGTAAGAGCCGGAGGTGGGGGGACAACTACAAGCAAACAGTTTTCCACACAGCTGATCAGTTACTCATATGAACTCACAGCAATAGCAACAGCATGTACAAGTCCCATGTAAGATCAAACCAGACAAAACCCCAGCATTGACTGGGGGGAGGAGAGTAAGAAACTTCACCCCTAGTCAAGGAACTATTGGCAACTGATAGCTGCTGGCAAAAGGAGAAACAGTCTCTTTCAGGAATGTGGCTCTTGGTAGGTTAACCAGGCTCCAGGGGATGGACTCACACTGAAGGACATTTGTGGACACAAAATAAACTCCGTAGGCCTTAATATAGATCTATGTACATAAATAATAGAGTACATTACATTGGACAGGGAATACTAAGGTGAGGTGTGACTAAGGGAGGGGATTGGACTATGATCAAATATCAAAAATGAAAAACCACTTAAAGAAAAGCCACGCAAACACAAATTACTGAAATGGCATCTTGACAGGACGGCACAGTACATTATTGAAATGAGGATAGTCTCCATTTCTCATAAATGACATCTGTGCAACACAGTTAGACAAGCAAGGTCTGCCATGTGAGGAGTCGCAGCACTGGGGATGCCAGCAGCCAGCAGCTTCAGTAACCACAGAACAGTAATGAACCACAAGTGAATTATCTACAGTCCCAGAGACAGGCTTTTGTGTGTCAGGAGTATCACATGAGCCACACACAATGGCAAAGTCCTTCACCATATCGTGCCACTTAAATTAACATCTCTTGTCCCTCTCCAGGCTGGGAGAGTGGCAGGTGGCTCTGTGAATAAAACTGCCACTGGAAAAGCCACCTACCCTCCTGTCCTTCTCAGCATCACTTTGCTTTTCTCACACC
>NW_008360319.1:2152636-2159281 GCF_000622305.1 Nannospalax galili | reverse complement strand
CACACACACACACACACACACACACACACACTCCAGTTCACTGGGGACCTAAATCTCAAGTGGATGAGGTCACAGGGCCCAAGGGACATGTTCAAAGAATGGACAACTGACAGCATACAATAAGAAGGCCATCATGTTTGTAATTGACAGGTAAAACATTGTTTAAAAACCTTGATCTGGGGGCTAGAGGGATGGCTCAGTGGTTAAGGGTGCTTGCTGCTCTCTCGGAGGATCTGAGTTTGGATCCAAGAACCCATGTGGGCCAGTACACAACCACCTATAACTCCAGCTCCAGGAGATCTGACACCTCTAACCTCCGAGGGTACCTACTACATACAGTCACACACACACACATAAAATCAAAAATAATTTTTAAAAAGCTGGGTGTGGTGGTACATGTCTTTAATCCCAGTACTCGGGAGGCAGAGGCAGGCAGCTTTCTGTGAGACTGAGGCCAGCCTGGTCTACATAACGAGTTCCAGGCCAGTTAGGGCTACAGGGAGACTTTGTCTCAAAAAGAGTAAGTAATAATAATAATTACTAATAATTTAAAAACAAAGAGAATGTACATATAGAAATGAAGAAGAAAATCTACTACAAATCATATTTCAAATGCTTTCTTTTTAATGTAATGGCCTGGAGTCTATAGCACATTTTCCCTAACAACTCATTTTTCAAAGTTACAACAACAAAAAATTAAATTCTAACTTGAAAGAAAGTATTTTATATATAGTCACTAGTCTTTCAGAATCTGGCACCTCTGCCCTCCGTTTTCTTCAGTTTCTCTGATGTGACAATGTTGACTTTCTATACAGCAAGAACTCAACCAACACTTTGTAGATAAAATCATGCTTTAAATCGTATAGCTTGCACCACTGTGGATTTTTTTCTAGAACCTTCTTGGACCCTCTGTGGAGAACCCGCCCTCTCTCTGCCCCGGCCAGCCTCTGGGATGCGCTTTCGGGGAGGCTCTGGCTTCCTGCCTTTGTTCTCCTTCATGACAAGGACAGCCCCACTCTGTGAACACAGTACATTCCCGCATCTGTGGGAAACTACAGAATAGAACTGTCTCACAGGTACTTTTTCCCTTGTAAGTTTTATCCTCTCTATGCTTGGTGGTCCTACGGCTCTGTTTGAAAGAGCTCAAACTCGAGAATCTTAAAGTCTCTTTGAAAACAAATGAAATAACATAGCACAGAAAAGCAAGGGAAACATGAAAACCGGGTCAGATGCCAAACTGTCGAAGAGAAGCTCAAAGGAAAGGTCTACAATGTTCCCCAGACCTCTGAGTGACGAAATGAGTCTGCTCCAACACGAGGGACGGAGAGAGAGCTGCTGGCCCTGGCCATGGAAAAGATTATTTTTTCCCCTTACTCTGGGCCGATTCAGTGGAAACAAGAACTTTTTCTTTCCTTTTGTCTTATTAATTTTTTAAGTTAGCACATAAAGTAATGGGTTTCATTAGGGCAACAGCACACATATATGTCATTATACTTTGTTCTAATGAAGCGGGTGTTTTTCTAAAACCTTTCATAATTAAGGAAAGCCCATCTCAATGTATGGAAATGAGAATTAAAGCGAAGGTACAAAAACAATGACACTTTTTTTGAATGCATCTATCTAGATGGTAGGGGTGGAGGGGCTGGGTGGGGGCACAGTATCGGATGCCATGGTGGGGGTGGAGGGGTTGGGTGTGTGGGGAGGGGTGTGCAGTGTCTGGTTCCGACCCACTCTGACCTGATAAGACCCCATTCCTTTCAATGTCCCAGCTGCTGGGAGGGGGAGCTTCTGGAACACAGCATTTGGCTGTGGCCCCTCAGGGTCTGCTCAACTGCCTAAAACTGCTTTAACTAGACCTCTCCCAGGACAGCTCCCATCTAGCCATTGACTGTGGACGAGGCAGAAAAGAGTTGGTGATTGGGATCCAGACAACCAAGATGGGCTTATCTAATCCCAGAGCTGCCCCTGAGCCACTACTGACAGCCCTCCCTGCAAGTCAGTCTCTCTCTGCCCAGTCCTGTTGCCTTCCCTCCCTTCCAAAGGTGCTGTAATCTTTAACACAATACATTCAGAAGGCACTAGGCCTGAGATAGGCGAGACAGCAGAGAAGTATGGTGGTGAGGAGGCCATTTGCATGTGGCGATAACCACAAAAGAAGGGAGGGAGGATACTGGGGTGATGCTAGGGCCTGATCAAATAATGCACTAAAGTTATCGTTAGCCAGGTCTGATGGTTGATATTCAATGTCAATCTGACTGAATTAGCATCATCTAGGAGACACAGCCCCAGGTGTGTTTGTGGGGGTATTTTCAGGGAGGTCAACTGATGAGAGAAGATCTGCACTGAATGTAGACGGAACCATCCTTCAGGCTGTGGTCCTAGACTAAACAAAAATGAAAAAAGGAAGAGGCCAACCGCGCACCAACATTCATCTCTCTCCGCTCCTGGTGTCGATCGTGACCACTGCCTCATGCTTCTGCCACCACAACCAGAGAGACTCTTTCACCATGATGGACTCTTCCCTCAAACCGTAAGCTAGGTGAACCCCTTCCTTCCTTGCTTCTTGCTAGTATTTGGTCCTAGCGACAGCAACGATACACCAGGTTTTCCGCTGTCAGAAGCAGGCTGCAAATTTGACTGAAAAAGGCCAGGTTGATGCTGCAACAATTGAACAGGACTGGAATCTGGATGTTTCAGCCCCGGAGATGCTATCTTCAGAAAAGCCATTGGCACAATGTGCCTTTGGATGGCATCAGAGAAGTTGGGCAGAGGATTGGTCCCTCAGGCATCCTCTGCCCAGCAGAGCAAATTTTAGAGTCTAGCAAGAGGGCAGATGTCCAGCCCAAACACTGCACAGACAAGTCACAGAAAGCTACTCATATCACTTTGAAATCAAGTCCCCAGATGCATCACACACACACACACACACACACACACACACACACACACACACACACACACAGAGGCAGTGCTATGGATAAAACCCAAGGTCCCAAGCTTGTTAAGCAAGTTCTAGCTAAGCTTCATCTCTACTCCATTTACTACTAAAACCCCCCACTCCCCGTCCCAGTGAGGTAAGCTTCTCAGTTAGACAGTCAGTCACTGGCTTTGCATGCAGTTCACCAGATATATTCCCAGGAGTGTGCATCACACCCATCTGAGCCAGGTAAACCAAAATTAACAAGCACCACAAAAATCTCTTTCAGGAAACAATTTCTCAGTTTGGGAATCCTTTTTTACACAAATCACTTGGTAGTATAATTTTACACCTTTCTGTTCATGACATTCAAGGTTGAGTAATAGCCAAAAAAATAGGGGCGGGGGAAAAGGACTTATGAAACCTAACCACTGCTTAGCAAAAAGACAAAAGCAAAATCTTTCCACAGAGTTGAACATAACTCACGTTAAAATTAAGATCCAACATAGTGTCTTTGCCCAAATGATAATGAAGTGTAACAAATCCATAACAAAAGGCTAAAAAAAAATCTACTGAGCCCGCACCTAGCTTTGCTAATGATACACAAGGCTATTGCCCAACCCCCCAATTATACAACATGTTGAAAAACATATTTAAATGTGTCTAGATGTTGGATAGTTTTTTTTATATTTTTTTCCTAGTTTTTTTTTCCCATTGCTGTGACAAAACACTCTGACCACTACCAACTTGGAGAGGAAAGGGTTTATTTATCTTACATATCCCAGGTTGCAGTTCATCCAGGAGCCCAGGGTAGGAACTCAGGGCAGGAACCTGGAGGCAGGAGCTGGAGCACAGGCCATGGAGGAACGCTGCTTACTGGCTTGCTCCCCTGGCCCCTGCTCAGCCCTCTTTCTTATGCAACACAGGCCCACCTGCCTAGGGGTGGCACTACTCACAGTGGGCTTGGCCCTCCCACATCACACAATCAAGAAGAAGCCTCACAGACATGGCCACAAAGCTAGTTCAATGGGGCAATTCCCCAACTGAGGCTCCCTCAACCCAGGCATGTCAAGTTGACACTAAAGCTATCCAGCACACCCCCTAAGGTATAGTATAAATCCCTTTTCCTGAAGTTCAAAATAATGTAGGTTAACTTAGAGTATTGAAAGAGAAAGAAGGAAATTCTCTGTTAGAAATAACTGCAGTAAATGATGTTGAAATCTGCTCTTTCCTTTGCAGTACAGTCCAGTTTTGCTTTTTGATGTGTGAGGACACAGCATGTGCTTCTAACATGTTGTTCCCTTAGAAGCATAAAAAGTACAGTTGGTAGGAGAAGTAGAAAAAAACCCTAATAGACAACTATGTGATCATGCTGAGTTTTTACTTTATTGATAGGGCAAAATCTTCTGGAAGCCACCTTTATCTTGTCAAGAAAATGTCTCTTTACTTTTTGAGGAAAAATACAACCTCCCTAGAAAACAGTGAATGACAGAGGAGGAGAAATTTTCCTTCATGGTATAGCCACTAGCAGGCCGCCCATACTCCTGTAAGTAATGCCTCACCTACACTCCTGTAAGTAACCCCAGTGAAACTCAATGGTTCATGAAGAAAGAGGACGACGACAGGGAGGAGAGAAAGCAGAAGGGAGACTAGTTGGAAAAGGAAAATAATTAGTGCCATGGGAGGGGGACAAGAGAGGATAACGGAAAGGTGTACGATCAAAGTGCATTACATACATGTATAAAAATGTTATAATGAAACTAGTCATGGACAATTAATGTATAGTAATAAAAGTGTTAAAAATGAAAAAAGAGAAAAACAGTGAGCAATCATAGAACCAAGTAATAACAATCACTGCCCTGGAGACACTTCAGGTCCTTGTTTCCTGAAGACACTACTATTACAGTTCGGCTCCCATAATAACCAAGTAATTAATGTCTCGAATGCCTCATCTCTCCTCTGTTAAGTTAATTTATTCAGGACAGAGACCATTTCTGCCTTTCACTACATGGGAAGACTCTGACTCCCTCTCCACTCCCATTTCCATTAAGAAAGTACAGCAAAGTTGTCAGGACCTAAAAAGTTGTCGTTTTCCATAAGAAGTCTGTCACTGGCTGGTTCCTGCTGACTGTAAGCCTGTCTCCATTAGCATCTCTTGGAGAGGATGTTATGATCAGGCACAGTTGAAACTCTACGCAGACAGGCATTTCCTCATTAGAAGTTGCTTTGTAAGATTTTGCTAAGGAGCTCCATGTCATCTTTAATAGAAGAGGTAATACGTTGCCTTTACAATTCAGCGGGGCTGGAGAGCATGGTGTCTGCCTGAATTCTATCAGATGGAATTCAATAAAAGCTCCCATTGACTTGGTAACATGAAAATAAGTGCAAACACTTGCAAAATGAATGCTTCCTGTCACGAAGCAAGTTTCTGGCTGATTTAGGAACAGCAGAGCTTTCAGTGGGATTTAAGGTGTTTACACTGTCACTATTTCCACAGTCATTAGGTGCCTCTGCTCTGTATGGAATGGTAAAGAAAAGTTTTAAAGCAAGAAGTAGGGATTTATCCACGTGAACACTTGCTGGAGATGTTTGCATCACCCCAATATGACCCTAGAAGAAAATGTCCTACTGTGGCCAATGATCCTCCCCTTAGAAAAAATGGAAAAATGTGGAATATTAAACAGGAAAAACTTTGCTTCATTTCTCCTGAGCTAAGGATGCAGATCATTTAAGTATCTCACGGAATTAGATATGCATGTCCATCTTTCACGGACATTTAAGTATCTCATGGAATTAGATATGCATGTCCATCTTTCACAGACATTGCACTTTATAAAAATAAACCCTGTCCTTACTGTCCTTTATTCTCTTCCCTTTTCTGGTCTGGCAGAGCATCATCAGACCATAAATGACTTTTTATGGGGTCTAAAACTACAGTGCTGATCTAAAAAGACACCACAAATGCTGCCTGGGTAGCTGACAAACTGTTTCTCCATCCACATGGTTTCAAGATGAGTTAATAGTAGAGAAAAATGCTACCTGTCATACAAAATATGCATGAGGCCTGACTTCCAGTTCTAACATAGCATAACCTGGAGGTGGTGATGCATAACTCTGATCCCAGCACTCAGGAGGCAGAGGCAGGAGGATCAGAAATCTAAGGTCATCATCAGCTATCTATATAGCAAATTCAAGGCCAGCCTGGGCTTCCTAAGGTGCTGTCTCAAAAACAAAAAGCAAAACTTTCCCTAACTTTTACTGTGGAAGGACAGGTACCTATTTTAAAGAAGAGCTTAAATAATACATTAAGAAAAACAGTGGGTTACTCTTTTAAAAAATCATTTCCTAATGATTCTATATAAATGGTATTTTAAGTTAGTGCTGTAAAAGAAATCAACCAGTAAAATCTTCTCCTAGAAAACCATAAATGAATACAAAAATACTAATAATAATTCAGCATGCATTATCGTGAAAACTGAGTATTTTCCTATGGTCTTCTCTACAACCACATAAAGCAAGCTGGGTGTGGTGGTGCAGGCCTGTAATCCAAACTACTCGAGAAGCTGAGGAAGGAGGAGCTCAAGTTCAAGGTCTCCCTGAGTACATTCTAAAGTCAAGGCGGGCCTGGGTATTTTAGTGAGCCTTTGTCTCAAAATAAATTTGGGGTGGGGGGGGGGGGACTGGCTGGGGGGCCCTGCATGTTAGAGAGCCGCAGGGTGCAAAAATTC
>NW_008360319.1:2125722-2152515 GCF_000622305.1 Nannospalax galili | reverse complement strand
TAGGAGCGAGAAAATCTCAGGGCCACCCTGTGTCCATTATAAAGTCAGGGCGGGCCTGGGTTTTTTAGGGAGCTTTGGTCTCAAAAAAAATTGGGGGGGGGGGGGTGGGGACTGGCTGGGTTGCCTAGCATGTTAGAGGCCCAGAGTTTGAAAAATTCCAGTTCCATCAAATAAAGAAGGAAAAGAAAAAAAGAAAAAAGAAATGCAAAGCAAAGCAAAAATATCACCTTTCTAAGTAGCCTATTTCCAATCTCCAAATAAAAGAAGAAAGTCAGCCAACTACATTTGAACCCAGAGTTCATTGCCATTTTATTTAACTCAAGTGAAAGAGATGTAACAGTTCTTCTATCATCAAACATTTCGAATGCCAAAGCAGAGAGAGCTTGTGTTTGGTGTGAACGTGGGACAACATCCACTACTCAGAGCTGTTAATGAACGTAATGTAATGACAACACCCACTACTCAGAGCTGTTAATGAACGTAACATAATGACAATGTCCGATACTCAGAGCTGTTAATGAATGTAATGTAATGATGGAAGGAGACAGCATGTCCGTATTTTTTCCTCCTTTTTAATGAATAATTTGATTCACAAACATAGTAAATTATGATTCTGAAAGTTTTGCATTTCAGAAATATTATTAGTTAAAGGGTGGGGAGAAGCTCAGGTGGTAAAGTGCTTGCCTTACCTCCCCAGGAACCTGAATTTCAGCCCCAGAACCCATCTAATGAAGGCAGATGAACTGATGGATGCTTGTAGCCCTAAGGCTGGGGAGCCAGAGACAAGAGCATCCCTGGGGCCTGTTGGCCAGCCAGTCTAGTCTACTCCGCGAGCTTCGAGCTTCGGGACAATGAAAAACCCTGTCTCAAAAAAACCAAGGTGGTCAGCTCCTGGAGAATGCCATCTGAGGGTGTATCTGCACACGTGTGCTCCTGTTCATACACAAATGCACACACACACATACATACATACACATGCACAAAAATATTAAGCAAATCTCTAGTTCATATTGGGAATCCCAAGGCTTATGGAAACCTGGTCAGCGTTATGATTTGAATATGAAACATCCCTCACAGGCCCATTAATTAAACACGTGGTCCCCTGATGATGGCTCTACTTGGTGAAAGCACTCTCACTGAGAGTGTACTTTGAGGGTCCTAGTCCTTCTATCCCTTCTTCGCTCTGTGCTTCCTGTCCACCATGACGTGAACAGCCTCTGCCACACAGTCCAAAAACACGGAGCTGAGTGACCGTGGATTGAATACCTTAAAACCAGGAGGCAAAGTAAGCAAATCCTTGCTCTGTTAAGTCGTCTTCATCAGTTAGTCTGTCACGGAGATGACAGAAACAAACTCAGCCAATAAGTCTACCTGTAGTACACAGAGGCAGAGGTGCAACAAAACAACGGAGCAGGTTTGCATCTATTTCCCCAAGCAATGTCAAAACAAGGACTGGTAATTTTCAAAACAGTGGGTGCAACAGTACAAATTCTTTTTCCCAGAATTGAAAACACTTACTTTGCCTTCAGTGTCTCCTCCTGAAAATTCCAGTGTGGATCTTCTACCAACTGTAATTCTCTTAACACCCTCCCAGGCTTGTAGGCTGCGTTGATTAGCATGCTAAGAACCTGTTGGGAAGAAACAACCTCAGTGAGCGGCAACTGTGTTCGTTCCTGTTGTAAACTACAGCACTGACACTGGAGGTGTTTGCCTTGCACCTCATTAAATGAAGGGCTGTGAGTAAGTCTGAGAACATTTCTGCAGGGTGATGTGGAGCTGACTCGCTATCTAGGGGCTAAAAAGGCTATAAAATCTAAGCTTCCTGGCTAGGAAAATGGGAAGTCCTGACTAGAGGGAGTGGCCAAAGCAATGTGCAAGGCTTCTTCAGTTCATCTTCCTCCAACAGGATGACTCTTCAGTAGGGTCCTAAGAGATTCATTCTATTTTTAAAGGAACCACAAAATGAAGACAACATGCTTGGTCTAACACTGCTGGAGAGACTGTAGATAGGCGTAAAGAAGGTAATGAATTATTTGAAATCCATCTATCAAATACTGGCTTAACTCATGGGCATTAATTTGACAGTGTTCTAAGATGTATTCTAAAAGGCAGGCTGGGTCATCTGACTCCATCTAATATCGCATTTCTTCAAACCACACAGTCATTCCCAAGTTTCAAGTCTAAGAAAATAATTATGTGGTCAGTGCCCACAGTAGAGTGCTCTGAAAGACCAGGCATTTCCATTCTAAGAGTGAAATAGCAGGATCTGGGAAATGAAGTGTTCTTAGTTTTCAGAGGTGTCTCTGGGGTACTCACCTTTCAGTAATCAAACCATGATTAATAAATCTTTTTGTGTTTGGGGGTTTTGTCACTGTTCTTTTGTTTTGTTTTTTGAGACAGGGCCTCCGGGCCTCCAGCTGGCCTGGAACTATGTAGACCAAGTTGGTCTCAATCTCACCGAGATTCCCCCTGGCTCTGCCTTCAGAGTTCTGGGATTAACGGTAGGTGCCACCACCCTTGGCCTTTGTTTGCTACTTTTTTTGTGGGTGTTTGGACAGTCTCGTGTAAGCAAGGCTGGTCTGAAACACCTGGTCCTCCTGCCTCTACCTCCCAAGTACTAGGATCGCAGGAGTGTGCTGCCACAGCCAGGGTTAGCTCTTAACATTCACAAGCTCTGCCACACTCCAAGCTGCTGTTACTCGGAATGTGAAGCTATAAAGCTGGGAAACAGAGTCAGGTTCCATGAAATGACCATCTGTGGAAGCTCCATGGGGTGCCAGGGACATAGACAGGAAGGAGAAGCACATGGTGCCTGCTCCTCAAGTCCAGAAAAGCTGTGAAGAGTTCCAACAGACTGATACTCTGTGTGCGGCAGCGAAATACAATTGAAAGAGGGAGAAAAGTTTTCCGAGATGGGCTCCTGCTCTGCCACTGTGTCTGTTTTGAGTGGAATTTAGTCAATATGGGTAGGAAGGAGATGGAAGCAGGCTTAGGGACATGTTGGCCTGGTGAATATACCTGATAGACTTCTGAAAACAGCTTTCTCATATTACAAAAGGGATTGGTCTTATAGTTTATATATGGAGGATGGGGAAGGTGCCTGAATTGATAAAGTACTTTCCACACAAATATAGGGACTCAAGTTCAAGACCCAGCACGTGCATAAAAAGTCAGGTGTGGTGGTATGCACCTATAATCCCAGCACTGGGGCGGCAAAGACAGGTAGGCCCCAGGACTTGCTTGCTAGGCAGTCTAGCCAAGGTTTAAAAGGAGACACTGTCTCAAAAAAAAAAAAAAAAAAAAAGTTTCAAATATTTATTGAAATGAGTTATTTCAAAGTGCCTTCCCCCCCCCCCATATATATATGAACCCATACACACGTGAATACACACAAATGGCCACTTATATGCAAAAAAAAAGAGAAAAAATTTACACTGTGTTATCAGTGGGTAACTGAGTTTGGCCTAGGTAACACCGTGCTACATTCCAAGAGCTCCGACTACCCACAACAAGAGGCGTGAGAAGAAGGATAAGCAAAGCAGCATGGGCAGTTTGGGCCCATTCATGTTTTCTATGTTAAACTAACCATCTGATCTCTCTGTTTACACGAGTACAATTTAAGAAACCAAGTTTAAGAATAAATCTAATTGGAACTGGCCACAGTAATGTATGACAATAAAATTTCAATGGTTTCTTTTTGTTGTGATGAGCTGAGAAAACCCAGAGCTACACTGTCATTTGCTGCATGTCGAAATGCATTTTGTGACTGAATTAGAACATGCCTTCCAGAGTTCAATTCAGCTTGGACACATACAGCAATTAAATCTGGAAAAAAAAATACCAATATTGGCTTTTTTCCCACATATTTTTTTTCCAATACCATCTCATTTGTCTTCAAATTCAACAAAGTCTCAATGAGATGTTGGAATTGTGATATACACAGTTTGCTGTCTCTGAGCTGCCTTAAGATCTTATGGTTGTTTCATATAAAGAAGTTAAGTAGACAGCTACTATCACTAGGCAAAGTTAGATTGAATGCCTTGCCTTGCATCCTATCAGAATACAACTCAACATGCTCTCCATCAGCGACCAGAGAGTAACATGTAGACTGTGCTCAGGTGAAGGGGTCATAGGTGTAAATCATTATACAGTATAACTCAATAAATGAGAGACAACTGGGCAGCTTAGGTTGGAAATTCACACAAAAAGCAATGGCTCCTTGTATGCCTTGGAATTCATTATGTAGGGAGCACACACTCATCAGCAAGTTCCTCCAGTGTTCATTCTGGCAGAGAAGCAATGACCATTCTGATTGGACATATCTAGGATCGAATCATAGTCCCATTCCTTAGATGCTACAAGTCTTTGGTCAAGATGCTTAACTGACTTTCTTCATTTGTACATGGGGCACTGCCATTTACCTGGACCATTCTCCCCCACAGTTGCCACCAAGCTCTGTGAGCCTGTAAGCCTGAGGCTGTTGAAAGCCCTCTTAACGGCTGTTCATCTTTCTTGCTATAGGTCGGATCTGGAAGGGTCTCAAAGGCTTGGTTGCCAGCACGAGATGGTACTGTGAGGTAGGGAAACCTTTAAGTCACTGGGGATATATATCCTTGAAGGGAGGGGTGTGGAACTGTAGCCCTGTCTTCTTTCTCTTTATCAATTCCAGGCCTTGAGGGGAGCAGCTTGGGTCCAGTATACACTCGCCACCCCAATGGGTTACCTCACCACGGACCCAAAAGCAACTGGACCAGTGAATTGTGACTGGAGCTCCTGCAACTCTGAGTCCAAATAGCATTTTCTTTAAATAAGTTGATGATCTCAGGGGTGTGACAGGAATGGAATACGGGGAACACACTCAGGATACCCTTATAGCCTGCCCTTCACTCCAAACGTCCCTTTATGTAGAGGCCTCCCATGAACATCTCAACAACTGCACTTTTCCCTCACCATGTGCAGCCCCCTCTCTGATCATACTAGTCATTTAGTATTGTTTATTAGTATATTTATGGTTTATATATTTGCTGTCCACCCCCACAGGAGTGTAAGTACCCAGAAATCAGGGATTTCGTGCCCTACAGTCTCAGTACCTAGGCAGTACTTAGTAAGTCTCTGACTGGCAGTAGCAGGTGTCCAATAGCTAGTTTTATTTTTTTTTCCAGTAAATTTCAATATGAAGCGAGAAATTAGCTCTATGAAATTGATGACTAATTCACTCCAAGAATTTATCTAATTACATACAATGTATGTGAATGGAAGTTCAAGAAAGAGATCATTTTTGCTATTGATTTTCATTGCAACAAAAATCCTACTCTATGGTATGAGAAAGGTCAATACATGTATTGTGTCTTCTGTATGGTTAAATAATAGAGAATGCTACAATAACAAACGGCACTTTAGTCATGCTTCTCAGAAAGACATTATCTGGCATTCTGCCAATGTCTGTATCACAAATCACGTGCACGCATCATTATTGATATGCACACCAGAGCTAAACAAAGTTTTGCTTCTGTCCATTATTACTGGGAAAACACATCACTGTGGAGACTCATAACTGACCTAAAGTGTTAAGAATCGGTGAGTGTCAAAAGCTCAGCCCTACATGGAACGTCTGTATCACCCCCTCCAAGGTGGAGGTAATACTGTAGAAAATGAGGAGGCAGAGGGTCTAAGAGCCAGAGATGGGGCAGAGGTCCTGGCATGCTGTCTTCTGGGAAGGACACAACCTTTATGCTCTTGAACGCTCAGCCACTGTGATCACTTGCACATGACCCACATGAGAGTTAGGTCCACCAACACTTGTTCATGGAGTGGGAGGTGCTCATGGGGCCCACCCCTTCCTAAGGATTTATAGGCAGTTGCTGGTTGCTGGGAGAGGAGAGGCACTTTCTTCAATGGTGCAGGCACTGGGAAGTTGCCCGTGCCCCATAAATATCCATCACTCCTCTTATAAGTAACTGGAGTTTGATTCATTTGTTATAGAACCAAAACACAACATGAAAGCAGAGGGTTCTAGTGAGAAGAAGAGGAGGATCGGTGGGAATGGGAGGGGGACAAGACAGGGTAATGGAGAGGGAATCTGATAAAAATATACAAAATACACATGAAAATGTTTTAATGGAACCCATTATTATATAACAAATATATGCTAAAATATTTTGCAAATGTTTAAAATTATTACAAGGCTACGATTCCTATGGCTTTAATGCTAACTTCTCTCTGCTGTACTGATAAACACAAAACTAAGTCACCCTCATGTCAGGAGCTCTACCAACTCCACATTAGGACTGCTATCTGGCTTCCCACATGATGGATGGATAAACAGATGCTAAATACATGGAGACAGATATAAACATATGATAAGGATAAGATAGATGACAAATAATAGGTAGATAGATAGAAAGAAGTGGATATAAGAATATGTTAGATGCATGACATGGTGGTAGATAATAGACAAATGGACTACAGTGAAGAAGAAGGGAGATGACAGGCAGAAGAAGATACATAAAATAAATGGATAATGATGAAGCTAGATCATGGTTGAATGGATGAAAAGATGAGTGGATGTATAAGCAAACTGACAGATGAGAAATAAGACAAATTACAGATAACAGACAGATGTAGATGATAAGAGAGAACCAGAAAGATTGGTCAACAGATATAGAAATTGCATACTAGAAAACAGATGATGATGATAGACAGACAGATAGAGATGACAGGTAAACAGATAGATGAGAGATGACAGATATAGATGGATGATAGCTAGATGATAGCTAGCTAGCTAGATGATGATAGATAGATGATAGATAGATAAATAGATAGATAGAAGATAGATAGATTAGATAGATAGATAGATGATAGATGATAGATAATGATAGATAGATGATAGATGGATAGATAATGATTGATAGATAGATGATGATAGATAGACAGATGATAGATAGATAGATAATGATAGATAGATGATAGATGGATAGATAGATGATAGATGGATAGATAGATAATGATAGATAGATGATAGATGGATAGATAATGATAGATAGATGATAGATGATACATAGAGAGGTAGGAAGGTAAGTGATGAGGTGGAGTATGTAGATAGGTGAATAGGTGAGATGGGACACTGAGGTAGGTATGTATCTTATTCTTTCCCCCAGGAACAGGATTCCAGCTTTGATGGATCAGATGTATGCTACCTAACATCAGTTCTCCTGCTTTCCTAGTCCACGCCCCGTCTCTTGAGTCATCATACTCAGTCTCTTGACCGTAGGCAAGCCTACAGGTCTCACCACTGCTTTAGCAACACCCACTCACTGGGGTGGAATGTTAAGCTATAAGGAACTGATGTACTCATGGACGCTCTTCACATCCAAAAGTTTCCTGCAGGTGTCTTTCTCCTAAACCTTTTTGTTAGCAGCAGAATGTAAAGGGGGAGAACACCAGATGTTATATTTTTACCTTCCAATAGACCTTTCACAGTGAGTCAGTTTTCCCTTCATAACATTTTTCTTCTCATTTCCAGAGCGCAGTTTGCAAAGAGCAGAGGTCAGGTCTCTAAAGAGCTGATATGACCTCACAGCAATGACCAGCTGAATACATCCAAAATGATGTAGAGTGAAAAGGGACTCTTGGAGACTCCTCACATGAAATGACAAGGTTATTTTAAACACAGGGGCTATACATTGGCAGATATTCTAAGCCAAATGCTTCTAAAAGAAAACACAAGATGCTCCCCAAACTCCACAAACCACCCTGGGGTTTTTCTCCTGGGAGTCTATCTCTACAACCTGTAAAATCTCTTTAAAGACAAAGGCTCTATTATTCTTCCACACTGGGTATTGTCAGAGTCATTTTTACAGAGCATCACACGACTAATCCCCTCCCATTTTCATCATGTATCTGTATCAGAAGGTGAAAGACATCCCCGAACAGTGACATGAGTCAGCAGACTAGACAGTCCACTCTTCTTTTGTCTATTGTGCCATTCTGGCTTGTTATCCCTTTAATATGAGTATACACACACACACACACACACACACACACAGACACACTGTATATAACACAAATGCAACAGATCTTGTGATTCATGAGATAACATGTACATTATGAAGCAAAGCTTTTCGAGTATCTTGATGCAATGCATTAGGAACACAATGGCACTGAGACTCATTGTCACAAGCTTCAATCTTCTAATAGTACTGTATAAATCCATGGTTTATCTACCTGTTGGGGATCTTGCTTGGCACGTGGAAGGAAACATGAGGTTGGTAGGATCTGGGGTAGAAATGGATGGTCCCAATTGAAAATGATTCGACTGGGCTACTGGTTTGATTTACGACAAGAAACGACACTTGTCGGTCTGTGACAAGTGTCACAATACATAAACTGGGTCCATGGCACCAATACAATGTCCTAGTACATGAAAGTCCATCATACGTCTTGACTTGGCCTTTCTACCAAAAGGTTCACACCTACTCCGAGATCTTCATTATGAGCTTGCTTTGAGATGTTGGGAGTTGAATGGACCATCTGCTGACTTTGGCTCCAGCTTATTTAAATCTATCCCCTCTCAATACCATCTCTGAAGTTAAGCTGAGTCATGGATGGCTCTCTAGGTCACTACAAACCCCACTCAAGTCTAACAGACAGAAAACAAGTCGATGCAAGCTTCAGCCATCACTTTCTAGAAGCTTCCCTCTCTAGAACACACAGCTCCTCTCTCTCCCCTAGAGCTCAGAACCCGACTCCTCAGCTTGCTTTTAACCTTTCCAAAACCCAGCTCTGCAGCCACTCACAGACATTATCTACTTCCAGCAGATCAGCACAGAGAAAACAACTCTCATTTTACATTTTCTGAAGATACAAAAGTGTTTAAATTTCCAATATCTCCGATGGCCCGGAAAAGCAACGTACTTTGTCTCTGCTTCAATTACCTCGTTCTCCTTAAGCAAAATGAAATTCAAAGCCATTCAGGGGTCCTGGCGCTGAAGGAGGAGCATTAGCATAAATATTGGTTTGGTGGGACTTACATTTTTCTTGCACTCACAGAACTGAAGCACTTTCCTTTTTACTTATTTTTTCTTTCTTCTTCCTGCATGCATTTTTAAACATCAGCAAAAAATGACTTTTGTCATCAGAAAACTGCTCACAGGCTGGGCTTTTAAATTTGGTGGCTTGCATCTATCAGAGAAGTGATCAGAGGTAACTACTTTTGACTTAAAAAAAAATTAGTAGCATAAAAGAGTTAGCCTCTAAAGGGAAACTGAGGCCAAGGTCATGCTGTTGGTTAACACAGCTGGTGGATAATGGAGGATCTCGTGTTAGTGACCAGAACTGGCATGTGAACCCAGCCTGCAGGCAGCTTCAGAGAAGCGCATTCATTCACTGTATCTTTGTCGAGTTCTGTGTCTCTGACCTGTCAATCAAAACCAGACACCAACGTGAGCAGACAACTAATGTCACTTTAGCCACAGTCCAATCATTGCCGAGAGCTGTGGTGGACCAAAGGGAGGCAATTTTTGTGTGGGGTTTTATATCATAATGAGACAGAAATTCTTAGGCCTGGTGTGTCTTAGTTTCATTTAGGATCATGTTTCCTATCTGCAGGGATCTATATTCTGAGCCAATTTACACAGTCAGGCTTAACCAGTGGTCCTACCACATAAGCAATATTTGGAGCAGGCTGCCCTGCCCTGCAACCATTTCTCTTCAGTTACAAATGTAGCATCTAGAAAATCTATTTGCTGCTCAGGATGGGCAGGGTACAATCTGGTTTCCAGACCTAGTGTCAAACCATTTTAAGGTGAGGTATTTCCAAAATACGTCAGGGCTGGCGCTGTAGGCGCAGTTGGTAGAGTGCTTGCCTAGCATGCAGGAAGTCCCAGGTTCAATAAACTGGGCATGGTGGTGCAGGGCTGTACTCCCACCACTTGGGAGTTGAGGCGGAGGATGAGAAGTTCAAAGTCATTTTCAGCTACAGAGAGAGTTTGAAGCCAGGCTGAGCTACATGAGACTCTGTCTCAAAACAAAACAATCAAGTAAGCAAGCAAGCCAACAAGCGTAGCTTCGATCTGCAGCAAGTGACGAGGCCAAGCCCCAAGCCAGGCTGCACAAGATCCTCAGTATAGCACTGGGCACTTTCTGTCTGTCCTTGATAGTCCTTAGACCTAAAGTTTTATTTTTTAAATGTTACTTATTTTTACTTTATGTGTATGAGTGTATTGCCTGTATGTGTGCAGGGGCACCTGTGTCTTGCAGTGCCCGTGGAGGACTGAAGAGGGTGTTGGATCTCTTGGAACTGGTGTTATGGGTGGTTGTCAGCTGCCATGTAGGTGCTGGGATTCGAACCCGGGTCCTCTGAAAGAACAACCAGTGCTCTTAACCACTGAGCCATCTCTCCAGTCCCAAAACCTAAAGTTTTACCAGCATCATTTCTGCTTTTCTTTCCCTTCATTCCGTAGATGCTCTAGACTTATATACATCTTCCCTCTCTCTGAAGCAGGTGACTGTCTCGCTTCTCTAGCACCGGCATGAAATCCCCATGCTAGCTCATAGCTGTGTGCCATCAGTGCCAGCCCCAATCACGGCACCAGGGATGTGCTTGGTCACATTCCCTGTACCTGCTTATCCTTCCCATTTAGCAAGAAGTTCATCAGGGCTGTGTTCATCTCAAAACAGCCAGTAAGTTAAATGCTCCTGAATAAATCACCACAATGGCTACATCCATCTTCACAGGGTTCTTCTGCCCTACGACCCCTTACATTCCTATTTAGATTATTTTTCTAAATATATAAAACTTTTTGACTGTTGATACCACCAAACACCAGAAAAAGCAAACATCCTATGACTACTTCAGAGGTCTTTCTCCTGTCTCGCTTTAGACCACCTCTATGTTTATTATTTTCATCAAACAGAATGTGAAACTCAAAAAGAAACTAGAGAGGGTTGGGTTTTATCTGATGGTTCAGAAAGTGCCTGGCTCCTAGGAGCCACCTGAAAAGCAACTGTTCAATGGAGAAATGGATTGTTTAGTCACCAAATTAAAACAACAACAACAACAACAACAACAAAAACACCAAAATTCGTCATGTTATAGCAAAAAGGAAGTTATACTGGTGTCCTCTTTCTTAAACGAGAGCACTGATGTGTGTGGGCAAAGAGCAGACAGATCTTCATGAGGAGTCCAGTACAATGCAGAGAAAGACCTGCAGCATTCATCTACGTCCTTGGGATGATCCTCTATTGCAGGTCACTCCCAAGACAGGATGATGAGCACCCTGGGCTTTGCCCGGACAGAGCCACAGCACAAACCTTGCAAAGGTATGGAGAGCCCAGGCAGACATTTAGCATTACCACCTAAGTCCAGGTAGCAGCCACTGTGGAGGGAGAGAATAGCAATGCCACCCAGGCTGGGGATGTAGCTTGGTAGGATGTGCCTTGTATGCATGAAGCCTTGGATTAAAAACTGGGTGTAATGGGACACACTTAAAATCCCAGCATGTGGGAGGTGGAGAGAAGGAGGGAATCAGGAGTTCAAGGTCATCCCTTGGCTACATAATGAGTTCTAGGCCAGACCCTGTCTCCAAAAGAAAAAACAAAAACAAAAGAGAACGAAAAGAAAAGAAAAGGAGAAGAGAGAGATAAGATTTCACTTAACCTGGCTCGGGCGAGATCCTTCTCATGAAACGCTGTCCCACCTCATGAGGTCCTTTTTACCTTATCAGGTTGGCCTCTTCTGTGAGAAACTTTGACTACTCAGCCCCAAGTCCCCACTCCACATGCAATTCATCATTCCCCTGTGTTCCCACAGCACCCGCTTTAAATCTAGCACAGCATATTCCCTGAATTCATAGGAAAAAGCACATCACAGGTAGGGACCTCACTCTTCCATCTTTGACTCTCTAGCATTCCACCCCCAGATACTGGAGGTGCCTTGGTGAGTGTGAATTAAACTGAATTGACTCGAGGATCTTAGTACCTCCTTTAGAAACTGCATCCAGTGTAAAGATCCTGTTAAAAGAAGCCAACTGGGAGCATTCAGGTGCCTTACCTCTTTAAGCACCAGCACACACTTGCCAGGCCCCACCGACTGAGGTAGCTCTGCAATCCTCCCTTTGTTCAGGTACGGGCCCGAGAAACAGCGGTGGTTAATGAACAGCTGCGGACAGCAGTATTTCCCATTGACAGTCCCTGCTGGGAAGGAGCAACACAGAGGAGGGTTGGCACAGCTACGGTCATGACTTCTGGGACCTACAGGATGTGTGCTGGATCCACCTGAAGGAGAGCTTGAGTCAGACACATGAAGAATCTGGAGGATAAACGGGACACTGACAGGCCGCCACGTCCTCAAGAGCCAGTGCGGTTGGACTCTAATTAAGAAGCATGACTGAGTTCCAAACAAAACAAATCGTTTAGTTTTCTCCTCTGGAGAAGGGTGCACTGTGTCCTAACATCAGGACATTGTACATCCATAAAAGTATCTTAAGAAAATTTGCTTATTTTTTCTACCATATAAACATAATATTTTGTGTAGGTTATAAGGTACTTAAGACACAGAAATTTTAGACAATACAGCAATGACAAACCAGGCCTTACGGCACAGCTGAAGGACACGGCGTCACACAGCGAAGCTTCTCTGCACATGTCATCCCCTAGTAGCTCCTGTCCCTGCCCTCCATCGCTCTGAATCCGACATTTATCATCCTTGTCTAAGTTCATAAACTTTCCGACTCAACTCATGTATGTGTGCCACAAGTGGTGTATATTTGGAATCTTTAAAAAGATTTTTGTAAATACTTTTCTCCATATTTTGTTTATCTACTTAAGTTTTGTAGCTCCCCCAGGATGGTGAAAGTACAGAAAATTCATCAAAAATGCTAAAACATTCAGTTTTCACTTCTGTGTACGACTCCATCTGTTACATGGATATACCACAATTTAGCCATCCTTTCTTCGTATATATATTTTATTGAGTTTTTGTGCATCCCATATAATAGATCTTAATCAAATTTAGACCCCCCCATTGGTGCACCCCCTGCTGTCCCCCCACTGCTTTTCATGCATTCTGCCATATAGTCATTATTTCTTTTATACTTAGTTTTTGTTACTGTTTTTCAGAGTTGCCAGCAACAATTTCTTGATGTTTATAAATATAGATGAAGTCTCACTTGTGGCTAAGCGATCTACTCTGTGATGCACTCACCCGGCTTCTCCCCACAACATGCTACACAAACAGACAGGCTAAGCAGACAGGACTGCAGAAATGCTGTTACTCATTTGCAATGGTAATTTAACAATCTGTAAATGTGTGTTTCTTAAACCTTAAGAAGCAGCAGGTAGAGCACAGAAATTGTGTTCTGGATACATGTGCAAAAGAGTAAACTTACTATTATAGACTATGAAAAGGTAGTTGACATGGTTTCCTATAAAACATTCTGAAGTTTGAGTTCTATACAACAATCGAAATAATTAACTTCAAATGCACTTCCTCATAATTTTTTAGTATTTCACAGACCTTCAGATTTAAAAAAAGTTAGTTTAGCCTACTCATAAAAGTGGTCTCTTTATAACAAAGATAACTTCAACTAATGAGATGTTTTCACAGCACATAGATTCAAATCCTGGAGTTCAAAGCAGATTTCATTTTGGCAGAGAACACAGGATTTTTAATCATGCATCATTTAACTGGCAGTCAAACGGCAGCTCACAACTGACTCTTTCTTAAAGATTATGAGAAGATGCAAGTCTTTACTCATTAAAAAATACTCACAATCAGCTATTCAAACTCAGAAGGTTTTAATGAGCAAATCAAAAGCTAGGGGGACTTTAGTAGTGATCATCAGAGTAAAAATGCAAGTGGACAAGCCAGGGATAAGTAGCACACACTTGCAGTCCCAGTACTGGCCAGGCTGAGGCAGGAGGACTATGAGTTCAAGGTCAGCCTGGGTTACGTGGCAAAGCTAGGTCTCAAAACAGTCAAGCAGAACCATGATAAATGTCAAAAAGGAATGCCCAATTACACGTTCAATGCTTTCCTTTTCTCCACAGTGGTCCAGGATACATCGTGCTCATGTGGTCTGTGATGGTCAAATGGCAAATGGACCTTTTTCCTGAAGATTAGGAGACTTATCTAGGGCTCATGGTCAAGCTCCAGTAAAGAAATACAGATGCATTAGTTTCTTCTACCCCTAGTTCCTCTAATGCCAGTAAAGCTTCCTTATACAACAGAGGGCAATGCAGACAGAAGGCCATAACTGGTTGGCCAAGTCTTAAAAGGATAAGAGACTGCAGAGCGTGTGTCCCCGGATAGGACTTCTATATTGAACCTCACCCACCCACAGCTCAGGGACCATTGTGGAAGAAGGGATGGAAAGATTGTAAGAGCCAGGGCTGGTTCATGAACACAGGGAAGCAGAGGCTTTCAAGCCACTGGAAGCTTGTACATGTGAATTTGTGGCAACGGTGGCATCGAGCACAGGACCCGTGCCAAAGGGCTGGTTCATGAACACAGGGAAGCAGAGGCTTTCAAGCCACTGGAAGCTGCACATGTGAATTTGTGGCAATGGTGGCATCGAGCACAGGACCCGTGCCAGCTCAATGAAACATGGGCCCAGAGGGGAGGAGAGAAATGGCAGGCTGGCCCTAGACCAAGAACTATTAGCGACTGATTGCTACTGGGTGAGAGAGGGTATGCCTTACGTATGATCTCTAGATGGGCTGACTAGACTCCGGTGGATAAGTGTACACTGAAGGGCATCAGGGTACAAATGCTTGACTGGATAGGATTTAACAAATATGGCAGAATACATGAGGCCCAGTGGGGGGATGGGGGGCATAGTTGAGGGAGGGGTTCTAAATTTGATTAAAAACTATTTGATGAAATTACAAAAATTCAATAAATTGTTTTAAATGAGTACAGAGACTTTAGTAATTTAAAAACATATGCATCTGTGACTCAATATTAATAGAAGGAAGTAGCCTCAACATGGAGATGTGCTCATAGACAATAAGCATGTCTCCAGTCACGATGACAGACTGGAAAGTAAAGTGTCCTTCATGAGGCCTATTTACCTGCAGTGTCCAGATGAGGGAATAAGCAAAGGTCATGAGATATTTTCTCAGCAGGCACTGTGGGTGGCAACCTGTGGAGGGCAAAAACAAACTATTAAAAGACACAAAGGAGAAGAAAAGAGTATATTCCAAAGTCTTTTAGCATTTAAAACTACTATGCCAGGGACTCAAGATCAAGTTATTATGAGTCAGGCTGCATGTACAGGAGCGGCACCAGTCAACTAAACAAAGAGGTCGCTTTAGAAAAGTGGTTTTCAAATCCTTTGGATGACCCTGAAAAGCCTAGGGCACAACTGCCCCCGAGTGGCCAGCCCTGATCAACGACTTCCTTCTGGTTTGCTGTCTGGCTTGTCTCTTGCTATAGAATTGCAACAATGTCTTCAGTTATATTTTAGCTTTAACTTACATTTAATTAACGCTAGACTTTTCCATTGTAATTGTCTAATTGAAAACAACTTTCAGCTAACTTTGGAATTCTTTACTCTGTGCTTCTGTGGATCACAGCTATACTAAAAGGTTTAGTCAATTATTTCTTGAGACAAAAACAAACCTATAAACTGATTTTCTTCCTCCCTCCCTCTCTCCCTCCCTCCCTCTCTCCCTCCCTCCCTCTCTTCCTTCTTTCCTTCCTTCCTTCTTTCCTTTTGAGAGCTGGAACTCGGTATGGAAGCCAGATGGGCCTCAAACTCACAGAGATCGGCCTGTATCTGCCACCAGAGTGCTGGGATCATAGATGTGAGCCACCACACCTACAAAATGCTGATTCTTAATGTGTAATGCTGGCTTGTTTTGGTATAGTTCAGTTTAAAAGTCCATGAATAGTCTTAGGGAGAAAAAGGAATGCTTAGGCTCACAGGGGTGGCACAAGCTTCCTGTATAAAAACCATACAGTTTTTGAAAAAGCCACCTTAATTCAAAGTAAACTGTCACAGGGGATCTTAGAGTGGTCCTCTCCAGAAGTGGTCATCCGAGTGTGGTCCCCTCAGCCAATAACACTGGCATCGACCGGTAATTTGTAAGAAATACAGAGTCTCAGCTCACATCCTACATATCCTGAATCAGAAACCCTGAGTGTGGGGCCCAGCGAATCCGTGTTCCAATAAGCTCCCTACATGATTAGCAATGTGTTGAGAGAGAGAACCATTGATCTACCAACTGCAAATTCACACCCAATCATCAGCCTAATATTACTCTATCTACTTCATGTTAGGTAGATAAACTGAAGCCAGGTCACAAACGTGATCCACAGCATTTGGTAATGAGCACACAAAAAATACCCACAACATTGTTATCCTTGTTCAAATACCGATACAGGCATTTGAGTTCTTCGATTTATATTTAAGCCTGGATACATAAAAATGCTGTTTCCAGTTAACTTTCTATCCATGTATTATTATTTACTTAAGAAAACACAGTCACTTCAGATGGAAAGCACATGTGGGTGTATTTTAAATATTTTACAATGTAGGAAGGGCTCTCCAGCAGTTCTACCTTTCCAAACACACTCTGAATGCGTGTACAATATTTTACCCTAATACCCTCTTTCCTCAAAAAAAACTCAACCTGTATCCACAACATAATTGAAAACCTACAATCTTTTCCACATGGACTCAAACTTAATATAAATAAAATCCAAAAGGTATTATATTTAAGCAAGGATGCTAAAATACAAAGAACTAAACCAAGTTCTTAAGTTCACCCAGTTGGGAAGTAGGGGAGTTGGGGTGACACACGAGTCTTTAGGGTTCAGGCATTCAGGGTCAGGAGAGACTGGCCATCTATAAACTATATTCATTGCACAGGGCTACTGAGACTCACTAACACCAATGGTCGTTTTCATCAGTATGAGATAAAAAGTGAGGACTGACAACGGGGACTGTAAACTGCTTTGAGAGCAGGCTCTGTATTTTGCATGTAATAAGTGCACAGTAAGTAACAGTCATCACCACCACTGGTGCACTGCTTAAAAGTTCATGCTCCATAAAAATACCCATGCTTCCTGTTGTCCACAAAGACCCTTTATAGTTAATCATGCATTTAGGAGGAAAAGAAATAAAAAGTAACATACTGTTTTTCTGGCTGCACAACCGCAATCTTTCTCTTCTTTTGTGCTGTAAACACAAAAGAAAATGGCACTGTTAGTGATGGTAACTTGCTTTTCATGGCTTAGTGCAAAATTACTTATTTTCTTTTTTAAAATCTGTTTCTATTTTATGTGTATGAGTGTTTTGCTCGCATGTAAGTGCATCCGTGTTGTGCAATGCCCATGGAGGCCTAGAACTGGACTTCTACACAATTGCAAGAGCAACCAGTGCTCTTAACTGCTGAGCCATGTCTCCAGCCCCTATTTATTTTCTTAATAGTACATAAATAATAGGTAATAAGTTTAGATAGAAGGACAGGTCTCGTGGTATAGACTGGCCTCAAACCCAATATATAGTTGAGAATGAGTCTGAACTTTTGATCCTCCTGTCTTTACATCCCAAGTGCTGGGAATTCAGGAGCCCTCCACAACACCCAGTTTATGCAGTGCTAAGAATTGAACTCAGACCTCATGCATGCTAGAAAAACACTCTACCAACTGAGCAATAGCCCCATCCTCTCATTATGTTTCAAGTGGAGAAGGGCTATTTTGATCAATCTTTTAATCCTCTATGTAATGAAGATGGTTTTCAGGGCAAAGTTCTTTTTATTTATTTATTTATTTATTTATTTATTTATTTATTTTTTAATTAAAGTGAGCCCTTGTACTTGCTTTAAAACTAAAACGTTATTGCAGTCAAACCACAATTTTACACTAATTTCTCCTAGCATGAAACAGATAAGGGTTTACCAGACATGTGATGTTAATAAAACTTGGCACATGTAATCTTATCACTGCACCATTTTATTTTAAAGGGTGCTTTTGATAAGAAAGATAAAGGGCAAATACATTGTGCCTCACAGAAATGCATGTTGGGATAAACTGTTGCAAGGATGACTATCTGGAGTGGTGATTTTCCCACAGAGATTGTGATAAGGCAAAGAATACTGCCCACATAATATACCTTCAAATTAGCCTCACTAAAAAGAAAACACTGAATTACAGGAAGAGGAGGTGGCGCCTACAGCTGTATCTGGTCAGATACTGAAACAAACCAGGAAATAATGGTCTAGGAGATAAGAACACTTTCAGTTAATATTTTTTTAAAGATTAATTTCACTTTTAATTATGAGTCTGTGTGTGGATATGTGAAAACGTGAACTCAGGTGCCCACAGAGTCCAGAAGAGGGCATCAGATCCCCTGGAGCTGGAGTTACAGGCAATTGTGAGCCATTCTACTTGGGTGCTAGGAACTGATATCTGGTGGCCTGGAGGAGCAATACATGCTTTTAAATGCTGAGCCATTGCTCCAGCCCTTAGTTAATACTTCTAATTGACAACTGTCATCTTGACGAACATAGAACACAGATTTTGGCATTTATTAATCTTGACTCAAATAATTCATTTTTTCTATTTACTGAAGAGTGCCCCCTGCCCCCTTCCCCTTTTATGGCTGCACTGGAAAGTCCTTAAAGCACAATGTGTAGTTAAGAAATAAAGGCAAGAATCAATGTTAAATTGCACAATTCCTATGCAATCTCAAACCAGACAAAATCTCAGCATAGACAAGGGGAACTGGGGGTGAACCTGAACCTCAGCCAATGGCTGTGAGAGGGGGAGACTCAGTCTCTTTCAAGAATGTGACTTTTTAAAATATTTTATTATTGTTATTTTATGTGTATGAGTGTATTGCCTACATGCATATAGGTGTACCCATATCATGCAATGCCCACGGAAGTCAGAAGAGGTTGTCGGGTCTCTTGGAACTGGAATTACAGACAGTTGTTAGTCACCATGTGGGTGCTGGGAACCAAAATGAGGTCCTGTACAAGAGCAGTCAGTGCTCTTAACCGCTGAGCCATTTCTCCAACCCCAAGGATGTGACTTTTGGTAGGTAAACTAGGCTCCAATGGATGGACCCACGCTGATGGATATTTGGGGCCACAAATTTGACTATATAGGTTATATATATAATATAATATAACCCATATATTATATGTATTATTATATTATACAAGTCTAATTATATATGATATATTATATTATATAAGTCTAATATATATTATATTATTATATTTATTATATAATTGGGAGGGAAACAGTAAGGGGAGGTGAGGATCAGGAAGAGGATCTAGATATGATCAAAATATATGACAATTGCAAAACTTCAAAAAAATTATTTTTTAAAAAGATTTGGGGCTGAAGAGATGAGATAACTCAGTGGTTAAGAGCAGGTACTGTTCTTGCAGAAGATCTAAGTTTGGTCCCCAGCACCCACATGAGGGGGCGCTTACAGCCACCTACAACACAAGCTCCAATGCCTTCTTCTGGACTCCCCAGGCATGTGCACTCATACGTGCACATAATCACACACAGACATACATATACACACATAATGAAAAGATAAAAGAAATCTAAAAGTAAAAAGAAAAGCTGCAGGAGTCAATCAGAGAAAACTTAATTTTCACCCATATTCTTGACTTTATCTGCCATTGAGTTTTAATCCTCACCACACAAAGTATAAACTTTCTTGTGTGTCAGGATGAAAAAGAAATGTTTAACAGCTTGTCTTAGTCTGGTTCTCAGGGTGAGGAAGTCTGGATGTGCAGTATTTTGATAAGGAGCTGAGTACAATAGGTTTGATAGTGAAATGCAAAATAAAGATAGAACATTACAGCGCTCACATCAACTTTACTGCAGCACTACTCACAGTAACTAAGTTATGGAACAAAATCAGGTGCTTAAAGACAGAGGAACAGATAAAGAAAATGGGGTGTGTGACCGAATGAACATTTTCCTGCCATAAAGAAAAATAAAGTTACGGTTTTCTGCAGAAAATGGATCTAACTGGAAATAATCATATTGAGGGAATTAAGATTGTCACAGAAAGGCAACTATTACTTGTTTTTCCTCATTTGTGGTTCTGAGATTTTACATGGTTCCATAAAATCATGTGTGCACAGACACATTGGAAGTAGAAGGAAACTATGTAGGGAACAAAGGAGACAAGGGGGAGAAGGAGAAAGGGAAGGCTGGGACGTGCAGGGGGAGGTGCAGCATGGACTACAGACCTGTGTGAAAATTGGAATAAGAACCACTTTGGAGAGAAACAACGCATGCAAAGGCTTGACTTGGCTCCAAACAGGCCAGGGGCTCTAAATCAAGCTATTGCTCTTGTGACTACATTCAACTAAATTTATTATAGAAAAAATTTACACTGTAACCAACATGTGACTTTGTTCCAGATCTGAAGGCACTTGTAGCTTCCCTAGTCCATGAGAAGAAGACCCAAGGTATGAGGCCCTATCTAAGGGACAGAAAGGACATGGGGATTGCGCCTTCACTCTATGATAGACCCAGGGAAAAGACCTATCACATGTCAAAATATTTCCAAAACCTCGAGTGTAAAATAATCATTATAAACTTGGAAACTCTTCCCATCCATGACTCGAGACGAGGCAGCACTTTTACAAAATATTTATTTATTTTTATTTTATGTGTACAAGTGTTTTGCCTACATATATGTCTGTGCATCATGTGTGTGCAGTGCTAGTGGAAACCAGAAGAGGGCATCAGATCCCATGAAACTGAAGTTACAGCCTGTTGTAAGTCACCATGTGGATCAGAATCTGGGTCCTCTGCGAGTGTACTTAACTGCTGAGCCATCTCTTCAGGCCCATGAGGCAGCTTCTTAATCTCTTCAGCCTACATGGCCAACAGTCAAGGCATAAGGAGAATGTTCTAGGCCACTCCCAGTGAACACTAAGGAGGGAGACCCTTCAGAATCTCGGGGATCAGAGATGTGATAGAGCTTTGTTTATAGCCATGACCCGAGAAGGTCCCTAAGTGAAGTGCAGAACAGGGTCTTAGAAAGAAGAATTTGCTGGTAGGCCAATTCCACAGGAAAAATACTAGAAACAGCATCTCTCTTTTCAAAAGAGTTTCTTTTAGCTTTGTGTATGAATGTGTGTGTGTGTGTGTATGTGTGTGTGTGTGTGTGTCTGAATGTCTGTGTGTGTGTGTGTATGAATGTCTGTGTGTGTGTGTCTGAATGTCTGTGTGTGTGTGTATGAATGTCTGTGTGTGTGTGTGTCTGAATGTCTCTCTGTGTGTGTGTATGAATGTCTGTGTGTGTGTGTGTTACAGCCTGTGTGTGTGTGTGTCCATGTGTGTGAGGTATGTGCATGACACTGAGAGTATGTGGAAGTCAGAGGACAACCTCGGAGGTCAGTGAATGCCTTTTACTTTGCTTGAGACATGGTCCTTGGTTGTTCACTGCTGTGTACACCAGGCTGGCTGGCCTGCAAGCTCCTAGTTGTTGGTTCTCCTGTCTCTCCTGCCCATCCTGCTGTGAATGCACTGTGGTTACAAACATGTGCCACCACATTTGACATTACATGAGATTTGAAGATCCAAACTCAGGTTCTCAAGCTTGAGTGCTTTACCCACTGAGCCTAAAATGCCCAGTCTAAAATAGCTCTTGAACAAAAATGTGAAATCCTTATCTTTAAGGATTCATATAACTTAATAATATCTTTGATACACATTATGGTGAAATAGATGAAAACATGCATTGTGTCTGCAGATTTTTTAAAATTTATATGTATAAATTTAAAGTGCTTTGCCTGCTTGTGTGTAAGTGCACCATGTCTGCTTTGCCCACAGAGGCCAGAAGAGGCATCAGATCTCCTGGACCTGGAGTTGCAGATGGTTGTCAGTCATCATGTGGGTGCTGGGAACCAAACCCAGGTACTCTGCAGGAGCAGCGAGTACTCTTAACCTCTGAGCCATCTCACTAGCACCACAGCCTGAAGATTTTCAAGCAATACAAATTGAGAAGGATCCATGATAACATGTTAAAATTATTTCTGAATGTGCTCTAGCTTAGCTGCTTAACATGAGGTAGACAGATAAATGCCATAGCCATGTTTAAGCCTGATTTTCAGTTCTTGTATCAATGGTTTTTACCTTTTGTATATATCATTCATGTAGGCAGCTTATGGAATCCAAGATTGCTGGGACCCCATTCCCAAGATTTCAGTATATCTGAAATGAGGTCTAAGAAACTGCTAGCTTTAGGTAAATTAGTAAAATTGATTGTATTTGATATTATGGGGATAAAAAAAGATGTGAAGTTAATATACTTGTTAAATTCAGTTGAAATTTTATTGATTAGCTACTGTTAAGAGTTGGGGCTAAGGAAATTACTGGGATCAAGAATCATTCCTTTATTTTACACTTCGGAGAGTGTGGTATGGTGTATATGTGTGGTGTACATGCACGTGTGTGTGGTGCCTGGGTCTGTAGATGTTACATACATGTGAGGGCCGGAAGAGGATGTTGGGTGTCTTCTTCTATCTCTCTACCTTATTTCTTTATGACAAGGTCTCTGGCTGAACCTGAAGTTTTCTGGTTTGACTACACTGGCTGGCTCGCAGGCTCCTGGTGTCCCTCTATCTCAGCCCCCAATGCTGGGGTTATAGGTATGCACAGTCATTTGTGGCTTTTTACATGAGTATTGCGGAGTTCAGTTTTGGGGTTTTTTTTTTTTCTTTGTTCTAGTATTTTTGAGACAGGGTCTCCCCATAGCCTTGGCTGGTCTGGAGCTTGCTATGTAAACCAGGCTGGCCTTGAACTCACAGAGATCTGCCTGCCTCTGCCTCCCAAGGGCTGGGATTAAAGGCCTGTGCCGCCACACCCGGCTGTGGGAAGTTCAGTTTTTATGCTTGTACAGGAAGCACTCTTGGCTACAGAGTCATCTCCCCAGCCTCAAGTATGATTTCTTTAGAAGAAACAGCATGGGAATTAGTTTTTCCTAAGAAATTATAACAGAAAAATATGATGCCTGACTGAAACTTTTCCAATCAAAACATCCAATAAAGATATCCAAAGTCATTTTCCCCCTGTGTCTCTTTGTAGCCGTCAAGTGGCTCCTTACTGTCACCTATGGAATGCATCCAAATGTTCGACAGGTGTCAACACTTAGGGAATAAGTGAGAATAATGATGATGATAACAGTAACAACATAGGTGGCCCATGGGACATCTAAACCCTTTACATTTGCAATAACTTATTCAAAATGACCAATATTATATACACTATGTTCATCATCTAGCTCTACTGGGAAACACTTACAGGCTGCTTTGTGTGGTGTGGTCAAAGGGTAAGAATTCGCCTCACACCAGCCCACGGGAAAGATATCCATGGATTCCACATCAACAATGACATCGGGAACCGGAGTCTGTAGACCTGCAAGGGGTAAAGCCAAAGTGATGGGCACCAAAAAGAAACACAGCGGAGCATTCCTAGACTGAGAAGTGCATTCCCGCAGATATACCGAAACGATTATAATAGCATGGAACATGACCTTCAGGTCTGCAGTGTTCAGATGGACACTAATATGAGTGCTTAACAGTGAACATTTGAGGCAGCGCAAATAAAATGGGAGTTTGGAAGAAGACAGAGACGATGGAGAGGAAAGAAGAATGTGAGGACAAATTGGATCAAAGCCAGATATACTGGCAGAAGGACCAGGTGTCCCCTTTCCTAAGAGTATCTGTGAAATTAAGTACATATGGTAGAGCTTATATGTCGTCATGACAGAATTCGTTCCACCCTAAACAAAGAGTGATGGTCAGTTAAATAAATACAATTACAGCTCAAAGAAGCTACTACAGGGAGTCCACTGATTAGGAGCAGAGTGGAGACACATAAGGTAATTGCCTGAGGGGTTAACTGGAGTGGCTCATTTCTGTGAATGTGTGTGTTTCACGTTTGTGTATGTGCATGTGCATGCACATGTGTGCGCCTACATGTGGAGCCAAGGGGTCAACCTCTGGTGCCATTCCTTAGGTGCCCACCTTATTTTTTGAGATAGAGTCTCTGGCCCTGAGCTTCCCAAATAGGCTAACTAAGCTGCTGGTTGATGATCCTCAGGGATCCAGCTGTCCCTTCCTCCTCAGTTCTGGGATTAGAAGCGGGCACCATTTTTTGGGGGGGTAGGTTCTGAGGATCAAACTCTGGTGCTCGTGCTGCATGCCAAGTCCTTTACTAACTGAATCACCTTCCCAGCCCAGTACCTGCTCACTTTCAGCTCAATTTGTGGTCTGCAGATAACAGCCACATTACACAAAAGACATTTTGGTAGGAATATCTTTTTTTTTTTCAGATCTGCCTAACCATCATCACATTGTGTTCCCTAATTAGAGCTGTGCCCTGTTACAAAGCAACATCACAGGTGGGAAATTCTGGAAAAGCCCAGAAATCTATAGTATCAAGGCTTCTTGGCTATGGAGATGACAAACTTGGAACCCAGCCCACGAGTTACCAGAAGAAAACTCTAAAGCAAAGTCAATAGTTCTCAAGAAAAATACCACTTTGAGGGACGAACTCTCAACCCAAGAATCCAAAGATAAGAGGTCCACTAATAGATAGTGACTCTCTGAATCTAGTTTACTTTGGTGTCTTTGCTGATATTTAAGATGAAAACACCACTGTAGCCACCCCCCATCAATCACTCATACCATCACATAACATCTGATTTTAAATCAAATTCTCCCCCTAACCCCCAAGCTCCCCATAACTTCAGGAAGTTAAATATTCACAACCAAACACAAAATAGTCCTAACTCCAGTATTAGCTCCATGGCCCACAGCCCTTCCTTCTCATCCTTAAGAACATATTTTGAAAACTGAGTATATTCTTAACAAGGGAAAGCCCTTAATTTAGTGCTAAGCAACATACTGATGGATATAAAATATCCTGGAGTGCCGGGGAGGTGACTCCGTCATTAAAGTGCTAGCTTTGTAAGCATGAGGATCTGAGTTGTTCTCTAGAACGCTCATAATCCCTGCGCCAAGGAGACAGAGACAGGCAGATCCTTGAGGTTTGCTGGTCAGCCAGCCTAGACCATTTGGTGAGTTCCAGGCCAGTGAGAAACCCTGTGTGAAGAAACAAGGTGTTTAGAGGCTGAGGAACAATAATCGAGGTGTCCTCTGGCCTCCACATTCACACGCACCCATGTGCACTTAAACATACACACATATGTATACACACATTAAAAACAGAAAGGGCCCCAAGTACTCAACAGCCGACACGTCAACACATATTGTCAGCATTTGTGACTTTGAATTTGTTATTAGGTCTCAAATCAATCATTGAAGACAATCAATTCCCACTTTTCATGTTTCTCTGATTCAAAGGATAGAAAAGAAAAAGGAACGGAAGGAGGTCCACAGGATTTTCTTTTTGAACAAAGATAAATGAATGGGAATAATTTAGGCCTAATGTTATATGAATCAATTGATATTTGACATAATTACCAGAGGAATCATCAGATAAACAAGAAATAGTAGATTCCAGAGCTAGCAAAGTGGATAAGTGGATAGGGTGCTTGCTGCCAAGCATGATGACCTGAGTTCGATCCCCAGCTTCCACATGGTAGAAAGAGAGAACTCACTCCCCCAGTTGTCCTCTGACCTCCACACATGCTACATGACATGTGCACATGTGCACACACACAATAAATGTAATAATAAAAAACTTCTCACAGCATCTTCTGATGGAAGTGTCTCCCCATGAAGAAGTGCTCAGACTCCCAGAGGAAATCAGGATGCTTACCATACCACAAAGTCAGTTTCTTTACTTTGGGGTCATAAAAACAGCATTCATTTCTTAGCTTCTCAACCATTTTTTTTTCAACAAGTTAAATTCACCTACCAGAAACATCTGTATTTCCAGATCTATGTTTAGCCACAAATAAGATTTCAAGGTCATTAAAAGCAGTACTTCAAAAGAAGCATAAAGTGAACTTGATGGCTCAAAGTTCCACCCTAAATGCTCTGCTAGTTCAAACATTGCATCATATTAATGCCTTAGCATATACACTTCTGTACAGCGTATCCATTAATATGTCAGTAGGCCTGCCTTTGCCATGCTTTAAAATTCTCCGATCATGCTTCCCAACCAATTAAACAAATACATATGAACTAAGAGGTAAGTGTCAGCCACTATTTTTCCTCAAGAAAGTTGTAGGCCTATCTTTCTCCCACCCTATCTGGCCTATGAAGGCATCTTTTAAATGAGACAGGAGAGACTGGGTTACTGGGGCTGGTGTGGTCACTCAGTGCTTAGGAACTCTTGCTGTAGATAGATCTCTGCGAGCTCACAGTGGCCTGTTCGACATAGTGCCTTCTGGGCCAGCTCAGGCTACCAGAAGACCCTGTCTCCAAAAAAGGAAAAAACAAATAAACAAAAACAAAAATAAAAACAAACCACACTGAAAGTATGCTGATCTATGTTCAAATTCTCCACATCTTCATAAAAAGCTAAACATGGCTGTGTGTAACTCCAGCATTGAGTGGGGTTAGAAACAGGCAGATCCCAAGAGCTCACTGGCCAGTCAGCCTAGTCAGAAGGGCAACTTCAGAAAGTAAAAGACCCTGCCTGAGGTAAACAGCAACAGAGGAGGAAACTGGACTCCTGCTTTGGTGTAATCACGGGTGCAGGGCACAGATGAACGAAAAGCAAGTTGGACTACACGGCTATACCACACACTGATATACCACACCACAAACAAAAAGGAAGATAGAGGGAAGAAAGGAAGAAAAGGTGGGAAGGGGAGGGAGGGAGGGGGAGGGGGG
>NW_008360319.1:2113840-2125595 GCF_000622305.1 Nannospalax galili | reverse complement strand
GGAATCAGGGAGACAGGGAGGGAGGAAGAGAGGGAGAGAGGGAGGGAGGGGGGAGGGGGGAGGAAGGGAGACAGGGAGAGAGGGAGGAAGGGAGACAGGGAGATAGGGAGTGAGGGAGAGAGGGAGAGAGGGAGAGAGGGAGGAGGAAGGGAAGTTGGTTATCACTCAGAAAAGTTTTCCTGACCCTGTTCCCTTCAAATCACATTCTGGATGATGGATACCAATTGTATTTTCTTTTATCAACCTTATCAACTGCTGTGATTACCACATAAATCTTGATACAACTGGCTAGACTCCAAATAATCTCTTGAAGAAAAGCTATTAATTACCAAGACCAGACACCCAACAACTTTACCAAACAATACTGTAAACTCATGTCCAGGACTCCTCCTGCTGATTCTAGGACCAGTGGAGGTTTCACCAATGATCAATGCAACATTTAGTTCTTTGCAGAAAACACCCTCCTAGACAAGACCACACTCGGTCTCTGCCTTTGTCCAAGCTGTATCTTGTTAGTATCACTTCTGTTTGTTCATTCTTATCTAGAATATTCACCTCAAAATCCATCAGGAAGTGGAAACTCCCTCCATGGAAAAGTGCTTTAATCATGTTGGGCATATAAATAACAGAACATTATACAGCTCTGAAAAATAAGAAGTCTCTTTGCACTTGCATGAAAAGGTCTCCAAGCTGTACCATGGAGTAAGAAAAGGCAGAAAACCTGTGTGTGTGCAGCACACGATGATCTACTTTTAAAGGGTGGGGATTTTATGTAGGTGAGGAATAGCTCTAAGAGGAAACCTGACATGCTGATGGTGGTGTCTGCTGGAAAAGGAGCAAGACATGGGGTTGGGGAATCCAAAAATGAGAGTGAGTCTGACCCAAGTCACTCTTGTGGCTTTTGTGCCTTTGTGAATGATTGATCCATTGTACAACCACAGCCTCCAGGATCCCGATACCAACATAGCACATTCAAGAAGAAAGGAAGCATTTCATACGTGAATACAGTATTGCCATCAAGGTCTATGAAATGCAAGTTACCATAGAAGAAAAACAACAACAACAACAACAACAACAACAAAGCAAACTACAATGAATCATTTCACTGCTAAGAGAAGAATTTCGGTTCTCAAGAAGTAAAAACACAAGTATCAGAAGTTGTAAGCATCACAGGGGAATCTTACAGCAGCTCTGTGACTCCCATCTCCTGAAGCCCGTCTTCTAGACAGCAGATCCCAAGGTTCTGCTTGTCTGTATGATTGTTATCACAGTTCGATCAAGTCAGTGGCATGGGGCACCACTCTAGAGCTCAAGTCCCGTTTCTATCCAGAACAACAGGATGACACAGGCAGATGGCTTGGGAAGATACTTGAGTGTTTTCTAAGGAACAAAGCCCTATCTGGCTCCCGGAGCTATGCAATTATGTCATTTCCAGCAAACCACAGAAGAGAGGGAGAACATGGCTGAACTAGAGAGTGGAGATGCTGTGGGGTACCACAGGCAAAAGGGATGGGAGGGGAAAACGGCTCACAGCCAACCATGACACAAGTGAAGGATTTTCATTTACTTCGGTAATAGAACTGGAGCGACTTCTTTGTCTCACCTAAAGCTGGAATAGGAACAGAAAGAGGTGTTTAAGGGAACAAATTCACTTTGGTTAATATTCTGACTGAAAGCTAAAGGGTGCAGGAATGTGGACAGACTCAAGCGTGAGATGAAAAGATTAAACATGAGAGAGATGAAAAGCAAGTCGGACTGCACAAGAACGAGCAAGCAAGAAGCAGGTGCCGGATGGAGGCCTGCCCATGACCTGCCACGCTTGCCCCTCTGCAGATGCCAAGCTACAGGGGAAACTTTGGTCCATCTCTTTGTCGGTCTTGGAGCTGAGCTCCTAAGGAATAAAGTGACAGAACAAAAGTGTGATTGCCAACGTGAAAAGACGAAGGTCAGAGGAAACAGTCTGAAAGAAAACAGCAGAAATGTGTGTGTGTTGGTTTTGGGGGGGGGGGGGGGGGGGAGTCCCACAATAGCAAGCGTGTATGTCACTTACAAGTCAGATACTTTTCCATGCATTTCTTCCATGACAGTCCTAATGGAACAAAGCATTTTCACCCCCATTTTTTAAATAGGTAAGCTGAGAGACAGAAAAGATGAACAGAAAGCAAGGGTAATAAGATACAGGACTTAAACTTGGGCACTGTAGCGTCAGAGCCTTAGAAAACATTTGAGCTGGTGAGTGTTCATGTTTTAACCTCCATTGTGTCAGGGATCATATAGCTATGATCTTGCTCCTCTTATGAAGGTCGCCCATCTCATAGGCTGTGAAATCATAGCAGAAGAAGCAACATCAACCCAGGCTCTACAGGCAGGTGTCCCCAGGCCCAGGTTTTTCCAGAGCGTCTTAAGAATTTGTCACCCACTAGTCACACTTGTCACAATGGCTACTAGAAACCGAAAACCATTCCATGGTTCCTCTGCAAAGCATTCTGGAAAGGTCCATTATCAATAGCAACATACTCCCCATTCTGCTTAGAGAAAGCCACAACCAGCGCAAGCCCGTTTATCCAAGCACCAACTTCTGGAACAAGACAAATCTGGTTGCACTCACTGCCTCTTCCCATAATGAGTGATTACTCTTGAACCCACTTTTTCATCTACCTAGAAACTACTACCATTGTTCTCACAGCCTGGTCTTCCAGCAATACTTCTCTCACAAAATTCACATAGGCGTATCCCTTCTGAGACATATTTAAGCTGCCCGGCTACCATGAAGCAGATTTCACATTGGCGTTCCACCTTACTATATCTTTTCAAGTGTTTGCAAAACATTTGTTAACTACCTTGATTCTCCACAAATGATGGAAAGGCTTAAGAGGCTGCTTTCTAGAGTCTTCCAGACAGCTGGACAGTTACAGCAATGGTGACAGGGTGTACAGGTCCTATGTAAACAAAATCTCAAGACAAAATCCCAGAATAGACATGGGGACACGGGGAAGAATCCCCAACCCTACGTGAGGAATTACTGGTAACCAATGGCTGTTGGAATGGGAGAGACCAGGGCATGACCAAAGGGGCATTTATATAGACACATAAATATAATAGAGTACATGAAATTGGGTCAGGAGTTCAGGGAGTGCAGCTAGGGGAGGGGATCCAAATAGGACCAAAATATACTGTGTGAAATTTGCAAAAACGCAATAAAAAATTAAATATAAAAGAAGCCATTTTCTCTACTCTGACTCCTAAACACAGGTGGCCCAAGCAAGTCCCTCTGAACCACAGAAACATGACCAAAATGACAGACTAGGTGGTTGGTAAACTGTAGTGTACATATGAATCACTTTGGGGAACGACTTTAACATGCAGATTCTAGGACCTGTTCCCAAGGACTTCAATGCATAAGGTCTGTGCAGGGCCCTAGAAATGGGGACTTTCACTGATTATGATGTAGACACGGAGCTGTCCAATCTTTTGGCTTCTCTGGGCTACACCTGATGGAAAATTGTCTTGGGTCCCACGTTATCAGGTCTGTACAACCTGCAGACCATGGGTTGCAAGAGCATTCATGCATTTATTTTGTATGACACTGTGACACAGCATTGTCATCTGCAAAGTTCATGCTGAAGAACTGCATAATTCGGATACAAAAATATTATCAAGAAATTCTCATGTTTTAAGTTTACAATGTTTTTGAGTCACATTCATAGCTATCCTGGGTCATATATGGCCTGTTACCTATGGATTGTAAACACCTGACATGGAGAATGGTTATTAGAATTAAGTCAAGCTTTTGAAAAACTCATCAAGGAGTTTTGGGTTTGGGCTTAGAAGTATAAACTACTCCACTCTGTCAAAATTCGGCTGACAAACAAAGCAGTTGTTAAGAGACTGCTGCATCTGAAATTGCTATTGGTTTTCCTATCTGCTCAGCAAACATTTAGTGAGCAAAATGCACAGGAGGTCTTGGATAGACTCTGCACTGGGTATGATGGAGAGAAAGGAAAAGAGTCCCACAGAATAACGAATAGCACCAATAACAACGTTAGGATGTTTAAGGATTAATGAGTGGTCCTTTCTAGTAAAGAACAGGGTCCTGAAGGAGTAGATTTGCCAAGAAAAGGTGCTACTGGGCTAGGATTGTAGCTCAGTAGCAGAATGCTTGCCTAGTATGTGTGAGGTCCTAGATTCAACCAGTATTGTCAAAAAGAAAAAAAGGAAGGGAGGGGAGGGGGGGAGGAGAGGAAAGAGGAGGAGGAGGAGGAAGAAGAGAAGGAGGAAGAGGAGAGAGGAGGGGAGGGGAAGAGAGGAGAGGAAGAAGAACAGGAGGAAGAAGAGGAAGATGAGGAGGAGGGGGGAGAAGGAAAGGTCTTGCCTAATAATAACATCATCAACAACCTCCACATACTGAGCACATAGTGCTACATGTCAACCATAACTGAGCACACAAGACTAAGCATGATGTAGATACTCAGGCAATCCCAAAACCAGGTTCTACCTGCACACAAAATCTACAGAGTTGAAAAAATAACATAAGAGATCTTAAACTCAGGAAGCCCTCAGGACCCCATACCCAGAAGTGTGGCTTCTAAACGTCATACCATGGAATTTAACCTTAACCCCATAGGAAACAGGATTCATTGAATGCTAGAAGGAATGCCTTGACTGAACTTTACAAAGAACATTCTTAGAGCTGCAGGAGGGTGACAGAGGAAGCAGAGGACTATGGGAATTAGAACAGAGAGGGGCAAAGATCTGAGCTGGAATGTGACAGTGTGAGGGTAACAGAGACAGAGAAGGGGGTGGGGGTGAAACGTGCTCTCAGCCAGGAGGGTGGAGCACTCAGATTCGCTGACACCAAATGACCATCTGTCGTCAAAGATAAAGACCAGACTGTGCATGCGCAGTGGTGATGAGGGCTCTGAAGAATGCCCGTTTTAGGATCCTGGAGAAGACAAGCGGAGAGACTTTGAAGATGGGCCAAGGAGGGTCAGAGAGTGCGAAGAAGGTGGTAACAGAGGCAACCCAGAGATGGAGAATTACACATCATCCCAGAGACTCACATATATCCAAAGAGTACAGGGGCTGGGGCTGGGGCTGGGGCTCAGTTAGCAGCTTACTTGCCCAGCATGCATAAGGCCCTGGCCCCTCCAGTGCCTCATAAAACCAGGCATGCCTGTGATCCTAGCACTCTGGAGATAGAGGTAAGAGGATCAGAAGTTCAAGGTCACCCTCAGGTACATAATGAGTTCAAGGCCAACCTGGGCTACATAAGAGAGATCCTGTCTCAAAAAGTTGTATTTTTCTCCAGCTTTCTCTTCAGAGGGCAATAAAAACTAACAATCATGAGAAAGTGGAATGACCCTAAGCTGGTCGTTCAAGCTTCCTGAACCTAAATTTTGACAATTTCCCACAGACCTTTGGGTTTTGTGTGTGTTTTACTCTTTAGTAAACTGAAGTGCCCTGAAAAAGCCACATTTCTGGCTCTAATTGATTAGAAATTTGTGATTGTGGAAAAGTGGAATGTTTTAGAAATAAAGCGAAATATCTTGGAGTATTTTCAATCCCTCTATAATAGGCATGAAACACCAACCTCTGATTCGGACCTAACACTCCTGTGACTAGCAGGTAAAACCTTTGGAATACACAGACCCCTAACTTCCTGTAACTCAAAAGCTAAGAATCCTACAACATCTGAAACTATGGAAGGGTGCAGAAGGGCTCTCTCTCCACTAAATTGCTGGAGTATTTCCTCATCCGCCATGCCTCACTTCCCAGTTTCATATCGACATTTGAAGGAACTGGGTCTGCTCCTTTCCATATGCCCCATCATCCAGCACAGAGCATTCATCTTAGTCTCCATTAGGAGCTCCAAAGCCACCACTGTGGAAGGAGTGAAGCTCTATACCTTGGCAAGGGGACCCAGGTGGATCCAGCCTTTCTTCTCTGAGCTAGTATAAAGGTCCCTGGATAAGAACACTAGGGATTGTAACTCGGCACCTAGAACTCTGGCTAATTCTAGATGAACAGGTTGCTATATTTGGGGCTTTAAAAGTCTCCCAAAGTCCCATGGGTGAAAGTCATGTGCACTAAGGTGAAGTTATTTGGATAATGTGGAACCTTTGGAAAGTGGAATTTAGTAGGAGGCTTCTAGGTCATCAGGGCATGCCTAATGCCCTAATGGAAGACTGTTAAACTCTAGTCCCTTTCAATTCAGTGACATGATGAGGAGTAATACTCTGCCGTGCTCTTCTGCCATAATGGGTGGCTTCCTCAGTGGCCTGAGCAATGGGGATATTCAATCATAGGTGGGACCCTCCAACATTAAGCCAGAATAAAGCTTTTCTTTTTATAAGCTGATTATCTCAGGTGTTTCATTACAGTGACTGAAAGCTGACTGACACACAGGCTTTGACAAAGCTGAATAAATGCATCAAGGCAAATGGAAACAATGCTCTTGGGTCAGAAATAAACATTATTAATAAAGCCACATGGCATTCAATCTTCCCACACCTTGATATATCAAAAATATGTAGAAAGAGGCAGGGTATAGTGGCTCTTGCCTAAAATCCCAACATCTGGGAGGTAGAAGCAAGAAGATCAGGAGTTCTAGGCTACCTTGATTCCATAGTGCGTTCAAAGCCAGGATGGTCTTTGTGAGACCCAGTCTCATGTTGCTGCTGCTGCTGCTGCTGATAATAAGAATAATAATAATAGAATATGTAAAAAGATTCCTTTAAATCCAACTTTACTTTCCTGACCTTCAATTCAAAGTGACCCATTCTTTACAGCATCAGAAATGCTAGATCTTGGTGAGATTGCAGGATTAACCTCAGCCTGCCTACTTCAGGATCTCACCAAGGGCTGGGTATCTGAGATCCAACACTGGACAGGAAATGGTCAAAAACCAGTCCATTCCACTTACAAGTGTGTTACAATCAAGAAGTCACAGCAATAGAATTGGGAGCATCAATAGCTTCAAAGGGACATTAAGCACTGGGCCTTAGGGGATGCATTTGTAGGGCAGGGCTGTTGGTCAGAAGGACCTGCTTATTCCCATGGTTCCCTCTGCATCTCCATACCTGGTCCCTTTTCCCTTATATGTGGGCCTCATTTAACAGAACCATTGTTTTCACAGGGCCCCCTGGCCAGCTCTGTCCTCACCACCCTCTGCCACTACAGATCTTGCAGCCCCTCCAATTTATAATGACTCATGTGACTCATGACCTGATAAATGTGCCAGGCACTCTTAGACTAGCTGTCCAAAAGTTACTCACCATTTCTTTTCCTACAGAATCCAGAAACAAAACCATTCTTTGGAACTGTGGTAGTTCCACGACCCAGTTTAGGGCAATAAGATTGAAATATAATCACTGGGCAAGCTTCAAAGAAAATCTTTCAAACCTATATCTGCTATACCTTTAGCCCTCCTATTTTCTTCTACCTGGAGCACTGAGGTGACACCTGGAGGCAAAGCACCCATCTTGTCATCATGAGGACAGATGCCATCAGCTAGAACTATGGCACAGGGGAAAGAAAGAAGCCTGACTCCTGAACAGAATCCTCAGACTGACAGAGAAGCTTGTGTCAGAGACTGATGTAATCCCTTGCCACTCAATATCAAATAACCTAAGCACTGGAACTGGATCTTCTGGGGATTTGTTAGAAAGGAAGCTACTCTGGCTCCGCCCACACTTAATCATCATGTAATCTTCACAAGCATCCCAGGTGACTCACACATCCATGAGGTTTGAGAAGTAATGGCTTAGTCACTAATAAGTATGTTGTTCTTTCTGTTGCATGTAATACTGGTGTGCATAAATCCCGGAAGGAACACAGGTTTGTTTTTTTTTCCTTGAGTTTATATTTATAGTTCAGATGACTGTCAAGATATGCATATTTCTTGTACTAAGACTGGTAACCTATGGCTTTATGAAAGAAAAGAAGCTACAGAGAAAGAAAACCAGAGGCATGGCGTCTGCCTAGTCAGGGAGGAGTGGCTACTCTGCCGACTAATTCTTTACCCTAGAACAAACTGTGAGGCTCCCACAATTTAATCTTGTTGATGAAGCAGCCACGTTTGTGAGGATCACAGAGATCAGGTGGGGCTGGTAAAGCACTTGCCACAGAAGTGTGGGAACCAGAGTTTGGATCTCCAGCGGTCACATAAATGCTGGGTGGGCACTGCGGCCTGTCTGTAATCCCAGTCGGTTGAAAGTGGATACGGAACCCCTGGGCAGGCTGGCTAGCTACAGCAGCTGAATCAGGGAGGTCTGGATTCCAGTGAGGGACACTCACAGCCTCAACATACAAGGTGGAGAGGAACTAAGAAAGATACATGACATTAACGTCTGGTCACACACACAGACACACACACGCACACGCACACACACACACACACACGCACACGCACGCGTGCAGAAGGAAAAAGATAAGGTGGCAAATTATTATATTAAAAAGAGCATATAAACATAAAAGGCATTATTATCACCAAATACTACATAAAACTACTGCCAGATAAACACTGTATGACTCAACCCATTGGGGAACCCAGGGACAAATTCCTAGAGATAGGAAGTAGAACAGCAGCTGCCAAGAACTGGGGTGAAAGAGAGGGACGGGTAAATGGGTACAAGGTTTCCATTGTTGCAAGATAAGAAAGTTCTGGAGCCGGATGCTGGCAGTAGCTCCACAGAAATATGAATGAGCTTACTACCACATGCCTGGGCACTTCTAAGGAGCTAGTCAAAAGCATACATAACCTTGACATTGTATTTATTTTTCTACAATATTCCAAAGGTGCAATAATTTCTTTAATTCAAATCTTTCTAACCTGGAACTATGGATACAAAGCAAAGCTATCCAAGGTTCCTGACGATCCACTGCATTAACCACTGCAAATGCAAGTTGGAATTCCACCAGGTCTCCTTTTAAATGTGAAATAAGGTTCTGTGTACATACGAACAGGCAGAGCATCCCTAGTCCCCAAATCTGAAATGAAAATGATCCAAAACCTGAAACTTTTTGACTGGTGCTATGATACCTCAAGTAGAAAGTTCTCACAATAAAATTTTGTTTTGTGCATATCATATGAAAAATAGTATGTAAAAACACCTTCTGATCACATGTACGTGTGTGTGTGTGTGTGTGTGTGTGTGTGTGTGTGTGTGTGTGATGAGCTGTAAGTGAATTTCATGTTTAAATTGTTTGGATCCCATCCCCAAGATGTAATAATGTACATGCAAATCTTCAAAACTCCGAAACTCTTGGGGTCTCAAGCATTTTGGGTAAGGGATTCCCAATCAGTACTTGGTAAAGTAGCCAAACGAAAGAATTCTAGGAAAGTGGACACAAGAGGAGCACAGGAAGGCAATGCAAAGACAGGACTCCACCTGGGGGCTAAAGAGTTGTGGGAACAAGTGAGACAGACACTCTGGCCATTATCTGTCCCACAAGAGAGATCTGGGATGAAGGTGAGGTTTATCGGTTTGTGAGAGGGCAGGACTGCAGGGGTGTGACCCGGCTTGTGTCACTACAAAGCTAGAGCCATTCAAATGGGAAGTACTGCACTGTGGAGAATGTGATGACTTTACCTACATTAGAATTCTGAGAAAAGAAATCACTGTAGCATCTGCTTCCAGACACTAACACCTGCTATCAAACGCTGCTCTTCCAATCAGTGGTTTGTGAATGAGCTTAAAATTCTTTATCAGTACACCTAAAATAATATCACATTAACATCACATACTTTATTCATTGCTTTCCTTTCAACAACAGAACCTTTACAGAGACCTAAAGAATGGTATAACTTTGAGGAGTCAAATATTAACCAGAAATGATCATTTTAATTACCTAAAAGCGGTCGATCAACCATGCACCGAAAAGACTTCAAGCCAATTTAAAGCATTAAAATAACTAATAAAATTGTTATAAAGTACTTTATAAATTTTAAGTGTCAAATAAATGGCCTATAATCAAAATAACCATTGTCCCATAAAGTAATTTAACAGTCACAAAGGAACCATAATGAATCTCTACCATTTTACTCCCAGGACTGAGGAAAGGAAAGCTTATGTATAGACAAAATTATAAAGTAGCAAGAGATTGGTGCCATTAAATTGTCACTTTATAAGGTAAATGATTGCTAAGGGCCAAAGTTCAAACAAAACAAAACAATAAAATTCAACCAAACCCAAGAAGGCAGTCTGGAATTTTGTATGTATGTATGTATGTATGTATGTATGTATCTATGTATTATCTATCTATCTATCATCTATCTATCTATCATCTATCATCTATTATCTATCTTCTATTAGCTCTATGATCTATCATCTAGCTATCTATCAATCTATCAATCATCTATCTATCTATCTATATCTATCATCTATCTACCTACCTATCTATATCTATCTATGTGTGTGTGTGTGTGTGTGTGTGTGTGTTTGAAGGTACATATACCTTCAAACAGAGGTCGGAGGACAACCTTGGATAACTTCCTTAGTCACTCTCTACCTTGTTTTTTGAGACAAAATCTCCATGAATCTAGAGCTCACAGTTAGGCCGACTGGCCAGTGAGCTCCTGTATCCACCTGTTTCTGCCTCATCCGTGCTGGGTCTGCACCAGCTGGTTACTATAAGTACTGGGGATCCAAGCTCAAATCCTCATGCTTATGCAGCAAACACCTTACCAATTGAGCCGTCTCCCCCATTCCCATGGAAAATGTTTTAAAGTGATGAAAGAGATGCATAATTCTGACCAAAAATTTCAAATAATACTCAATAGAGTAAAACAGTCAGTAGAAAATATTAAACATATTGTTTAAAGTGCTTTGAAAAATACGTATAAGGTCTAGAAAAAATGGGCAATCTATTTTGTGATTTCCTTTTTTGTTCCCTAGATTTCATTACTAGCTAAAAAACTGCAAAAAATAAAGGCAGACATGAGCTTTTTTTCCCCTGTAAAACTAAAAATTTGTATCTTGAGATCAGCAAAAAAGATATACTGTCAAAAATATTAAATATGCATGAAATATTTCTCATCACCATTTTTCAAGAATCAGGAAGCTGTGGAGTCTAGCGAATTAAGCAACAGTGGAAAAGGTCAAGAGCAAGGGAAATGAACCCTGGGCAGAGCTTAATGGCTTCACTAGGCTCTCCAGCTGTAGAAAATCGGGCCGCTCATACTGCTGTTTGTGTTAAGTAATTAACAGCTGCAAAGTACGCTGAAAGTAAAAACTGCTAAATAAATAATGACTGCCACAGAATTTTAACCATAATGTGCTAAATAATAAGATGAAACACGGGCTTCTGGTGGTACCGTTTCTTGTTTCAAGTTAATAATGCAAACAGAACTGCCTCGTGAGTGTGGCTCAGCGCAGTGTCAGACAGCAAGTTAAACCCGTGGTTAGAAGCCACTAAAGAGGTATCTTGTATGTCCTACAGGAGTGGATTCAAATCTACTTGTAGCCATGAAACTAGAGTTGCAGACTTTATTCCTGTAAAAGTGTCACTATGTTGCCCCTGTCTGAGTTTTGGTCCATTCCAAGTCAGAGCCATTCTGCTTGGAAATACATGAAGCAAAATACAGTCTGAGAATCTCCATTTACTTCAAATGGATTTACACACCCTCTACCACAATAATGCTATACGTTATTTTCTGGGAACCAACAGCACAATGAGATAAAAAATGATTATTCTCCACACCTTCCAATCTACTGACTGTACATAATAATGTTCATGAGATTGTGGCCCTTTTTAA
>NW_008360319.1:2110682-2113710 GCF_000622305.1 Nannospalax galili | reverse complement strand
AATGTAAATTATGTGTACACTGGGAAAGCCGGCATTATTTTACTATGTTATCTATTCTTATGTATTTTACATATTCATTGAGCAGCCAAGTTCTGTGAAATATTTTGTAAGAACTATATGTTATAGAAAGGTGGAAAATCCTTAAAGACTAAGTCCATTTTTCTTATTTCTCATTGAAAATATAACACGTTTTTCTATTTAAATTCAAAATTGGACCAAGGTTTTAGTCACAAAATACATTTTGCTGTCAATTTTCTGTGTATTTTAAAATAAGTTCTATCTGTAAAGAACAGTTTCAACATAATTGAAGAAAAGATTAAATGTATTTGGGGAGAAGGTCATTCCCTCCCCAGTTAATATTTTGTGGAAAAATTAAGCATATACAGTAGAAACCAAACTGAAAGGTATTGCCCACATTAGAATACAAATATTTCATTTTATTCTCATAATAACCAAGACCTCAAATACCACTTTTAGTGACTCATATTAATTTAATTGCAACATTAGCTTTTATAATCATAGATGTAAAAAGACCAGTGTGTTCCAAACATAATTATCTCGCCAGCATCTCATTTCATGAAATTATTAGTTAAGATGAGCGCCTCGGAATGAATTTGTATTTGATTAGTTTCACTTATTTAAGAACACTGAATAATTTAAGGTCTGTTTAAACAGAAGAGGGGTGACAAGAGGGGCATTCATGAGAGTGCTGAATTCTCTTGCACCCCATCCTTTGCAGAGGAACCCCGTGCTCCCTAAACAGAGGCTGACTGTGCATACCTTCTAGGCGTAGCCACATCAACCGTCCCTTCACACTGACCACAGAGGCCACACACAGCTCTCCCGGATTCCTGGGGTTCACAGCTTCAAGCTTCATGTTCTTTGTGAAGCACCGACTGAAAGACGCCTGAAAGAGAAAGAATATCACCCCTGAGCCAGAGGCTCCCAGAGCAGGACACGGGGCACCGAGCTGGCCAACGGAGGAAAAGGACACATGCACACCTGTATCTCTTCTCCGAGACAGGCTTGTTCACCACCACTCCTGAGCAAAGAAGTATGAATTCTCCATCACGTAACTCAGAAGTCTGAACTGTGCCTGGCACACAGTGGGGGCCTAAAGACGGTCCGCTAAAGTGAGGGCACAGATACACTCTCTCACTAAACCCATGTGCACCCTAATTTAATGGAATTTCTATCACACATCGTTTCTTCTGTTCTCCCGTACTCCTTGCTAAAATCATACCTAGGGTGTTAAAGGAGGCAGATGGAGTCTCCATCTGGTATCGTTTTCTTTTAAAGGACATTTAAAGAATGCCCTTTAGCACATACAGTGTGGGTCTGCTGGGGATAAATTCCTTCATTTTAATTTCTCTGAAATTATCTTTGTTTTCCTATTCTTTTTATTTGTCTTTACTTTTCGAATTAACTTTAAATTTTTTTACATGTGGTGGGGGCTGGGGAGATAGCTCAGGCACTAAAGCATTTGTCATGCTCGCAAAAGGACCTGAGTTCAATCCCCAGAACTCACATAAAAAATGCCAGAGTGTGATGACCCTTGCTTGTGATCTGCACACTGGGGAGGCACAGATGGCCAGATCCCTGGAGCTCAACGGCTAGCCAGCCTAAACCAGTTAGAGAGCTCCAGGCCAATGAGACGCTCTAAGGAAAAAAAAAAAAAAAAAAAAAAAGCAGGCACATCTGAGAAATGACACCAGAGGTTGTCCTCAGACCTGTATATACAGTTGTACACATGTGCACATGCAGCCATGCATACAAACATTCACACACATACACATATGTATACAAAAAAATTACATATAGCAAAATTTCTGTTTGGGGTGCCCTAGTCTGTCTGTGAAGGTCGGGCTAGCTGTCGGGCCAATGCACACAGTCTGCAACTGAGGGAAGGCAGCTGACTGCATTCCTTTCTTTTTTCTCTGTACATGTGAGGTGACCTGATTCAGGTTCCTGCCTTGACTGTCCTGTGTCATGGACTGTCACCTGGAATCGCAAGCCAAATTAACCCTTCACTCCCCTAAGCTGCTTTTGGTTGGGATACTTTATCACAGCAACAGAAAGCAAATGAGGACACTTAGTATTACTAACTGCATCTGAGGGTCACTCCTGCAAGAATCAGTAAGGAGTCTGTTCTATTTTGTGACTAAATAGTTAATATATATGCACCACAATTAATCAATCTATTTACCAGTTAAGGAATGTTTGAGCTGTTTTCAAATTTTAGTTTTTGTGAATAAAACTGCTATTAATCCTTCAGGTACACGTTTTTGTGTAATCAGAAATCTATGACTCTATTCAGACTGCTGCCATAACAAAATAGCACAGACTGAGTGATTTAAACTACAGAAATTGATTTTCACAGGCGCTTACAGGCTAGGAGTCCAAATTGAGGCTTTTGCTTGGTTAGTTCCTCCTGAGTCCTCTTTCCTTGGTTCATGGATGGAGATCTAAATATGTTCTCTCCTAAGGTCATCCCTCTATATGTGACCTGCATTCTAACTTCCTCTTCTTATAAGGATGCCAGCCATACATAATTAGGACCTCTTTTTACCGTAATCATTTCTTTAAAGGTCCTCCCTCCAAATATGGGCACAGTTTAAGGTACCATGGGGTTCAGACTTGATCATATGGCTTAGGGGACAAACTAGTTCAATCTTCACACTACATTTTTACTTCTTTGAAAATGCGATTGCTGGATCATATGTCCAACAGACATTTAACTTTTTAAGATGTTTATTTTCCAAAGTACCTACACCACTTTGGCACTGCTACAGTTGTATACGCATGTTTTCGTGGCTATGAATCCTCGATAGCACTGGTATTGCTGGTCTTTCAAACTTTAGTCATTCTAATAGATATCTGGGCGTCCTAGTTTAATTTCTGTTGCTGTGATAAAATAGCCTGATAAAAAAATAACTTGAGGGAGAGAAAGTTTATTTTCCCCCACAATTCCGGCTTGTGGTCCATCATCATAACTGGGAAGTCAGGGAAGCCGAAACTTAAAACAGCA
>NW_008360319.1:2059370-2109399 GCF_000622305.1 Nannospalax galili | reverse complement strand
CGCAGTGATTTTTTTTTTTTTTTTTAGTACTGGGTCTGGAATTAAGTTGCTATGTACGGGAGAACCAATTCAGCATGAGTTTTCTCACTCAGTACCATAATCAAATATCTCTCCAAATATTATTTTTAAATAAATATGAAATGTTCCCAAACATGAAATACTATATATTACAATCAGACATGCTACAGTGCTATAAAAATATATGTATTTTGAAATATATAAACACGTGCACAGATTCTAATAACAAATAAGACACTGTATCTTTATGTGACTCTTGGGGGAAAAACATCAGATTCATTCAGATGTATGCGTCTTTATAAAACAAACTGAAAATGCAATCATATCCTATGTGATCCAAAGAAAATTGTGTCCTGAATGCTTTTTTGTTGTTGTTGTTAAATCAATTTGCTTCCCTCCTTTATGAGTCTTTGGAAACAGGAAGCAGAGATATTTTAGGTGAGCTATTCTCTTCTGCAAGTCATTCACACATACTATGCATTGAGTATCTTTCTGATCACACAACAGGATCCTGTTTGGAAAACCTCTAAGTTAAAAAGTATTTTATCTTACTTAATAAGGAAAAACTACAGTTACATAACCTATTTTCATATCAGTTTACTGCTTGAGGGTAATTTATAAAGGATCAATAGCAAAAATGTTACCTCTGAGTTTGTTTTACTAAGCATTTGGCTATGTCAATCTATTCTGTAACCACCTCTGATTGTTAAACGTCCCCAGGGAAATGTCTTTTTCCAATAAAATTCCACGTCAGCTTCTCTTCTAGCACACATGAGAAGCGTGATTAAAAAATGAATTCATAACAAGCATTCCATTAAAGCGCACTTGTAGCAAGCTAACAAATTCATCAGAGTCTCAGTATGTATTGTGTATGGCAGCAGGAGAACAGCACTCCTGTCTATTAAATAAATGGTGGGCCGGAGACAGAGGCCTTCCTAATAAATACACCAGCAAATTCATTCAGCCAGATTTAATCTTGGTGTCTGAATTGTGAAAGCTCCAAAGCCAACCTGGTACACGGCTACTTGCTCCAGAATGAAATGCCCCGTGGACACTCCTGAATGAAGGGACAGATTAAAAAAAAACCTTTTATGGGGCTGGGGAGATGGCTCAGTAGGGAAAATGCTTGCCGTGCAAGCATGAGGACCTGAGTTCAGATTCCCAGCACCCATGTCAAAAGTCAGGCATGGGGCACATGCTTATAATCCCAGCACAGGGGAGGCACAGTCAGGAAGATGCCTGGGGCTTGCTGGCCATCTAGTCTAGACAAATTAGCAAGTTCTTGGTTCAGTGAGAAAGTGTGTCAAAAGAGAAAGTGGAAAGTGATTATATATACAACAGACATCAACTTCTGGACTCCGTGGGCACAGACGCACACACACACCTGCACACATACAAACATGTACACACACACACACACACACACACACACACACACACACTCAACCTTTCATGGAACTAACTGCACTACAATGGAACAGATATACTTTAAAAACAGAATTAAGCCAGGCACGGTGGCACATGCCTTTAATCCCAGCACTCGGGAAGCAGAAGCAGGCAGACCTCTGTGAGTTCAAGGCCAGCTTGGTCTCCATTAGCAAATCCACGCCAGCTGCGGCTATAGGGTGACCTTGTCTCAAAAAGGCCAGGAAAAAAAAAAGGCAGAATTAAGGAGTGATATGAAAATTTTCTTTCATATCAGGGAAAGAATCAGGGAAGATTATTTATTAAAAAAAAAAAACAAAGAATCAGGGAAGAACTATTTCTCTTGTGGGGTAGAAAGCACACTCAAACAGGTTTTGGGACATTGCAGGCTATTTCCATGGTCCTCCATGAAATATAGTTAGGCCAGCAGAATCTGAGACAGTGACATCAACATGAGGGAAAGCCAAGTCAGGTGTCACTGACCTTAAGGGCTCCTGGGGCATACCACCACATCTGCCCCATCTCACAGCTTAAACACACATCATCGTTGCTGCAGAGAAACTGTGCAAAGCCAAGGTCATGAACAGAATGGTCATCTAGTCAAAGGAGCCCTGATTTCCAACTCTGCTGCTGAACTGCTTCTGTACTTAGGAGCACACATGAATGTAGTAATCAAGCCACTTAACTTTCCATAATCTCATTTTTACTTAGGCTCAGTTGAGCTTCTCCTGAAGCCAGCATTTTCCTTCACTGTTTCTCCTATTCTGCTACCCTGGGAGTATGCCTTACAGTGAATCAGCAGCTCTGGGAACACATGTTCAGTAATAAGCCTTTGATTAGGAAAGCTACGCACCACTGGAGTTACAGGTCTCAATTAAGAGTGCATCATTTCTTCTCTGCATGAGGGATTTACTTTCTTAACTAAGTTCTACAGAACACACCTGGTGACACACTCACTCTTCATGGTTTCAAACAATGGCAAGTTTTCCTATGCCTCGAAATAGTCCCCAGGGTTGATGGAACTTGAATGAGTAATTTTTAGCAACTACTTTACCAAACTACTTCCTGGTGATTGCAGAAGCACACATAACTATCACGTTTATGTCACTAAAATTTTGTTATAACAACAGTAAGGTGGTACTTTATAGTAAGCACAGCACCAACCATTTAACTAGCATCTTACTAGTGACAAAAACAGTATTGTATTTATTATCTATCTATCATCTATCTATCTACCTATCTATCTATCTATCTATCTATCATCTAGCTATCTAGCTATCATTTATCTGTCATCTATTTATGTATGTATGTATATCTATCTATCATCTATCTATCATCTATATATGTATGTATCTATCTATCATCTATGTATGTTTGTATCAATCTATCTATCTATCTATCTACCTATCTATCATCTATCAATCATCTATCTAGCTATCTATCTAAGACAAACTTTCATGTAGCCCAAGCTGATTTAGAATTCACTATGTGGTAGAGGATGGCTTTGAACTTCTGATCCTCCTGTCTCTTGAGTACTGAGATTAGAGACATATAGCACCACACTTGGTTTATGAGGTACTGGGAATTGAACACAAACTTTGTGCATGCTAGGCAAGCACCCTACACTGAGCTATGCGCCCCCCCCCCAGCCCAAGTTATGTTTTACTAAGCTTCGGGAGCAAAGCACTTCGGATTCGTGGGTGTATCACCGTTTACACAGTGTGAATAAGTGCATACCCAATGGTGTCACAGAGGGCCACCCACTCACCGGCTCTGACCTTTTTCTCCTATAGCACAGAATAGCAGCTGTGCAATGTTACAGCAACAGAAACCAGGACCCATTTCTTGGCCTTGTAAAAGCTGGGAGACTAATGTTGACCATGGAGCATGAACAGAAATGACACATATCCCTATCAGACCATGGTGTTTCAAACTAAGGATTTCATCTCATTGATCATTTTTCTTATCCTCTGACTAGATTAAGGTGATAAGTCTATCCCAAGTTTCATCATTATGTGGACCACCCACCAGTCAGCAATTCCCCTGATTCTTCTAAAAGTGAAAACTAAATGGACATGTTCAAGCCACTGTGCATTTATTAGTCAATGCATCCAGCCCAGCCTCACCCTAACAAACACAGCTTGAAATGAAGACATTTCAAATCTAAAAGTGCAAGGCAGTATTCTACACTGGGTCGAACAGAAAGCAGTTTATAAAATTCAGAACCACAGCATCTAGGATTTTAAAGGGAGTAGGTGGACATTTCTTACATTTCTGAAGCAAAAGGGTGGTGCTTCCTCTGCCCCATGTTGCTTGTAATAATCTGCCCAGTCGAAGTCCTGGCCAGAGTAACCTGTGAATGAAGAAACAGATATGAAGGCCTTAGCTGAGCTAAATGCCAAGTAAATGATCGACCCGAGCATGGGTCTGTGAAGAAAATAGTAAGAAATGTAAGCTTAGAACCAGAGGAAAGTTCCTAAAAACCTCACAACATTGCAGATTTTGTGATGATCATGGATGTCAGAAACCGGCACGCGATACACACAGGTAAGGGAGGCATGCCACTGTCACCATGAGGACCTGGAACCCATGAAAGAAGGCTGGGACTGAACCTCTGCCCTAGAGCGGCTCTTGACAGTGGGGAGATCTGTTGTCAGTAGGACAGCTGAGAGAGGGTATGACACAAAACACTCTGTGTGTGTGTGTGTGTGTGTGCGTGCGTGCACACACGCGCTCGCACATGTGTCTATGGGTATGGAGGACTTGTGTCAAAAATATTCTTCAGAAATCTCTCAGGGATTTATGTTTACATACATTTCAACCAATAAAGAGAGTGCATTAAGGAAGGTAACAGTGACCTTTCCTTCATTGTAATGGGGCTGTACTGTTGCCTGCCCAGCCTTCTGCATCAATAAGAGAAACATGAACATCCAGTTCCCTGTTCCTTGGCAAGCCCACTCACTGGTGCTTTGCACAGGGGATGTTCACAGAGGTGATGCTCTCCTACCTAGCTCTTCCTTATTTATGATTCAGAGCTATTTCTCTGACTTCCTCCCATGCAGTCAGTGCCTTGGCTACTACAGTGAATACATACTATGTAAGTATGTAAGTGCATGGCCTTTGAATGAGGGTGACAAGGGAGGGAGAAGTGGAAAGGAGGGGGGGAGAGAGAGAAATGGCCTTTGAATGAGGGTGACAAGGGAGGGAGAAGTGGAAAGGAGGGGGGGGAGAGAGAGAGAGAGAGAGAGAGAGAGAGGATCTGAGAGATTTAATTCAGTTCAGCCACTCATTTCTCAAGTCCCTCCCAGAATCTCCCATCTGGCCCAAAGCCTTGCACAAGAGAAGTCCAGTTCTCCCAGTTCTTTCCCTCCTCAGCAGCAATCGGCCCTGTTTAGGTTCCTCCTTCCTTCATTTCTTGGAAGGACTTTATCACCCAAACCTCTCTTCTAATTGTACTCCATCAGTGATTACACTTTAAAAATGGTTCATCTCTTCTCTTCTTCCACCCCAGTAAAGTCTCATCATTTTGGAGAGGGACTGGTAGGGAGGGAAATACTGCAAAGACAATATTCATGTATGATAGTCACAAAAATGAAAATGTAAAAATCCAGGTCAGTGGGGGCTACAGGGAGACCCTATATCAAAAAGACAGAAAAAAGAAAGAAAAAAAAAGAGAGACTAAAAATTCAGTTCCTTTGAACTCAGAATTAGTGCCAAGCTGAGTTTGCTAAGCTAACATCTGTCTAGAACCTCTTCCCTGTCCTTCTGCCACATCATTCTTTTGTGAGTAGAGCAAAGCACTTCTTGAGAGAGATGGCTCAGAGTTAAGCTGCTCTTCCAGAGGACCTGACTTTGGATCCTAGTGCCCATGTTGGTTGGTTTACAACCCTTTGTAATTCCAGTTACAGGGATTGTGGTACCCACTTAAGGCCTCCATGGGTACCCCACCATATATACAACGTACACATAAATCAAAGTAAAATTTAAAAAACTAAAACTTTTTGAGATTATGAGGTAGAGGGTCATAAAAATCCTAAATGAATGATGGATGAATAGCAAAGCTCTGTGTGTGTGTGTGTGTGTGTGTGTGTGAGAGAGAGAGAGAGAGAGAGAGAGAGAGAGAGAGAGAGAGAGAGTCAGAGGACAACCTTGAACCTTGGCTGCTGGTGGTTCATAATGCAGTCCACTTTGTTATCTGAAACAGGGACTCTCATTGGCCTGGAATGCATCAATTAGGCTGCATGGCTGACCAGAGAGCCCCAAGGATCTGTCTGTCTCTGCTTACCCGCCACAGGGATTACAAGTACATTCCACCATGCCTGGCTTTTTGTACATGGGTCCTGGGAACTGAACTCAGATCCTCATGGGAGACAAGCACTTTTACCAGCTGGGGATCTCTCTGGCAAACAAAGTATTTTCTAACACACACATAACACTGTATTTGTCTGTTCTGTGTGGCCAATATCTGTTCAGATAAAATTTTCCAACTTAGAAGTCACCCCTAATTTTACATACAGATGCTTAATTGGATTTTCTATAACCAGCTTCTAATGGGCTTCAAAATGTTACACTGCAAGTTTCCTGGATCTACATTTATCCAGGCCATAAGAGTGTCCATGGGGGAGCCATTTTTAATCTAATAATTTCTAGATATAAGCAAGTCTTGCTGGGCATCATCTAAGCAGCAACTAATTACTTTGCCCCTAAAGCTCACTTATTCACTTGGACCCTGGAACAGCTTAGACTTTCCTCCTCCTCCTTCTCTTAGGGACGTTATTCATTCTATCACTTAAATTTTCTTTTTCCTTTGGACTGATAATGACCTCTTTTTGTAAGACAGTTTTGAGACAGCTCAGAAAATAACTGCTCCTGAAAAACAAATTGCCATGGATTGTATAATAGAGACAACAGAGGTCAATTACACTCATTAATCAACAAAGACAGAACAAGAAGTACTGAGGCTTAAGTGTAGCCAGGAAAACATGTTTTAAACTTGGAGGGAGGGAAGGAAGCAACAAAGAGGAGAAAAAAAATAGGAAATAAAATCCCTAAGCTACTAAAATTTGCAAAAAGCTGCCAGAGAGACTGTGTGTGAACCACAATCATTCGAGGTATTTAAGCTTTTACTACTATTTATTCTGAATGAAGTTCCAAATGGCAAAGGTCCAAAAGGAAAAAAGGCTATGACCCGTTTTCTAGTGATACAAATTAACTGGCATAAACTAGTTCCACTTGCAGACATTAAAACTGGCTGTGTAAACGGACAATTCTTTTGAAAAACTTTGGCATTGTAAACACTCATGCTCTTTGACACAGTTTCAATTCTAGGAACATCCTATAAAAATGAGCTCTCTCAAACTAAAAATTGATTACAAATCAGGGTATGCATGCTATTATAGTTAATGAAGCTTGAGGAAGGAAGAAATAACTTTCCATCAACAGGAAATGATAGGAGATTTGCCTAAAGCATATCCAAGCCCACAGGATGTCATGAAGACATGAAACTGCGTGTAGTTGGCTAGGAAAAAATTATGAAAAAATTATTCCTATGGCCTTAGATAAAAAGACTGCTGCAAGTTTAGATTAAATTATTAGACTTATTAAAATATGCAAAGAATAGAAAAATATAGGAAAAAATAATAAATATAAAAATGTTTGGGACTCATGGCAAAGGTCTTCTACCTCTGTTTAGTCTTCAAGTTTTTAATAATGATTGGAAAATGACTTCAGTAATAAAAAGTATTTGTTAGTATCATCTGTACTCTAGTATAAGACGTAATGGAAACATGGGTCAATCAATGAAGGACCTGTAGAATGTAAGAGTTTAAGATAAGATTTCTCTTTCTAATAAAAGAGACACACAATAATAAAAACTCCTCTTTCATTCAGGGTAGCTATAAACATGGAAAATCATAATAAAAAACAGAAAAAGAATATCATGTTTGTAATCACCAGATTAGAAAAAAGAAAAAGATAAAAGATTTCCACATTCTGAGGAGTGTTGGGAAACAGGAACGTCAATGCTCTTCTGGTAGATATCAACTTGGTAAGATAGCAAAATCTTCAAGAATGTGTCCAATCCCCATCTTAAACATTTGTTCAGTCAAATATTCCTTTATTCATAAAAATAATAAGCTGACACTGTCCCTGCCTGGTGTGAGGGATGGTTCTAATACTGGGGTTAGAAAAGCAAACTAAAATGACAAAACTACTCCTTCATTGGACCCTCATTTCACTGAGAGGAGACGGAGAAGGCAACGATATAACAAGTCAGCTGGGCTAGGCATGGCTCAGTCAGTAAGTACTGTAGAGTACTTGCTTCATAAGCATGAGGACATGAGTTCAATCCCCAGAGCCTGCATTTAAAAAAAAAAAAAAAAAAAAAAAAAAAGAAAACAAACAAACCAAGTGTGGTGTCTTAAAAATGAGTTAAGTGAACATGAAGGCTTCTTGGTTTATAATAACTAGAAATATTTTCATGTATTCAAAGCAACCCACCTTCAACCTCCAAACTCTTTTCAATTAAAAATGACCTTTTTGATCAAAAACAAATATTTCTGAGTCTGTCAATCAGAAAGGCGGTCTTGTTTCAGATCCCAGAAGAATAATCTAGAAAAAAAATTAACTATACAGAAATGTACAAAAAGAAAAGAAAAATCTATAGACAGTGCCCCCAAAGAAAAACCCAAGAGGGCTCAGAAATCTAGTGCTGGGCAGCTCAATTCAGAGGGGATAGAAGCTGAGTGGACGGACGGGAGAAGGTGGGTGGATGAAGTCCACACTGCTATAGACAGCTGGGTCCAGGCTGCAGTGCAGGCTGGGAAATAGAAGCAAAACAACACGTGGAACAGAGGGCAGAGACCACAGAGATTTCCTGGGGCTTTTGTCAAGGGAGGCAAAGGAAAAAAGGAATTGATAGCACTCGCAAAGTATTGGGACATAGGGATCCTGGATCTATTCATAGTTTTACAATTCCATATGGTACATATTGAAAAATTAATGTAATATTCAACTGTTTCTCCTTGAATTTGAATTTTTAAATATTAATTTTGGTGCTGGAGATACAGAAAGGTACAAAGAGAAAATTCCGGCCACTGTGGGGCTTAGTTTATAATGGGCAGACAGAGAAAGAACTAATACAAAGCCAGTAAAGAGCCTGGGGCACTGGGCAGAGCCTACCGCAAAAAAAGACTGGATGAGCTATCTTGATCCAGGAAGCCAGAACTACTACAGACCACCAAAACCACCAAAACTACCACCACCACCAAAATGCAGTTGACAACAGAAAAACTACAAACTACGTAAGGTAGCAAACCAGCATGAACTGGACTCGGACAAGTGGATTCCCTTTTGTCCTAGGAAAGATTTTGACCTTTGAAAAGTTACAAAGAAAAACACCAGTAATGACATAGAACCTCTTTCCAACTTGATCTGACCAAATGACCTGCCAATACATTTCAAAATCCAGCTAAAATAGGCAACTCTGTAAATACATACACAATAATCAAGGTCACTAAAATCAATTCACAACTATTAAAGGAATTATACTAAGGTCAACAAAACACTGTAAATAAAGCAGTAGCTGCAGGTGGTTTGATGAGCTTGTTTTGCTAAAACCTCAACAATCAAATAATCCATATTTTATTCAAGCCCATTCTTGAGACAGTTTGGAATAGTTGCTAAATAGAAAACAAACATTCAAATATCACAGTGGTGATAGGATGGGGACAAAACTTCATTTTATTTGACATTCATTCATTTCACTTGCTGTTCAATAAATGTCTACCAAGTGCCACTCACTAGCTCAGATGTCAGGGATGGTCAATTAGAAGAGACAAAATTCCTGCTTACCATGGTCTCTCTCTCTCTCATGGAGACAAAGAAAGACAAAGTAGTAAAATATACCTTCCTTCTACTACATAGAAACATACTGTGTGAAAAAAACATACTGCAGAAGAGAGATTAGCATGTTGGCGATGGCAATTGGCTGCTGATAATGAATAAGGTCGTCGAGAAAGACAATCCCAAGAAAATATAATAGCTGAGTCCAGAATGAAGACAGGAACTAGGGAACTGGGGAAGGGTGAGCAAACAAAGGGAACTCAAGTGGCAGGTCTTAAAGAGAGGATGGGCCATCGTGGCGGGGAAAGGGCAAAGAGGACAATACGGCTAGGGCAGACCAGAGGGACACTCTTAGGCGATGAGCCGGATAACCGGAAGTGGAAGTCAGGGTCGCTGGATACTCTTAGTTATCATTACAGTCTTGATCCTGGCTGAAAGATACTAACTAGGCAGTATAAAGAGAGAAGGGATGCGTGCAATTTGTATTTGGATGCAAGAGATGTGACTACAGTAAAAATTAATGGAGGGGACAGGAAACCACTGCCATAAGCAGGTCAGATTTATGTGCCAAACTTGGCCCGGCAGTTACAATGAGAGTCAGATTCCGCACTGTTGACACAGTTCACTGATGGACTTGAAATGGGGTGAGAAAAGCAGGAGGCAAGAGTGAATCAGTATGTGATTACATCTGCAGTGCTTTAACAGAATTATGTTCCAAATTTAATTTTATATAATATTATTGTGTTGTGGTATGTGTGTAATATATGTGTGTGAGTACACAAAACACTGCATGTGTGTTGAGTTCCAGGGAACTGAATTCAGGTTGTCAGTCTTGTATGGTAGGTACTTTTACCTGCTGAGCCATCTCACCAACCCCAAGGCTTTAATTAATTGCTAAAAATCTAAATTATGCATGACCTAATGTTAGCATCATTTGAAGGGAGCAATGAACGTGTGTGTGTGCATGTACATGTGCGTGTGCGTGTGTGTGTGCGTGTGCGTGCGCACGCGTGTGTGGCATCACCAACCCCAAGGCTTTAATTAATTGCTAAAAATCTAAATTATGCATGACTAAATGTTAGCATCATTTGAAGGGAGCAATGAACTTGTGTGTGTGTGTGTGTGCGTGTACATGTGCGTGTGCGTGTGTGTGTGTGTGCGTGCGCGTGCGCACGCGTGTGTGGTGTGTATGGTCTTAGGAAGCCCACACTGACCTCAGACTTACTGTGTAGCTTAAGATGACCTTGAACTCCTGATTCCTTAGTTCTGTCTCCCTAGTGCTAGAATTATAGGCCTGCACTACCATGTCCAATTGAGTACTTCCAAGTTATTTTCTACAGTGTAATGGATGATAAATGAGCTTCTTGAAATGGGCTAGGGATCGTAGCCAGTGGTTGAATTTCTTCTTTAGAAAAAAAGAACAGGAATTAGAATTCACTACTTGGTGACTTGATAATAATTTAGACATGCCTCTTTTTCCCTAAATTATGTTAAACAGTTTATAAGTCAATTAAATGGTCAACCTAGAGACCTAGGAAAGTGCTAAAATAAGCAGTTTACTTCAGCCTTTGGTTACTGTTTCACAACAGAAGTTTCAAAGGTTAACATTTTTACAAAACACTCCCCTGGGTGGAACTTTTCCTCCTCTAATTCTACACATAATCATTGCTGTCCCATGCCTGGAAGGTTAATGAAATGATTGAAATACAGCATGTCACCATTTATAACCTCTCTACCCTTTGTTTTATTTTATTTATTTAAGTAGCTGTTTAATCACTTTTCGTAGTGTTTATAATATTGACAGTGGTTTATTGGGTCTAAATTAACAACTGACAAGATCAAATCTCTGAGGTTCAATCCTTTCCTTCAAAGGAAAGCACTGAGGTAGAGAGTCACTGAAAAATCCCTGTCCACTCCAGCTTAGACGCTGAGTCCTTACAGTCTGGGAGGAGATACATTTTCTTTTCTTTTTTAAAAAGGAGCAGAGCCCAAACAACAGAATGGGATAGCTACATTCTTGGTGCATCTTTCTCCTACTTTGCTATCTGCCTCAAATCTTTTGGGATTAGACAACATGAAATTGTAGAATCTGTTCATGGTTTTCACAGAAACCCAAACACACAGATAAAATCTTTGAAATACTTTGGGATATACATAATACAAATTCTAGATATAAACCCCAGAATTCAAGTTTAAAACACATACTTTTTTTTTCAAGACTTCTCCTTCATACATTAATAAAAAAGGAATGCTGTTTGAAAAGATCCCAGTGCAGGATTTGCAGCCCTTGGATTGAGATAAGGCACGTAATGAACTAGCTCAAAAGGAAACCACTAAACCATACTACCAAAACCACTATTATCAACACCTCTAAATTTGTATTCATTTTAATTACAAAAGTAAATATATTCTCAAGAGATGGGAAGGGAGTCCAATAAATACAGCCACAACTGTGGTATAACCATCAACGCTTTGAAAATTATGCCTTAGTACTTTAATTCCCAACTGCTCAGAAACACAGACCACGTTAACCATGTAAAAGTCACGGCAGAGTGACATCTGTCAGCCCTGGCTGCGGCCACCCAAGCTTCCTAAAATATCTGGAAAAGAAATTGTGTGGCAATGCCAGCCCCGGGAACAGCAGCAGGAAAGGCATTTGATTTGAGATTCTCAAACTGGGATTTAGACAACCTCTTAGGGTCTTGAAAAAAATCACTTAACCCAGCTGAGTTTTCAATTCCCCTGGCAGAAAATAGTTTGGATTAAAATGAAATAATGACACATTTTCAGATGTGAAAATCTTCTCCTTGGGTGCTGAAATTATTTATATATTATGATATAACATTAATGATAACCATTAACACATCTTCCTGGACACTTTATATAATCTGGACTTTTTTTTTTTTGTCTGTTTGAGACAGGGTCTCCCTGTAGCCCCAGCTGGCCTGGAACTCACTTTGTAGACCAGGGTGGCCTCAAACTCATAGAGCTCCGCCTGCTTCTGCCTCCCGAGTGCTGGGATCACAGGCGTGAGCCACCACGCGCAGCTCAGGATAATCTGGGCATTATTTAGATTACTTGGTCTATATTCCATACACTTGTACCTACCGTATTCTCACTACAAAGACTAAGAATCTGTGTTCCGCTGGACATGGGAACACTTGGGAGACAAAGGCGGGTGGATCTCTGTGAGTTCAAGACCAGCCTGATCTACATAGTAAGTTCCAGGCCAGCTGGGGCTACAGGGAGACCCTGTCTCAGAAAGACCAAAGAGAAAAAAGAGAGAGAGAGAAAAAAAAAAGAGAAAAGAAAAAAAGAATGTGTGTTCCTCTACACTCATTAAAACCAAATGCTTCTGTTCCTTTGTTTTGACTTGTAGGCCATCTGATGAATATGTAGTCAGTCAATCTGACTTTCACTTCTGTTTCTCGTACTATGATGAGCGTGATCAAGAATCACTGAAGTAGGAGCTGGGAAGTTAGTTCAGTCTATAAAGTGCTTGTCATACAAGCATGAGGACCCAAGTTCCTTCCCAGAACCTTAAAGAAAGCCAAGTGTGGTGTTGAATTTGCAGCAGCTATGGAGAAGCAGAAGCAGGTCGAACCCTTGGGCTTGCTGGCAAGACGGCTTAGCCTACAAGTGGGTTCCAGGCCAGTGAGACACCCGGTCTCAAACATCAACGTGGGCAGTTATCCTGAAGAACAACACCCGAGGTTGACCTCTGACCTCCAGGTGCACCCTTGTGCCTACACACCTGTGTGTGCACGTGTATACACACACGAAAAAGAATCACTGTTTTTCCTTTTACGATGTCTATTCAGAGTCCTGTCCATTTTTCTATAAGTTGTCATTCTTTTTCTTGTTTATAAGTAAAAACTCTATTTCAAGGCCGGGCATGGTGCACGCCTTTAATCCCAGCACTCAGGAGGCAGAGGCAGGCAGAACTCTGTGAGTTCAGGGCCAGCCTGGCCTACATAGTGAGTTCCAGGACAGCTGGGGCTACAGGGAGACCCTGTCTCAAAAAGAACAACAACAACAAAAAAAACCTCTATTTCAAGAAAATACTCACATAACCGCCAGACAACAAGAGATTTCCAGTGGACTAGATCTATGGGTGTTCATCACTTCTTGAATTAAAAAGGCTTTAAAAGTTATCACTGAGATTTTCTCTTTTTTGATCTTTTTGAGACAGGATCTTCCTGTAGCCCCAGCTGGCCTAGAAGTCACTATATAGACCAGCCGGCCTTGAACTCGCAGAGATCCACCTGCCTCGGCCTCCTGAGTGCTGGAATTAAAGGCGTGCACCACCGCGCCTGGCTCACTGAGATTCTCTTGCTGGTAAGCACTAATCACCACACCTCGAGATTCTGCAAACAACCTATCATATATGTGAAAAAAAAACATTTTTTCTCTTTCAGATTTTGCTAAAAGGCATGCTTCCCTTCCAGTCATGGAAGGAATAGTTTAGACAGCTACTTAATGACAATTTCACCCCCAAATCATGAACATTTGGTTGACAGAAAATAAAACTGATGATGGTGGATGATATTGGGTATAAAAAATCTTGGGGCGGGGCTGGAGAGATGGCTTAGGGGTTAAGAGCACTGACTGCTCTTGCAGAGGACCCGGGTTCAATTCCCAGAACCCACATGGCGGCTACAAACCGTCCTTCCAGGGGAATCCGAAGCCCTCTTCTGACCTTCCCAGCATTGCATGACACGGGTGCACTCACATACATGCAGGCAATACTGTCATACACATAAAATAAAAATAATAATTAAAATATTAAAAACAAATCTTGGGGCTGGAGAGATGGCTCAGTGTTAAGAATCTTTGCTGTTCTTGCAGAGGACTGGAATTTGTTTCCCAAAAGCCACATTTGGCCATGTACAACCTCTGAAAGCCCAGTTCCAAGAGATCCAGTGCTTCAGCGGGCACCCACACACGTACATATACACATATACATAATGTTTTAAAATACTGATATAAAATAATTATGTAAATATATGTGTGAAGTCATTTATTTCATCACAGGTTTAAGTTCAATTATATTAATGTACAGCAATTTTCTTCATATCCATAAATGCAAGTAACCAAAGGCATACCTGTTTTCCTAGTAAATATTCAAGATGCATCAATAATTTCTTTTCATATATTTCACAGGATATATGTTTTATTCTATGACATGCAGCTATGTAGTCAAACACTCATTCTTTATTAATTCTTAAATCAGTGTGATTAACAGCAGAGACCTGTAAAATCTAACCAAGCAGCATTATAGATGTCTAAGTTCTCTTCTGTTGTCATGGGGTCCAACCAACATGTTTCACTGCAGAAGTTAGAAAGAAATGAAGATGGTTCTAAAGGCTTTCAAATTGGGCAGGTGAACAGACATTGAAATTTGTGGCAGGAAAGGACTTAACTACTTCTTTATTAACTACTCCCAACAGATAGCCTCTGACAGCAGAAAGCTTGTATGGTCAAATGAAAGGATGACAAAAATACATAAGTGTTTGCCCAAGTCTTTGGTGCTGTGTGGAACCCTAGAGACTACCAGAGAGCATTTTTGAAACTTAAGCACTTGATCTGGCTCAGGTCAGAATGCCAGCAAGAACTGAAACAGAAATACACAGACAGCTCATAGACTGGAGTCTTTTCCATCATTAGACACAGACTTAGAAGCCACAGCTCCTGCCTGTCACTCAAAATCCCTGTGACTGTCATGGCTACATTATATAAACTGTTAATGACGAAGTGACCTCATAATCTACTGCTGAGGACTTCATGAGTTAAGAACTTCCAAAGTGACATGAAGGTTCAAGCCACAGTATCATCAGACCAATGTCATGACTAAGCCAGTGGAAGAATGAACAGTGAGATGAAGAGTGTGGAAGAAAACTGAGGATCAGAGGCCAGGGAGGACAATCGGACACAGATAAGACAGGTACAGCACCAGGAAATGACATGTACAGCCTGTGACAGCCAGCAGGCAAACTAAACATCGGTCATCCCATAATCCCTACAGATCTGAAAGGTTAATACAAAACTGCATCTTCCTTAAGATGGGCCGTTTCAAATCTGCCCTATTAACATCATTTTTCTACTTTTTATTCAATTTTCTTTTCTTCTATCCCTTTATTTTCCTTCTCATCATAGACTCATCCTTCATTTCACTGCGGTTTTTGTTGCTGTTATTGCTGTTGTTGTTTTGAGCCAAGGTCTCATGTAGCCCTGGCTGACTTTGAATTTACTATATAGTGAGGGATGACCTTGAACTCCTGATCGTCCTGCCTCCACCTCTTGAGTGCTAGGATTACAGGCATGGACCACCTTGCAGGGCCTCACCTTGCATTGTTGACCTCCCTGAATAACCCTTAGACCTGCTGTAGACCACAAATATGTTATTAAACTACAAGAGTGCTAGTAAGCATGTGGCTCTTGGAACTTGATATGAAATTATTTTAATGCGTGGGATTGAAGAGATGACTCTGCAGTTAAGAGCACTGGCTGCGCTTTTAGAGGACCCAGGTTCCATTCCCAGCACCCACACGGTGGCTAACAACAGTATGTAACTACAGCTCCAAGGAACCCGAAGCCCCCTTCTGATCTCCTCAGGCATTGCACCACATGGGTGCACTCACATACACACAGGCAAAACACTCCTACGCATAAAATAAAAATAATGCATAGAATGTTAAAAAATAAAATGGTTTTAATGCAGCAGAAGTGAACTGATGCAATGTGTTATAGCATCAAGTGAATTAATGGAACATATTTCAGTATTCAATTGTTGGCTCTCTAAGAGTAACTCAAGGGGAAAGATGTGATGTTTGTGACATAAGCATTTTGCTTCATTTCTAAGCAACTTCTCAGACATTTCCATGCCTCTAACCTTGGTCACTTTGCCATATCTCTGCCTGTATCACTCACTACATGAAAGCTGCCAACTACATGGTAACATGAAGAACAGGTACCCCACTGTTGAGGTTTAGCAGCCCAGTAAGCGCAGTAGCATAAACCTCGAAGGGGAGGGACCCCTAGTGGACACCTATGTCAATCAAGGCAGTGAAGAACATTTTCTTTCCATCATATCTCAGTTCTTCATGCCACAGATAAACACAAAGACATCAGAGACATAAGACACCAATATGAAGCATTCCCACCCTGTCAGTTCCCATAGAATACAGACCTTTGGGAGGAGTGAGGTTGACTCCGTTTTTAAGGCACCATTGTACTGGCAAAATCCCCAAAGAATCTGCATGGCACAGCACTGAGAGTTTATTAGGTTCGGGTCTTAGGTCATCAATAGTCACTTGAAAAAAATGATTGTTAAAAACCTAGAAGAGAAAAAAACATCATGGTTAATCCCCCAATATTACACATATAAATGCTGGCCCTGCTGTAGACACGGAACATGTTTCATCAAATTGAGCCTAGCATAAACCACCATTTCAGTATATATTAATATAGCAATGTAGTGGTTAAGAGGGTGGAATTGATCATGGTGGTCATATATGTAGATAGACAAAATACAGAAAAGAAAAAAATGAAAACAAAAAATTAAAAGATTTAGACATGTAAACCAGAGAAAAGTAAACTAACAGAGACAGACAGACAAATCCCAGCCTATAGAAATGCTACGGTGGGCCCTGAGAGGATAGTGCTATCAGCAGGGACCAGATTCCTCACACCAGATCATCCAAAGCCTCTAAGACCTGACGTGGGAGATTTCTAGACTCGTAATGCACTATCCCTCTGTGGTGGTTTGAATGAGAAATGTCCCGATAGGATCATGTGTTTAAGCACTTGGTCCCCTGTTGGTGATGCTGTTTGGGGAGGTCATAGAATTTTTAGGGGGTGGAGCCTTGCTGGTGGAAGTATGTCACTGGGGTGGGTTTTGAAGGTTTACAGCCTCATCCCGGTTCTAGTCTACACCCTCTTCTGCCTACGTGTGAGGAAATGTGGTCAGCCAGCTTCCGGCTTCCACTGCCTTCTGTCATGCCTTCCTCTCCATTATGGAACCTTAAGTCAAAATAAACCCATTCTTCCATGAGTCACATTTGATCATGATGTTTTATTACAGCACCAAGAAATGTAACTAATACACCTTCAAAATATAATATCCTGTAGCCCAAGAGGAAGTCATTTAAAGCCAGCCTGTCCTTACTCAGTGTCTCACAGACTACAGAACCTAACTGCCTTGCTAGCCTGTCGGAGTTCACTTGCATTTTCCAAGTGCATCTTGAGTGTTACTTTGGTCACCGCTCTGGTTAGAATTATGGCCCCTACTCAAGTTTCCAAAACACAAGAGCAAACTTCTGTGTTGAAAATTCTCAGAGGACTCCTGACAACCCTGTCACATGTTCTTGAGGATAATGGCCTCTTCTATTCACCAAAGTACTCCCAGAGACATCGAAAATGTTTTGCATATAAATGTCTAATGAATGTAAGAAAAATATTGATGATGAGAAATGAAGATCATCATCTCATCTACTGAGGAGGTCAAGGCAGGAGGATCTCAAGTTCAGAAGGTCTCAAGTTTGAGGTCTGTCTGAGCTACAGAGTGAGTCCGAGGCCAGTCTAGACAATTTATTAAGACTCTGCCTCAAAGTGAAAAATAAATGCAAAAAAGATTGGGTATGATGGAGCCCAGTGGTGGGACACTTGACTAACAAGTGTGAGATTCTAGGTTCAATCTCCGGTAACTGCAAAGAAAGGAGAGAGAAAATGAGCAAAGCTGTAAGCAGGTGGCAAAAATCTTCCACACTGAAAAGCATGGTTTATTTAAAAAACAAAACAAACAAGAAACCAACCCTATTACGCAAAACAGCACAGAGAAAAAGATTACTTTCTCAACTCAATAGACATGAACTGGTCTTCCTCAGGAAAACTTTACATTTTCACTAAACTGTGTTTCCTGGCTCTTTCATTTAGAAAGCACATTCTGGAGGAAACCTACTTCATTGTGAAGCAATAATAGAAACTCAGTTCTGTACCTCTTTTTTAATTCCAATAAATTGCTCTAATTCCACTCCCTAAGGTCTGCTTTCTCAAGAAATAAAGAATCAAGCTAGCCATGATGGTACATGACTGTAATCCCAACACTGGAAGGTAGAGATATCAGGATCAGGGATTCGAAGTCAGTGTAGTCTGGGCTACAAGAGATGCTGTCTCAAAAATAAAAGGAAAAAGGAAAAGCAAAAGCAAAAAGAAAGGCTCAAAAAAGGCCAGCCTTCCAGGAAATCAAGCTCCGACAGTCTTATTTAAAATCGCAACCTCCCTCCTGCCCATGTTCAATTGCCCCCTCCGGGTACATTCTGCTCCTTAGCATTGACCTTACAATGTACTGTTATTTACTCACTCATTACTCTTCCTTGATGTCTGTTTCCCTCCATTAAAATGTATATCCCACAAACAACAGGGACTTGGTCCATGTTCCATCCTCCAGAACAATACCTGTGACCACTTAGCAATTACCTAGAAGATGACTCTGATTGGCTCTACCATGCACATACACACAGATTCCCACACATAAACAAAGAGAACGCAATCCTGGTGGCAGGCTACCCAAACTCAATCAGTGGGATCCAATCTAGATGGGTACTAAAGATTTCCAAAATCTGTTCACTGCACATTCACATGAGAATACTTCAGAGGAAAGCTTTAATAAGTTTCCTCACATCTATCAGGGCTCATGTTCTGAGGGGTGAAAAATCACGGCTTTCTGCTCCTTCTGATACAGAGCACACAGGTCTCAGAAGTGAAGTCCGGAGTATTTCACTAATTTTCTCAGAACCAGCAGCAACAGAAATAAAAGAAACACAAAAGGAAATGACAGAGAACCCCTGACTTTGAGTTCTAGTCCCTTCTTCTCATCAATGCACCGTATTTCACACACACCAACGCTGTTACCATGATCAGCATCACCTTCCAGTATTTGGAACGCCAAGCCCAACCCTGCCACACTGCTAAAGGCTGGTCACTTAACACTGGATCCACTACATGCATCTCTGCATTGGTGTCTACTCACTTTAGTCTCATTTATTATGATTTCAACCAAAATGCCGTGGAGAAAAACCTCAAAAGGGAAAAATAAAATTTTTATTGTGCAAATTAATGGCAACACAGTGTGTTGCATTCTCAAGCATAATATTACAGAATTTTTTTCAGTGTTTGGATAAATATATTTTTATTGATTCTTTGAGAATTTCAAACACAGGTACAAAGAAACAAGGCCATATCTAGCCCCCAACCCCCGCCGCCATTTGCTCCCTCAAACAAAAAATAATTTAATTATAAATGTGTTCTATACTAAGAATATTCTGATCACGCATTGCCTCAAAACAGGTCTTGAACCTGTGTATCCAGGTTCTCAGAGACAGAACCACATGTTCCAGCTCATGTACTGACACAGCAAATGCGCAACAAGACAAAAACAACATGACAGAATGGTTTAAGGATTGTCTCTCTGCCTCAAGGGGTAAGAAAAGTGAAATGAAAATGTGGTTTTAAAATAACTGAAACCACTTTCTTCTCCCTAGTGAGATCTATTTAAAGAGGAAATGGTTGTAAATGTTCAATTGCTGTCAATGAAAGTCTATCAAAATTGATATTGAAACTACTTATAACAAGCACGTCACCGTCTATCACTGTACATTGCAATAACACAGAGGTATAAAGTGTGAGAGAAGCTATCATGGACAAGCAGCGCACATCAGCTTTACTTAAGGATCAGGCAACGTTGGCACTAGTGTCTTCTGTAATGACACATACCCAGAAAAGTGAATAGCTGCCATTGTCCCATCACTCAACACTGGCACAATGGGACATTCTGGCCCGCTTTAAACAAAGGGACAGCTCTTTGGTTTGGGAAAAATTTGTGATAACCACCAGAAAACACAGTAAGAATCCCAAAGACAGTTTCCAGTAGAAAAGCTTTTAGTAAGTAGACCAAGAAGAGTGCCTGAGTTCCAACCCTAAGACTATCAAAGTAAGCATAAATCAATAGGAGTTTTTCTTTGGTAAAATTTTAAGTTGCAGACATAAGGTGCTCACAAATAAAAAAGATTAGAAAAATAAGCAGTATTTGGGATTCTAATATTTTTAGTTTTTAACACATTGTTACCACTAAAATTCTCATTTTTTTATGTTATTTTTATTTTATGTGCATGTGTGTATTGCCTGCATGTAGGTAAGTGCACCCATGTCGTGCAGTGCTGGTAGAGGTCAGAAGAGGCTGTCAGATCCCCTGGAACTGGGTTATGGACAGTTATTAGCTGCCATGTGGGTGCAGATCCAAACCCGGGTCTTCTGCAAGAACAGCCAGTGTTGTAACCGCGGAGCCGTCTCTATGTTTTACAAATCAGGAGGGAGGAAGGAAAGAAAAGAAAAGAAAGCTCAAACATGGTAATACCTGAATCACTACAAGATCAAATCCACCTTCCTTTAGAAAAAGAAATGAAAATACGATTGACCTTGAGTCTTTAATCAAATTCTCCCTCTGAAATAGAAAAGGATGGAACTGAAAATCAGATTGGTCCACGAATGCCAAGTTTGCCCATTTCTCCTCCAATTTAGTACAGGGTATTTAAGGCAGGAAATAAACAATTTGAATTTTACCATAGAGGGAACTGGTTTATGAGCAAATAGGAGTTGCTTTTCACTATTCCCAGGTATTTTCTAAGTGCAAATAGATCATCACAGAGGAGGAGCAAGCCAGTAGTTTGTGTGTGTGTGTGTGTGTGTGTGTGTGTGTGTGTGTGTGTGTGTGTGCTGTGCAGAGGAGAAAATAAGCTATCAGGTGTCTTGGCTATCACTTTCAACCTTATCCCCTAGACAGGGCGTCTCTCACTGAACCTGGACCTCGCTGATTTTTTTTTTCAGCTAGGCTAGTGGGCCAGAAAGCCCCAGTGGTCTTCCTGTCTCTACTCTCTAAGCTCTTGGGCCACAGACCTGCTATGTACAGCCACACCCAGCTTTTTATCAGGGTTCCGGGACTCTGAAGTCAGGTGCTCTTACCCACTGAGCCATCACCCTCACCCCACAAATTAGCCTTATAATATTTGTAAAACGCAACTCACCAGCAGACAACTATTCAGAGAAGGAAACGTCAACTCTTCCCACCCTAGAAGGAGGTATCTGGTTAGACTATCTCCGTCCCCACCCTAGAGAGAGCCTAAGGCAGAACTGGAATAGGGTGGTTTCTCCGTGGTTTATTCAGTGTTGCAGTGTCACTTTGCACGAGCATATTTCATCTGTTCAGCTTTGAGCTTTTTTAACACTTCTGTGACTCACTGTGGAGGTCGGCAGGAAGCGAAGCCGGAAACCCACCTTGGTCACTGATGCAGGACAGATATGAAAGGGCTCGCTCATATTCACGGTTTCCAGCTTCATCCCAACTGTGAAGAAATGGCTTCGCAGATCTGCATGGTCCTGCGTGGACAGAGGTGGAAACGTTAAAGGCCACAGCATTGTGAATTAACTCAGCAACTGTTTGGATGCTTTTCCTGTGTGTTTTCTCAAGCAACTGAAATCTCATGGGAATAACTAATCCTCACCATTTCACATGTCTAATTATTGCAAGATACTGTGGATTTAATTATTTTCTAAGGGCTAAATTGCTTTTCCAAGGAAGAGGCAGAGAGCCTTCATGGCCGTGCTGAATTTACACTAAGCAAAACAACTCACACTACATTACTTTAATCTTTCCAGGTGTTCTCCACTGAAACACAGCACAATGACACTAATGGGGGCCACCAGTCATCTGAAACCCAGCAGGGGTTCTACTGAAAATATGTGGCTTCTTGCCACCAAGTGACATGACAGGGTGTCCATCAGTGAGCCTCCATCTGCTTTCTAACAGGGTGATGATGGTTGGTCATTGGTTGTGAGTTCATGACCTGAGTGTGTGTGAGACTCCAAAGCTGCCTGGGGTGACAACTGGAACCTGACTCCTACTCAATAGGGGACACACACCCTTTTAATAGATTAATAGTGTTGACTCCTCCCCACAACCTGATGTGTGAGCCCTGGAGCTTCCCTGTCTCTCCCAGAAAACTAATTTCAATTTCTTCTTCAACTATACAGCAATAGTTGAGGTTGGCTGGACTTGGGATACCAGAATTGAAGTGGACAATACCTCACAACTCATAGAAGCAATGGACAAATAAATTCCATTTGCTTCTAGTTCCTGAGAAACTAATTATACAAATAAATATTGCTATTTCCAAATGCATCAATTGCATATGAATTACAAAACATACCTGGAGATCTATTGTTTTTGTATCTGAAAACCTCAAGTGACTTTAAAATTAATTCCACAATGCCATTCTATATCCAACTCTAGGGGTCAGACAGAGCCCTCATGGGCTGTGCCTATACTCCAACCCTCACCCCAAAAGCTGATCAATACTGTCCCTAGCCAAGAGGAGACAGAGAAGAAGAACTCCTTGTAACCCCTATCATAGGGGCTGGGGAGATGGCTTAGTTGGTAAAGTGCTTGATACGCAAGCGTGAGGACCTGAGTTCAAATCCCAGGCATCCACCTAAAAAACCAGTTGTGGTGCATGCCTATAGTCCTAGAGCTAGACGAGGGAGAGAGGCAGATCCAGGGGCTCCCTGGCCAGGCAGACTAGCTGAAACAGCCAGCTCTAGGTTCAGTGAGAGGCACGGTCTCAAAACATAAGGTGAAGGGCAACAGGAAAGGATACCCAAGGTAGACTTTGGCCTCCGCATGAGCATGCATGAGTGCCCGTGCACGCATGCACGTGTACATACACACACACACACACTACAAAAACACACACTACACACACATACACACCCCCACTACACACACACTACAAACACACACACTACACACACAAACACACCCCCACTACGCACACACACATTACACACGTACTACACACACACACAGTACAAACACACACACTACACACAGTACACACACATACACGCCCCCACTACACACATACTATACACTCACACTACACATACACACTTCATCATGGCCAGGCACTGTGGTTCACACCTCTGATTCCAGTACTAGAGAGACCGGGGCAGGAGGATTGTAAATTTGAGGCCAGCATGCACTACATATTGAGTTCTAGGCCAGCCAGTGCTACGGAGTGAGACCCTGCTTCAAAAAAACAAGGAATCAAAACAAGCAAAACTCTTCACTGCTTCACCGCTTTGTCAAAGGGACAGAGTATGTATCCATAGACTCCCAAAGACCCTTTTACGTGTGTGTGTGTGTGTGTGTGTGTGTGTGTGTGTGTGTCTGTCCCTGTGTCCTCAGAGGCCAGAAGAGGCTATCAGAGGCCCCTTGGAGCTGAAGTTACAGGTGGCTGTCAGCTGACTGGTACTGACTGATATAAGTGCCAAGAACCAAACCCAGGTCCCCTGCAAGAGCAGTACATGCTCTTAACCTCTGACCCATATCTCCAGCCCAAGACACTTTCGCTTTTCATGCAAACATAGCAGCTTGCAACGGTCTCTGTACCCTCAAATGCACAAAACTCTCAGTACTCTCAGGGTCTGGGTGAAAGGATTAGTGCCATGTACAGGGAGGGGTTAATCTGAAGGGATACGCCTCATCGGAAAATAAAAAAGAATCAAAGAGTCCTAGCTCATTCTAACCCTTTGTAAGTTCCTTCAGAACTTAACAATCAACACTTTATAAAAATTATACGCATACAGAAAAACACACGGAAGCACTCTTAGATGCCGGTAATGACTTTTGTTGTTTATGCGTCAACCTTTATAAGTCCCTTAAGAACCTCTAATCAACACTTTGTAAATTATAAGTCTAAGGAAAAGTGCAAGGTGGAATTCTTAAGTGCAGGTGATGTGGCAAATAGAGTACTTACTTTTAAAGACCAGTCAGAAAAAGGTAAGGAATTCAAAGCAACAGCAGAGGGAGTTAATACATATTAACACACACTTGGCGAAGCAGGCCTGTACACTGCAGGTGCTGAGATACAAAAGCTAAACCCAGAGTAACTAACTGACACCTGACTTACGGATCAAAAATCAATGTTCCCAGCAGGCATCAACACTCACACTCTTAGTGCTTATGGCTGAGAACTGAATCACACTGGTGGATTTTGCAGGTAAGTATTTTCCTCTTTTAAACATACATTCTTTAACCTTTTATGCTAAAATTATAATCTAACTTTCCCTGTATGTACTCAACAAGTTTAAGCAGGTATTATTATGCTATGCTGGCAATAGAGACATGTCCTATACCGGGGCTCAAGACACATTGGTAACTGTGAAGGGCTCAGGTGAATGCATTCGTTTCTCAGGACTCATTCTGTTTGCCTCTGCTGCGTCTGTCCTCTGACTCGTTGTGCAAAGCTGCTAGGCTAACCCTACTTGATATCTGGGTCACTAATCATAGCAAATGATCGCTTCTTAGCTGTTTTTATCTCCAGGGCTCTCTTGAATTTTCCATCTCTCAGTTTCCTTGTAGAGGAGGCCTGTCAGGAATCTGTACTTCTGCTCTAAGCACTGTCTTAATCCCTCAGTTCCAACATCTACACCAACTTTTCTTTGTACACTTTTGCACCAACCTCTACTCTACCAGTGAAGCCAGAGTTTCAAGTAGGACTGACCTTAACCCTAAACCCTCTCTACATCCCAGACTCTGAATTTGATGTTGATCACTGACTTGAAGAAGTCTTTAGCCAAGTCCACATTCATCCTATATCTGATGCTCTGATCCTATATAGAAATCTCCTTGGCCCCTAGGACCCTGCACTCAGATCAGTCCTCTACCTGATGCCTTATGGTATGAATACTTGTCTAGTGGAGACCAGCTGTGTCTGCCTGTTCTCAGAAATAAAGCATGCAGCAAGAAGTTTCTTCTGAAGAAACATGGCTCATCCTTGTAACCATCATGTCTACTTTCTTAAGATCATATGTGGGGGGAGGGGCTGTTGTGTATGTACTAATTGTGGGTGTTACACACATGTGCATGCAGGTGCCCATTCTGGTTCCTCGCCCCATTGCTGGATCAAGGGCAACGGGACTACTGGTACCACAACAGAGTACGAAGTCCTTAGGACATTTACAAATATGCCTGTCACATTCAAGAAATCCTGTTGATTTACATGAACTGGAATCCACTTAAAAGACTGACTGTAAAACTAACCTCCTTCAACAAATTCCAGGAACGTCATTCCCAACTACGTTCAACATCCTCATTTTTATTTTGGCTCTAAAGTAGTTTTTTTAATGATCAGAACGAAAAGACGGTTTGTTTTTATGGGGAGACCTGTCTTTACAGGCTGTCTTAACCATCTTTCTTTGGGGAAACTTTTTGTAGTGGAGCAGCATGGTAACGGAGAGTCTGTATGTGCCACGTTCTTTTCTCGGCTCAGGACTCATCAGCTTCCCTCCCTCTGAGATCTAAGCAGGTGTCACTGTCTCTTGCTGGCACACAGTGGCTCTGCATTGAGCCTTACTTGGTCTTGGGATCATATCACAGTGGAAGAAACAACTGCTACCATGTTGTAAATGCTTGCAAGCACGTTCCCTGTGGCTCTGCTTGCCCCTCACAAAGATTATGGGATGGCACCCACCTACACTGAGGAACTTAAACCACAGGGATGTTAAGTGACCGAAGACAGGCACTCACAGCCGAATTCAAACACAAACAGCCTGACTGTGAGGCCATGATGTACCTATCAGATTATATCAGAGACAGTGATGCACAGAGGAAAAAGGATTCCTTCTTTAAATAATTTGGGCTGGTAAGATGGCTCACTGGATAAAGGCTGTTCACTCCTAACAGTGGGTAGGGAAAGGGTATATCAGAGAGAATTCTGATGCTAAAAATGTTTATATTCATTCAGTCAAGGTCTTCATTGCCTTTTTTTTTTTTTTTTTTTGGTCTTTTTGAGACAGGGTCTCCCTGTAGCCCCAGCTGGCCTGGAACTCACTATGTAGACTAGGCTGGCCTTGAACTCACAGAAATCTGCCTGCCTCTGCCTCCCAAGTGCTGGGATTTAAAGGCATGAGCCACCACGCCTTGCTGCCTTTTGTTTTAAGGACTGGGTCTCATGTAGCCCAGACTGGCTTCCAATTCACCATGAAGCCAAGGATGGCTGTGAAATTCTGATTCCCCTGCCTCTACCTCCCAATAAGATGAGCATATGTCACCACATCTGGTTCATGTGGTGCCAGGAATTGAACCCAGGGTCTCATGCACATAAGACAAGCACTTTATAAATGGAGCTACATCCACAGCCCTTTCGTCAATGATCAACCAAAATACTGTCTACTTGTACATGCTGTTACATTAAGTAATGGTGACTGAAGGAATGAGTGTAGCAAAACTCCTTTGGAGCTTCCTCATTGATAGACTGATTTCCTGCTACTGTTATCAACGGTAACCACAACAGGCTAATTGGATTGGTGGTTCAACTGGCACAAGTGACTGACTCCACATCACCCTCCATTTGTTGGTGCTTCAAACAGTGTATGTTAAACACTAAGCTACCCGGAATAGCAAGTATGAAATGTGGTTCCTGATGCTGAGAAGCTTGGGAAGTGAAAACCACGGCGTTGCACTGGAGAGAGAGGGCTAAACAAACTTCAGTGCGTTCGGAATTCTGGCTTTGCCATTCTGAGTCTTTCTCCTTCTTCTCTAAAAACGAGATGCTGGAAGTCCACTACTACCAAAGCAGGCCCATGATGCATGAGCTACACAGCGGTCACCAACTGCTACAAAGATCGGCCTCTGGTAACATCTTTCCCTTGGAAGAGGCTGCCACGCCTGGAAAAGGGTAGCAACTCTTCAGGCATCTTTAAAAGTCACTCATGACAGAGAGCCACCCAGAGACATTAAAGCAACCGAAACTTTCCTGGCAGGGTGGATCAACCTTCAGGATGAATATTAAAGGTCTTCGTAAGATACCCAAATTACTGTGAGTGTTAATCTGTAGACGGTGCTTAAGACACTACTAATGGGGAGAAACGAGAAAGGGAATAAAGGAACTTGCACGACCCGTGTCTACTTGAACTTAAACTTCACTCATCCCACACTTACTTTAGAGAGTTGGAAAAATTGCAAGTTACACGCTTAAAACATAGTATGTGGCTATCGGAGACTCCAAAAGTAGCTCATGAACATCTGCTCATCTCTAACTTCACTAACATATCACATGACACAGGGGAGAATGAGTTCAAACCAATTATCACAACAAAATTAAAATGTACTTGATCAAGATTTCAATGTAACAAAAACAGGAAAATCATCCTTACAGAAAGCCAAATTCCAAGTCGGGTGTGGTGGCACTCGCCTTTAATCTCAGCACTTGGGAGGCAGAGACAGGTGGATCTCTGTGAGTTCAAGGCCAGCCTTATCTACAAATCTAGTTTCAGGCTAGTTGAGGCTACAGGGAGACCCTATCTCAAAAAGACTGAAAAATAAAAAGAAAAGAAAACCAAATTCCAAACCTAACTTCCAGAATAGAAGGCTCTAGGAAACCTTCCTCCTAGCAGCCATAATTCCAGTAATTCCAGTAATGTGTTTCCTTGGTTCATCCTTTCTGTTCACATTGCTATGAAGTAAAACAAAAAATATACATCCAATTTATACATCCCTAATTTCTTTGGAGCACTAAAATCTTTTAGTGTATTGTGCCTACACAAAAATGCTGCACGGGTGGTTGGAGAGATGGCTCAGGGGCTAAGGGTGCTTGCTAGCTAATCATGAGGACCGGAGTTCAGATCTCAGCACCTATATAACAAAACAAGCAGCCCATGTACACCTGTAACCCCAGCTGCCAGGGGAAGAGGAGACAGAAGAAACACTGTGGCTTACCAGTCTCCAGCCAAGAAAATGGAAGTTTCAGGTCAATGGAGAAATGCTGCTTCAAAGGAACGAGACGAGAGTATTGGAGGAGGACACCCACAGCACGATGCACACACACACCCACACAGACACATACACACATAATAAATAAATAAATAAATAAATACCATACAGTATAAGTCATTTTAGTTCCAACATGCCAGGTTTGGGTCTACTAGGAAGTCAAACATTGTATAGGTTTCTCTTCAAGGCCTTACTAATTTTCATGATTTCTAAGAATAGGCTTCAGTGAAGTTAAAGGAAGGTTTTTATTAGTACTCCATTCACATCGATCTATAATGAACTATACTTTAATAACTTTATTGACATCGGCACATGCCACACTTTTTAAAGACATCAGTGCCACTCATTATCTATCCTTTCTCTTTGTTTCACCAGTGACTTAATGGCCATGTGTTCATTAGAAAATGATTCATCAAGAAATGACATTAGAATGTGAGCATTTATTAAATCAAACGTGTTATTGTATTCCAACTCCATCATACCGATTTAAATTTCAGCAGTGAAATATTTATAATAAAACTGTAATGAAAAAAATCTATACACTGAACAGTAATAAGCATTTCCATTTTATGCTTATAGCTATAAATAGCAATTTTTATCGACGAGCGGTGCATTCAATCAAGTTCAAAAATTGTAATGGGAAATGGAGCACTTTAGTATTATGTATGCCAACCTGAACCATGTGATTCACAACAGGTGATTACAGAAGGAATATTTCATAGTTAAGTCCAACACTAGTACTAAAATGTTTTTTAAAAAAACCCACAGGCATTAGGAATTAACACCTAGCATCATAAAAGCGTTAACAAGTTGATATGGTAGCTCCTCTTCTTTACAGCACAGGAAGGAAAAACATATGGCTGGGGAACTGGCTCAGCAGGTAAAGTGCTTGCTGCGCAGACCAGACTTAGGATCCCACAGCACCCATGTAAAAGCCAGGTACAGTAGCAGCACATGCCTATGACCCTAGTGTGTTGGAAGGTTCGCAACAGGCAAATGCCAGGGGCTCTACGGTCAGTCGGTCTGGCCCAAACAGTGAGACCCAGGATCACTGAGATACCCTGTCTCAAAAAACAAGGGGAAGAATAATAAAGGAAGACATCAGGATCATCCTCTGGCCTCCACACCTGGATCCACAATTGAGCATACTCATATACACATGTGTGTGCACAAGCCTTTCATCCCAGCCCTCAGGAAGCAGAGGCGGTTGGATCTCTGTGAGTTCAAGGCCAGACTGGTCCACATAGCAAGTCCCAAGTCAGCCAGGATGATACAGTGAGATTTTGTTTTGAACAAAACAAAACAAAACAAAACAAAACAAAACATGTATGCAGAGAGAGACAGAGACAGAGAGAAACAGAAAAAGAGAGAGATTACCCAGTGTCCATTTTCAATGCATAATAAACAGTAATTCCTGCTCGCTTCCTTCTCCTACTTCATTAACTCACTTCCAACAAGCCAGAAGAGCCTCCTTAAGTTCCCATGGCAATACATGGGCAGCGTGGACTGATAGGGACACGACAGCATCAAGGGAGAAGGGTGCTCTCTTAGCTTCATACCCCACCACAGCGGAGGACAGAATTAACCAGAAGCACCCATTTTGCTGGGCACCCTAAAGGTGACTCCACTGTTGCCATGGAAATAGGATGCCAACCCTGAACTGTCTCCAGGTAGAGATACCACCTTTCAAAGGCTCCACCCAGCTGACTATTTGCTCTGCCCTTTCTAGGCAAAGAAGCCAGAGCTAACAAACACAAGGAGCTTTGGAAAGCTTCTGGGTGATGCTCTGCCTGAGGAGGAAGATCCCAAACTGGACAACACCAACAGCCAACCAGCCAGCTCCAGTCCCCTCCCACAAGCCACACTTGTCCCTTGACTTCCTTCCTCCAAGTCACAAAATACTCACACTCTAGACAAGGGTTTCTCACACTTGTTGCTACAGACATCTGGGGACCAGGTTATTCTGTAGAACTACCCCATGCATTGAGAATATTTAGCTGACTCTGGCCACCTAGATACCAGTACCACAGCACCCTCCCTGCATTTCCAGATACTAAGCCCTGCCCCCCCATGAGCCACACCCCCCAGGAGCCACTCCCTCGCTCTCCCCACGCCCACCTTGCCACACCTTCCAGGTGCCTGGCTGTGGAAAACCACTGATTTAGGAAGAGATAAAGTCAGGTGACACCTGAATGTGTGGTGTCTTGGCACTTTTGATGAACTTCCTCAGAATCTCTGAGCTAATTCTCCTGCCTTCCCATTTAGTATTAACTTGTCCTGAAAGCCCTGAGTGGCTCTGAGAGACAGACAGACCATTTCTGGTAGCACTTGGATATTCTCTCAGTAAGAAACCTAGGAATCCTTCCTTTGTGCCTGACTATATGTGGACCCACGGTCCCTTCCTGCCTCCCACCACCAGCACTCTAGTTACAATGCTAGAAAAAAAAGGGGATAACCACAAGCACAGTATTATGGTGACCACAATATGGTTTTTGTTTAATAGGGATTTAACTAGGTATACCTCTGATGATAACGGCTCCAGTGCTTGTTAGCACACGTGCTTACCATGGCAGCAACAGTGGTGTGGTCTAAATGGGAAATGTCTACCACAGGCTCATGTTTCTGGGCATCTGGTGCTCAACAATTAAGAATTATCATCAAAACTACCTCAAGAGCTCCCACTAGAAAAAGATGCTGGCATTCATGGGAATTACCCATGGCTTCATTTATTTATGCATTTTCTTCTGTGCCTTTGTCCTTAGTTCACAGAGTTTGAAAGAGTCAAGACACACAGATAGATAGTACCTACGAAGGTAGGTAGCTAAAGAGATAGGTAGACCGACATTTGGGACAGAATATCTATCTACTATCTATCTATCATCTATCTTTCTATCTATCTATCATCTATCTGTCATCATCCCCCAAAGACAGTCCCCAGGTGGGTAACATCACACGGGAAGGCAAGATTTGCCACTGCCCGCTCATGCCTGCCTCCTTCTTTCTTCAATAAAAGATCTGCAGGCTTGAGCTGGGCGTGGTGGCACACACCTGTAATCCCAGCACTCTAGAGGCAGAGACAGATGGATCTCTGTGAGTCTGAGGCCATCCTGGTCTACAGAGTGAGTTCCAGGCCAGCTGTACAAACTGACAAGTGAGACTGGAGTTGCACGAACACAGCAGATGTATGCATTTATTTTCAGGGGCATCAAGATGACAGAGAGGGATCATCCTGATGTGATGGAGAAGTCTTGCTGGTAACGCCAAATAAGCATCTTGTTAAAGATTACAGGGCTTTACACCAGGTCTCTAGTGTTTCGAATATATTCACTCCTTTTTCATTTGTATTTGTGTGTATGTTCCTCTGTGTGTGTGTGTGTGTGTGTGTGTGTGTGTGTATACAAGTATGCATGTCCACACATTTGGAGATCAGCAGAAATATACATTGTCCTATATCCCTCTCCACCTTTCTTTTAAGTCAGTCTCTCCCTGAACCTGAATCTCACAGGTTGAGTGGCCAGACATCCTCATGTCTTCACCTCCCCAGCACTGCAGCTCCAGATGTGTGCAACTGTGTTTGGCATTTTATGTGGATTCTGGAGATCAAACTCAGACCCTCATTCATGCTCCTGTAGCAAACACTTTACTGACTGAGGCATCTCAACAGCCTGTCATCCCATTTTAAAAAACGTTAAGTAGGGCTGGAGAGATGGCTCAGTGGTTAAAAGCACTGCTCTTGCAGAAGACCCGAGTTCAATTCCTAGCACTCACATGGCAGCTAACAATCATCTGTGACTCCAGTTCCAGGGGATCCGATGCCCTCTTTTGACTGCCACTGGCATTGCACAACACTGGTGCATTTACATAAATACAGGCAGTATACTCATATACATAGAATAAAACTGATAAAAACTTTTAAAATGTTAGAGATAGATATATACATACATATTATGTACTCATGAAAAAGCTTATCTTCTTATTTATGTTGTCCCTTTTGATTATAAATTAGTTTGGAGATGATTTGATTTCATTTTATATGTGGCCCTATGACATCAAGAATAGGAGATTGAGAACAAGATGGGGTTGTGAATAAAAACCCAGAGCCAAATCATTCCCACACCTTTTATTTACAGCCAACACAGTCAAGGTCAAGGCTGTATCTCCTGACCATGTGACCTGTCGCTTTCATTTTCCCTTAGATAATTACGCCTCTGAAGACATGAAGTTCAAAATGCATGCTCCAACCCAGCATAGTCAGTGCTATTTGCAAATCCCTGGTCAAGACACACACTATACACATTAAAAGTATGCCCAAGCACTTGTGCTTGTTCTTAGGGGAAGGAAAAAAAAAGCTTCTATGAAATGTGCCTTAAATCACATCAGATGAAAGCTATCTAATCTATGTTCATTATTCTTCTTAATAGTGAGCTGAATTTAAATCTTTAAAAAAACAAAATGGGGGACTGGAAAGATAGTTCAGCAGTTAAGAGCACTGGCTGCTCCTGCAGAGGACCTGGGTTCAGTTCCTAGCACAGACATGGTGACTAACAACCATCTGTAACTACAGTTCCAGGGGATCCAACGCCCTCTCCTGGCCTCCATGGGCATTGTACACATGTGGTGTACTTACATACAGGCAGAACACTCACACAATAAAAACAAATATAAAAATGGAACATAATAATCCTTTTGAAATGCATCTAATAGTATAAATAAGAGATTTACACACACACACACACACACACACACACACACACACACACACTAGCCCGCCCTGTGCAGACTATGTAAGCATGGCATTAAGTTCTTGCTAACATTATCTTGCCTTCTCTGCAGCTGCAGAAGCTAAAGTCACTCAGAAATAACTCCCAGAATAGATAACTGGAAGCTGACGAGCGCTTACAGTGTGAATGTTTAGAATTCAAAGTAACTCCTATCTAACAGACTAGAGTAGGCAGCACACAGACCCTACAATTATTACCGTGAACTCTCTATATCTACAGTTCCTGATTTTTATGTTACATTTCTTGTTTAACCAGAGTCATATTCTTTATTACATCTCGGATTTTTCTCCAATGCTCATAAAAATAAGATGATCATTTTCTGCTCTGTAATTCGCGTGGGTTCAAGAACCAGAGCCCACAAAGAATAATCACAAGCAAGCTCTACCTCTCATTTCGTGTGTGTGTGTGTGTGTGTGTGTGTCACGTGCGCGCGCTCAAACGTGTGTGTGTGTGTGTGTGTGTGTGTGTGTGTGTGTGCGCGTGTGCGCTCAAATGTGTGTGGTTGTGTGTTCAGGTGCTTGTGTACATGTGTGTGCATGCTTGTTCATGTGTGAAAGCCAGACTGTTCTTCGCCCTTTCTTTTCTCTCCCTCCCTCCCTCCCTAGCCCCCACCCCCCACCGAGATAGTCTTTTACCAAACGCAGAGCTCACAGATTGGTTGGGCTGCTTGGCCAGTGAGCTCTAGGGATCTGCCTGTCTCCAGCCTGCACGCAGCACTGGGGTTAAAGAAGCATGCTGCCACACCTGACACTTTACATACGTTTTAGGGATCCAAACTCAGGTCCTCACACTTGTATAACAAGCACTTTACCAACAGAACCACCTCTCCAGCCGCTCTACCTCTCATGTCTATCAGTAGCAAAGGATGGACATAAAAACATCTCAGCTTCTCTGTGATTTACTACCCAAAGCGATTGTGCTTAACAAGCCTTTTCAAGTCAAGAATGATAGAAATGGTCAATCCAGGATGCCAGTAAAACCTCAGAGGAAAAAGCCAGTTACAGACCTCAACCTAAAATCCTCACAAGCTAGGTAGCCAACTATGGGCACATCACACAGAAGTGACCAATCTGATGAATGGTGACCATCAACCTTTTCTTTGAAAGAACCATTTGGGTCAAACTTCATGAGGAGATACGAATTATACATCCTATAAACATGGATTGTTCCAGGGCTTGGACAAAGAAATGAAATTCTGTTTCTACACAGGGTACTTAAATTCCAGAGAATTTAAGAATCTCACCTGAGACCAAACTTAGTTGCAGTTTTTTACTGTTGCTATATTTACCAGCTGAGCAAGAGAAAAAATAAACAGGCACCATAGAAACCGAAAGCTCATGAACCATAGAAACACAGTGTCTCACATCCTTCCTTAACCCTTTGGTTATACCAGATGGAAAGAAAGAAAGCATTTCCTGCCTTGCCACATTTAGTGTCTCCCTAGTCACCTACCTCAGTCATGGACGCTAAAATACGAAAGAGATTCCTCTTCAGGGATAAAGCTATAGTCACAAATTTTGAAAACAAAACAAGAGTCACTAAGCGATAATCCAAGCACTGAGGCAGGAGGATCACGAGTCTGAGGCCAGCCTGGCTACACAGTGAGACCTTGTCTCAGACAAACAAAAACAGGTTACAGAAATTAGAGGCTACAGTCTTTGGTGTATTATGAACAGATTCTTTTGTGCATGTGTGTGTTCATGTAGGTACGTGCATACATGTGTGTGCCCTCTGTGTAGAGGTCTGAGGAAAATCTCAGGTGTCTTTTCTCAGGTGCCTTCCACCTTTTCTTCGAGACAGGATTTCTCACTGCCCTACAGCCTCACTTTGCCTGCTTGGCTGGCTGACCAGTAGGCCCCAGGGATCCACGTGTCCTCTTCCCGTGTATGAGATTTACAAGCATGTACCATGCCTGGCTTTTTAATGGGTTCTGGTAAGGCAAGCATTTACCAACTGAGCTATCTTCCCAGATCCAAGAACAGACTTTTACTAAAGTTAATATGTTCATGAGATAACTCTGTGTGAAAAACAAATGGTCTCCCTTAGTCTTCTCTCAGCTTTCCTCCCCTGTGTTTATGAAACATTAACAAACAAGGATAGCAGATTCAAACAGAGGATTACAGGCCCTGCCGGAAAGCATTCCAAACCAGACAGACCAACCACCACTGCAATTCTTTACAGATCTCAAAGGTGCCCTTTAGCCCCTAGCAGTTGTAGAGACGTACTTTTGGATCTGCTTCACAGTTCTGTGTGTCAGAGATGACAGAAACTGAGCTATGAAAAGACACTGCAAGAACAGGTAATTTGGTTCAGCGGTTAAAAGCACGGGCTGCACTTGTAGAGGACCCGGGTTCAATTCCCAGCACCCACAGGGCAGCTAACAACCATCTGTATCTCCAGTTCCAGGGAATTGGATGCTCTCTTCTGACCTCTGCGGGCATTACACAACATGGGTATGCAGGCAATACACTCAGATACATAAAATGAAAATATTTTTAAAAAGAACAGGTAGTTTAGTGAGGTACAGTCAGTCGCAAGCTATCTTGTGAAGAGCTACGGATATGACAGTGACCACATAGAATCATAAACCTGAAAAAGCTTCTAGGGCCTGAAGACACTACAACCAACAAAATAACATCATAGGGCAATACGCTACTTGTGTCTGTGACGACAACGATGTAAACAACTGTACCGTACTGTCGGTCATATCAAAACACAGGACCTGCAGTTGTGTGCGGCAAAGAATACTTGTCATGGTAATAAAGACTAGCTCTTGGCTTATGCATTTCTATACTAAACTGTTTTCTAGTTAATAAAAACAAGATCACCGTAAAACTTGTGTCACACCAGCAGCCTCCCACATCTCATGTGCCGCACCTCTTGCTTGCATGAAGAGGCAATGCCAAGCTACTTAAACCATCTGAGTTGCTCTAAAAACACTCTGTGATGTTCACACCATGTCAAAACCACCCAAGGATGCCTTTCTCTGGACGTTCCCATCATTAACTGATGCATAACTGTTATTCAAACCAGATGTACTTTGTTTTCTTAAACAGGGTTTCACATACCCCAGGCTAAACTTCCACTTGCTAATTCCAGATCCTCCAGTATCCCAAATGCTGAGATTACAGACCTGTGTTATCGCTATACTCAGAGCATGTGGTTTTGGGATGGAACCCAGGGCTTCGTGCATGCTAGGCAAGCATTCTACCAGCAAGCTACATCCCCAGCCCTCAGCTATACTTTTGATATATAATGACCCTTGAATGATGCCAAGGCTTGTTATCTTGACCTCAGTGATGGCCACAGACATTGCATAGGAATTGACCAGAGAGTCAGTAACTGAAGAAACCATACATCAAGTACAGCACACATATGCATTACATTTTAAAAAACAAAAACCTTTCACAGCTTCGGATAAAGGAGAATAAGCCAGAAGCAGCAGAACACTGCTGCTCAGCCACGTCATCTGTTCAGTTATAACACACACCCACCTGAGGAAGACAAACGTCAGGTTAGAACAAGCAAGGAAGCGGAGCACAGAAACCAAACAGGCTAGAGAGAAGACACCAGTTACCGAGCACCATCTCTGTCACAGAACCAAAGCGATCCCTGCGTCATGTTTCTCCAGCACCCTGTATTTTCATTATCTGCTTGTTTAATGAGGAAACAGGGAATATGGGTGAAGGGGACACATAACAGCACAAAGAGTACAACAGGAGTTCATCGGTGCAGGGATCAAAAGAGAAACGGGGACTGGGGACTGTTCAGAAAATGGAGCACTTACGGTGCAAGCAAAACGACCCGAGCTCGATCCCCCAGAACCTATACAAGAAAGACGGGCAGGGCAGCACATGCACGTAATCCTAGGACTGGGGGGGTGCAGAGGGGTGAGCACTGTGGCTCACTGCTCATAGCTGAACTGGCAAGCTCCAGGTTCACTGAAAGACCCTGTCTTAAAAAATAAAGTGGAAAGCCACTGAGAAGACCTAACATCGACTTCTGCCCTCTGTGTGCACACATATGCATGATCACCTGCACACACACACATGCAGTCACACATGAACAGGTTCATACATATATATACACATAGATATACAAAGCGAATATAAGACAGGCCCATTAATTGTTTTAAACCAGCACACATTAGTCCTTCAGATCTATCAATGGTTATTCTCTCTGCCTCAGTGAACACACTTGTGTATTAAAGGTCTAGCTTCTTGAATTGAGAGTTCATTCAGTTTTTCTTCTTTCTTACCATGTGATTGAAAACCTCTATTTCCAAAATAATACTTTGATTTTTTCCAATTCCACCTTAAAGCAATATGAAAATTCATATCCTGATATAGCCTATTTTGACAACTGTTATCATAATAATGTACAGTTAAGTATATGCAAGTGATGAATAAATATTAGTTACACAAATGTGGGGAAAAACCCTGCACACACTGTGTGTGAGTAAATATTAAATCGAATCAGTGATATTTTTCAGCAAGAAACCAAATCTGGACATTGCAAGTTTTGTGAGTAATGAGATTTCCTAGAACACGATTTCTGTTTTTATCATGCAGAGATGGTTTCTTAATTTCAGTTCACTCCAACATTCTTCTTGGAGTTCTGAAGTCTTTCCGGTCCTTAGCCAAGAAACTGACCTGGTGCATTTTTAGTTGACCATAAACCAGACTCAGTTGTGAGTTCACTATTTCATTTTATATTTTTCTATCCCTCTAAGGAAAAAAGCTGTTTTTGTTTTGTTTTGTTTTACTTCTAAAAACTGGAAAGCAGAAAAATGATCCTTCTGATTTATCTTTGGGGTGGATATGTGATCTACAAGGGAAACTTTATTAGACATCTGCCACAGAAGCAGACTGCAATTTAGAGAGGACAGAAAGTGAACAAGAACAGCAATTATAGAAGGCTCAAGAATTTTGGGACTGACGGACTCTTCTGTCCTGGCCTCCACAGACCCCATTCTGAACTAAGTCTCCCCAAACCCTTTAGTGGTATCTTGGTAGACACTGAACTAAAAACCTGAAGCAACAGATACTGCTGGCCACAAAGCTAGATTCATCTAGTCAAGCTTCACTGTCCCATGGCAGAAAGGAGCTCTGGAAAACCCATCTTAATTCTCTAAGAAAGACAAAAATAAGTCTTTTGTTGGCACAGGCTTTGCCCTTGAGCGGACAGAGGAATATGTCAGTCAGTCAAATGGGGGCGTGCAGAGACTGCAAAATAGGTGAATGCGATCATGATAGTAAAGGTTGTTGCCGTATTTAAAGGAATCTTTAGTAGGCTCTGATTAGCAGAGATTACCCAGCTGTGCAATGTAGAGAGGCCTGTTCTAAGGGAACATCCAAAGAGAGACCAAGCTAACATGCAGCAGGGTCTCCCCCATGCCATTATTATTACTACTACTATTATTATTAGGATTTCTTTTTATATGCTAGGCATTGTGGCACAGGGCTTTAATCCCAGCAGAGGCAGAGGCAGGTGGATCTCTGTGAGACTGAGGCCAGTCTGGCCTAAATAGTGAGTTCCAGGTCAGCTGGGGCTACAGGGAGACCTTGTCTCAAAAAAGACCAAAAGAAATTTTTTTCTTTTTATTTATATGTATGTTTGTGTGCCTCTGTGTGTGTCATGGGTATGTATGCTGATGCCTGAGAAACGTAAAAGAGGGCATCAGATCCCCTCCAGCTGAAGTTTCAGGCAGTTGTGAGCCTCCTGACATGGGTGCTGGGAACCAAAATCGGGTTATGTGGAAGAGCAGCCAGTACTCACTGAGTCATCGCTCCAGCCCTTTATTATTTATTTTTGAGACAGGGTCTCATGTAGCCCAGGATACCCTCAAATAGCTATATAGCTTGAACTTTTTATCCTCCTGTCTCCACCTTCGAAGCGCTGGCATTACAGGTGTGCACTACCTCATCAGGTTTATGGAGCACTGGGAACTGGGCTTGGTGCACGCAAGGCAAGTGTTCTGAAAACTGAGCTACATGTCCAGCCCCTCTTTGTTATTTTTAAAGACTGAACTACTACCAAGTTAGAGATTGTTTTGCTAAATCTTTTTACCTCTAAATAATAAGGCTGGTTTTCAGGGAGAAAGCAGTTATGTTTCAATAAAGCAGGTTTTCTAACGTCCCTCTGTTTTTTTTAACCCATAACATCACGTACTCTTCTTTCAATTAAGCTTACCTTTAGAAGATTCTACTTTTCCAAACAAAGAAAGTCAGAATTCCTTGAAAAATGGGGGATCTAAAATCCATTCAGAATTTTGTCTACGTTATAACAGTAGAAACACCAACCCATGAGCTTGTTTTTACACTGCTTCTGCTCAAGGTAGAGGGAAAAGAAAGCTTGTGAACTTGGCTTGACTACATGTAGAGAGAAACAGACATGAATACATGGCCCAAAGTGAGGAGTTGCAACATAATGAGATGCATTCCATCAATGTGCCCATTTTATCTAAAGTGTAAAAATAATAAAAAGAACTCCCTGGAAATTCTGCTCGTCTCTAGCCATTAAATGTGCTTAGCTTTGACTTCTGTCTCATAATAGCGTTACATGATGGCAATTTTCCATAACAACACACATCACAGATGATTTACTGCTGAATTCAAACATATATTCCTGGTACTGTAATGAAAGAAACAGAAGTAAGTCTGCCCACTTGGAAACACTGATGACCAAAGGGCTGTAAAAGAGAAAACGCATAGATACAGATAGACATATATGTGTGCTATCATTATTATTATATGTCTATGAAAACCCATCAGGGATGAAGAGGTGGCCCTGTTGGTAAAGTGCTTGCTATGCAAGCATAGGACTTGTTTGGATCCCCAATACCCAGGTAAAATCCAGGCATAATGGCATAAGCCTATAACCCTGTGGCTTTGGAAACAGAGACAGGAAGATTTGAGGGAGCTTGTTGGCCAGCTCGCCAAATCAGTGAGCACTGAGTTCAGAGACAGACTCTGCCTCAAAAAGCAAGGTGGAGAGCAACTAAAGAGGTAATTACCATTGATCTATGTCCTCAGCACACACTTGCACAAGCACACATGCATGCACCTGTGTGAACACACAGGCACACATGAACATGTACATAAACAAATACCACCCACCACACAGAAAGTACACACATATATACACATATACATCCACACTCATATACACCCCCCACTATTTTAGAGCCCTGCAGATCTTAAAAATACCTGTAAGAGATAAAATTTATTTTTTTTAATAAGGGAAGGACCTACAGAGATAGTCTGGCCCTCATCACATACATGGAATTTCTCCCAACAGAATTACCTCCTTGTATGTTAAGTAGAGGGACTCAGTGGAGTGTTTTATTTCTTAAACTGCTGAATGTGTGTGAAATGTGGTTGTACTGGGTTGAACTCCCCACTTAGAACTTTTGAATGGAGCACATCATTTGGAAACAGTCTTTGCAAATGAGATCATTCTGGGTTAGCATGGGCTCTAATCAAATGACCGGTGTGCTTATTGGTCTAGGGAAACATGGACAGACACATAGAGACTCTGAGGTCACCTGAAGATGAACAAATAGAGCTGAAAACTGACTGATACCATCACCATCCAAGGGACTCCAGGGACGGCAGGTGGCCGCCCAGAAGTTAAGACAGGTCCCTAAGTGGGTTTCTCCCTCAAAGCCTTCAGGTGGGTTCTGAACTTGCTCACAATCTGATTTGAATTGTAGCCTCCAGAAATAAGAGCGAATATCTTAAGTTACCCAGTCCATGGCAATTTGTTACAGTAGCCTTAGACAACAGATAAACAGTTCTCATGACCTACAAATTAAATTTGTTCATATAGTCTCCATACAAACAGAATTCATCTTGCCATTTCCCTTCCATCAAATGGAAATAACACATTTATAAAAGCAGATTACAAATTTTAACAAATATTCAATGTATCCAACTTTTATTTGTTTTATTTATTTATTTATTTTATTTATTTATTATTTTGGTATTTTTGAGACAATTTCTCCCTGTAGCTGCAGCTGGTCTGAAATTCACTGTGTAGACCAGGCTGGCCTCGAACTCACAGAGATATGCCTGTCTCTGCCTCCTGAGTGCTGGGCTCAAAGGTATGTACCACCATGCCTAGCCTATAACCAACTTTTATTTATTAACTGCCTACCCCATATACCCTGTCTTGTGCTAGGGCCCAAAAGAACTATCCAGTACCTGCTTTTAAAGTAATGCTTAATTATAGCAAAACATTAAGATGGCAATTTTCAGGTAATATATCAAAATAAGAGTCTGAATTCTCACAGGATGAATTTAAGGGAAGAAGATAATTGTATTTTGGAAAACGGAGACCAACTTAAATTAAATCTTGGAATCAGATCAACAGAACATAACAGCCTTTTGTAGATAATAACTTCTCGATAAACATTTAATGAATCAGTTACTTTTTAATTAGAAATAGATCAAGATCATTAATGATTCTAACTTTCAAGTCTTAGAATTTGCAGTTCTAAGTATAGCTATAGATTCAATTGCTCTACAGTTACATTAACTCAGAACTTTTAAATCCAGAGAGTTAAATGTGTGTGATCCATTCAAGAATCTGTTCATTGATTTGATAAATATTTATTAAGTGCTAGGAGTTACATTTCTAACCGTAAACATATGGCCCTTTCCTTCCTGGAACTTCTAGTTAAGTCAGAAGGGACGATATAACACACAGAACCAAACAAATGATTACATGTCACATGTCACTGTGACACAAGGACACTACCAACCTATCAGAATGGAGTCTCATCTGGCCTCAGGACCTGGTCCAGGAGCCCAGGTATAGAATAAGTTAGAGAATTGCTATCTGAGATTAGAGGAGAGGATGTGTAGGAATTTAACAGAAAGGCCAAAACAGGTACTGGAATTAGAAGCACATAGAAAAGACTCCCAAGGAGGTAGCCTGGTACCCAGAGAAAATTCATCACAGAACATGGACAAGGGGAGGCACCACAAGCTCACATCAAATTTGGCTGGTCTAGGAAAGATGCTGAAGCTCTGCTGAGCACAAAAATTCAAACAGTTTTAAAAATGGCCCTGGCAGGCTAAGGCGTCAAACACAAAAATAAACAAACAAAAACCTACTTCAATTTTTAAGTCCTCCTAAACTCTAAGCACAACTATAGTACAACAGGTTTCATTTGCTTTGTTTTTAAGACATAAGCCCACTCAGAGCCACAAAGGTATAGAAGATGAAACAGCTGATAAACAAGCAACAAATTTACCCAATTCAGCAAAACCTGAATAATGAAGTCCTCAGCAGAAAAGCCCAGAGCTAACCCAGTTAATACCGCAGACTCCTCAAAAGGGACGAAAGCTAGGAACGCCAGCTACATCAGGAGGCAAGGATGAACGAGGGCTCCTAATAAGCGTGGATGGTGAGAGCCCTGGAGATACGCTAGAGCCCACCCTAGAAGACCAAGGCCCTCTCCTGGGCTTCTCAGAAAGGGATGGGGAGGTATAAGTTGGCAATGTGGTTGTAGAAATGTTAAGGACATGGAAATCCATTTCAGTTGGGATATATTTCCTACTCTGTCTCTGTAGGAGGGCCTGGCAGAAGGCCTGATATGTAGCAGACACTCCGAACAAGCCTCTCCAGCCATCAAGAAAAGTGAGTCATGGGGAGAAACGTCATTTTCAGTTCTTTCTTTCTTTCTTTCTTTTTCTTTCTTTCTTTCTTTCTTTCTTTCTTTCTTTCTTTCTTTCTTTCTTTCTTTCTCTTTCTTTCTTTCTTTCCTTCCTTCCTTCCTTCTCTCTCTTTTTTCCTCCTGTGTGTCTGCATGTGTCTATGTGTATGTGCAGGTATACATGCAAGCCAGAGGACAACCTCACATTGCTGTTCCTCTGGGGCCATCTACCTTGTTTTTGTGAGAGACAGTCTCTCATTGGTCTGGAACTCACCAAGTTGGCTAGGCTGGCTGACCAGCCGTCCCCAGGATCTATATGTGTCTACTTCCTCAGTGCTAAGATTACAAGTATGCACCTCTCTGGTGCACTTTTTTTTTTTTTTTAACGTGTTCTAGAGGAATCAAACTCAAGTTCTCATGCCTATGAGGTGAGCATTTGACCAACTGAGCGATCACCACTGCCGCCCTTCCATTTTCAATCACTTTTAATAAACAGTAAAAATCAGATTTAATATAATGTCTTTGGTTGTATCAGTAGGGGATGAGGAGATTAAAACAGAGCTTACACGACAGAGAAAAATCAATAAAAATATTTTAATCAGCATCTTATAACATGGATATTTATGAAAATTGTTTTAAAAATAGCAAAAGGGAACAGACAAAATTGAAGCGTTTAAAATGAAAATTGGCCAAGCTGGCAGTTTCCTAATAGTGAAATGGAAATTGATATAGAGTACTTTTTCCTTTTTAAAAAGGTTTGTATGTATATGATGTGTGTGAGAGTTTGTGTGTGTGTAAGTGGGGGTGCACACATGACACAGTACACATGTGCAAGTCAGAGGACAACCCTGGGTATTGGTTCTCACTTTCCACCTTATCTAAGACAGTGTCTCGTTTGCCGCTCCATGCACCAAGTCAGTTGGCCTGAGACTGTGAGCGCATTCTCCTGTCTCTGCCTCCCATTTTGCCAGGGAAGGAATGGGATTATAGATGTGTGATATACATGACTGCATCCAGCGTGTATGTGGATTCTAGAATCCAAGCTCAAGGCCTCGCACTTACATGAGGACTTTACCCAGTAAGCCATTCCCCAGACCTCCAACAGTTTATACTGGATCAGAACAGCTAAACGGAGGAGACTCCCAACTTACCTTAAATACTTCCATTGGAAGAGGAAACTCTACAGCGGCAATTAGGGATTTTTCCAGAGCACATTTCCACTCAGAGGTCATCTTCAAAGGATAGAGTTCTGTAGCAACAGCAAACCACAGAAGAGGTTAGAGACTACAGTTCTGGCAGGCGGTTCTTCCAGAATACCCAGCACGCTTAGACCTGTCAGTGCCCACACTTCCATAAACAGCCACCTACTGAAGGAATTCTCTGAAATTAAAGAGCAACTTGGGATTCTGCTATCAGAAATGAAGAATAAACTTAATAGGGCTCTTCCTCAGGGAACATTTGTATGTATTTTCTGGGCCTTCTGTAAGTGACTTAATGGTATTAATCACATAAGCAAGCCTTTCTGTCATTGGCAGCCCAAGATCTCATGTATCACCAAAGACATACTAACTGCTGATAGAGGACTTTATTCTCTGATAAATTTCTAAACTATAAATGACTCTAGTCTGGCATTTGTAGTTATTACAACATATTTTTTCCACTAAATCTCAAAGTCCACATGTGCTAAAAATAGTCTGTATAAGTCATAAAAAAATTCAAAGGTAAATCAAAATTTACAAACCGAGTTTTATATTTAGACTAGAAATGCTGTGAATACACCACATGTCACCTGTATTTTCCCCCAGGCATTTGGGGGAGAGGAGAGAGATTTACACATTGAGGTTACACCGTCTGCATGCAAAATTAAAAGGAAAAACATAACTGTTGAGCTCTGCTCTCACCTATTGCTGAGCCTGCAGGGGAATTTTATGGCCCGATCACAACAGATTTAAGACCTTATCAAAACAAGATTTGCAGAAGCACTCACTGGAAGTAGATGTGTTTATATCATCCCTATATCAACCCCAGCTACTTCAGACAGACAGACAGGATATGGATATGAATTTAAGCACACTTAAAAGGCAACATTAAACTTCTGGGCTATATTTTTAATTTCTTGCATGTCTGCTTTTTAGCATGAAGCTATATATTTGGATCCCTTTGGCTTATGAACTCACCTTGAGCCTGAAACCCCTCTGTTTTAGCAGTTTCTGTAGTGTTCGGGGGATATAATTAAAGTTGGTGTATGATGCTGCTAGAGGTAGTCACGTTACCCATACACTGCTGTCTTTACACAAAGAGTGATTTGTGGCAAAATATCTTATACTTGTCTATAATCTTTTCTAGCATTTCATGTGGAAATTTCTACCTCTAGTGGAATTTCTTTTTCCTCTCAATTTGACATGTTTATGTCAGAACAAAAACACATGTGATTCTTCTAAGTTAGCATCTAACATTTTGCGGTGTATATAGTATGGCCTCAATAAATATTTCTGCAGAGACTGAATGCATGGTTTCCCCACAAGGGAGAGGGACATGTGGAGGGAGAGTTGTTGCAGAGTCCCACAAAGTAGGCAAAGAGACCAGTTCAGAGTCTTGTGCGTCGCTCCCTGAGCATAGGAAGGTGCTATGGAACACGGTTAATGGTTCAGGTCCAGGAGCATGGCATCAATACCGTAGTGTGGAGGGAGAAAACTTGACTCCAGAGAGCAAGGTCTGAAGGACACCAAGGCAGCTGTTCAAAGAGAATGCGAAGCAGAACACGATATGCTGTCACCTCACAAGAGCAAAGCTGCCCTTTCTGCCATCAGAGAGAACCGCCATCAGGGGAGCTCAAACCTCGGTGGGGTGTGAAAAGGAGCAAATTACAAAATGTGGGGATTTCCAAGGTCAAGGCCAACCAAGGACAGAGTCTGAAGACACAAAGGCCAAGAATAAGGAAAAGCTCGGTCTGCTTTTTTGGACTTTTGCTTTGTCATCCTGACCAGTTATGAACCATTTGATTTCTGAGTCAGGAAGGGAGCTCCTGGGATACAAAAAAGTAGTTGAAAAAGTGCTCAAAATCAGTTTAAGTGAAAACCCAGTGGTCTAGTTTAGATCCGCACTAGCCAAACTAAGCCCAGGATACCCACACCCCTAACGGTTGCCAGAGCCCTCCTGACCTGACTAACACACACTGGCCCTAGAGAACAGACTGACCACATCACCCCGACCCTAGTCCTCCATCCATGTGCCAGCTCTCCTTCCACTATGGAGACAAACAGAACGAGCAGTCCATATTCTAGATAACTTCCACCTGTCAATCAAGCTTATGATTCTTTGTCATCTTTCTGAGGACAGTAAACCTTAAGGTAGTGTGACGGGCAATATTGATTGTCACCCTAACAGGATCTCCAGTCACCTAGAAGGCAAACCTCTGGGCATCTGTATAAGAGTTTCTAAATTGCATTAACTATAAAGACCCGCCCATAATGTGAGCAGCAGCATCCCATTGGCTGGGGGTCCCAGACTAAATAAAAAAGAGGAAGCTAGCTGAGCGACAATATTCATCTCCCTGCCTCTGGACTGCAAAGGCAATGGCGACCAGCTGCCTCATGCCCCTGCCACCATACCACCCCATCATGATGAACTGTGGACTCAACTGTGAGACAAAATAAACCCTTTTTCCATCCTTCCTCAAGTTGTTCATGTCAAGTGTTTTGTTACCGCAATGGGAAAAGTACCTAGTACAGGTGGACTCTGAACCCGTGCAAGTCTCCCTCTTTTCTGCAAAGGCAAAAGTGCAGTTTGGCCAGTCTGCTCTACCACCTGTAAAGGTGAAACACCTCCAAGATGCAAACCACAGTGAACAACATCCCCTGTGTTTCAGGAGTCATGGCTACTCCAGTCACACCAGCAAGTTTATGGACAATAAACAGCTCCATTAAGGGGACATAAAACATTTCCTTAAAATGATTCGTGCTGCAGGTGACTTAACAGTGCACATCGTATCCTGTTTTCTGGTTGTGGGGAAGTCATAAGCAAGTAAAATGTGTCCTTTTCCAGACCCTGGTTCGAATCCCAGCACCCACAGGGCTGCTACCAATCATCTGAAACTCCAGTTCCAGAGAATTCAGCGCCCTCTTCTGACTTCCTCGGGCATTGCATGACACAGGTGCACTTAATACACATAAAATATAAATAATAAATAAAATCTTTTAAAAAATATGTTCCCTTCCATCTGTAGTCAAAAATCTACAAGAAAATGAGGTGATCTCCCTCCATACAAAGCTTTGGCAAGTGACTTCTGGAAAGCTGTAGAAAGCATGAAGAAATTGATCTCTACAAATGAATAAATAACCATAAGCGAACAGAGGACTTTCAGAGTGATCTCTTTTATATGTGCCTATCATCCACTATGACTGTTCCCTCCTCCACCAGATTCTCACCAAGAGGAAAGACTATGGCCATGAAGAGACAGGAAATATTAGAGAGAATTATGAATTGAATCTGTATCCTCCCCAATTCTTATACAAAAGACTTAATCTCCAATGTGACAGTATTTGGAGAACCTTCGGAAGATGATTAGGGTTAAGTGAGTTTTGTAGGATGGTCCCTTAAGACAGGATTAGTGTCTTAATAAGAAAAGGGGACTCTAATCTACTATGTGAAACTCCAACTAGAATGTGGCCATCTGTAAGCCAGGAAGGGATCCCTCACCATATCTCCAAGCATGTTGGCCCTTGTCTTAGCCTCCCAGACCCCAGAACTGTGAGAAAATAATGTCCACTGTTTACACCATCCAGGCTTTGGTATTTCCTTAGTGCGATACAAATCTCAAATGCACTAACTCTTTGGAAATAAGGATTGGTTTAGACAGGAAGCACTTTAATTTCTATTCAGAAATTTACTCTAGGAACTACTTGAATTATTTTAATGTTTGAAAAAGTTGAGAGAAAGATTTTTAAAGAAATAAACATGAGATGGACAAACGTATAAACACAGAAAAGAAGAATTCAAACGTTTCATCTCCTCAGCTTCTACAATAACATCTAAACATTAAACATTCACACACAGATAAACAAGTCAGGCTGGCTAAGAGGTCCACGACCTCAGAAAACCCGAAGCTGGTGGTGATACTGTGATTACAGCTTGAATCATATGTCAATCATTTGACGTATTTTATACACACAGCACAATTAGTTATTACTCCCTAATACAGGGCAAGACGCCTTCTTTTGTTTTCCCTTTTCACTGTCAAGTACCAGAATTCTGGCCATGAATGGAAAGGCTCTATGGCAGTATATCCCCAAAAGTGAACAGTATAAAAATCCAGCACCTTTCCTAGAGTTTCTGAAGAGTTACTTCCCGGTCACTACCTGTATGTTCTCACTGCATAGTTGAGGAATAGTGTGTCCTTTAAGAAGTTGTAAGTAACACTAAAGGAAGGGTGAAGATGCTTTATAACTAGTGATGGTGCTGGTGAGGATGCAGGACAAAGAGGTCCTTGCAAACCAGTCCAGCTCCCAGAGCTTTCTTGTCTAAGTCGACCAGAGCCTCTACTGTATCCCCAACCACCACCGCCACCTGTAACCTCACTCCTCTCCCTCGGTTTTAAATGCTGAACACTTCTCATTGATTTACTAGTGTCTGGGAATAAGAAAATCAGTCTAATATTTTCTACAGTCTTAAACTGTATTCACAAATACATTTCAGTTCAGGAAATGGTGCCACCATTTAAGTGGTACAAGTCACCCTGGGACTCAAAATTAATTTACACAAATCTAAAGTATCAGCTTCTGTTCTCATGTGTAAAATCGGAGTAATAATTGCCTCTTTTCCCACGGGTGTTGTTTCGCTGAACGAGGTAACAGAATCCAGTTTTCATCTTCTAAGTACTGTATTTGAGGAATTTAAAGTCACATTTTAGTGACATTTCACCTTTTACTGTCATTTGCCCACACACAGCCATTCACGCTGACAGTTTCAAAGACTGGAAAAATAAGTTCTTGACAAATCTCTGTTCCAAAGTCTCTAGGGAAACCTATAAACTATTCTGTGAAATGAACAACTATTTCCAGGAAATGCTAAGACAAGTAAACACAATTTATTTATACATTGTAAAGATATGGAATTATCTAATGGGAGAGGGCTCATAAGCAAATATTTTCTACAGGGAAATTTTCCATTCAAGCTTTTGATTACGAGTCTCAGGATTCCCTAGGAAACAAAACACAACCAAGAACATAAGAAGCTACTAGAAATTCTTTGCTCAGCTATAAATCTTTACACTGGCAAGTTGCTCCTAGAATTTATAAAGCAATTAAGCACCAAGCTGAGATTTACACGCCCACCTTTCCCCACAAAGTAAATTTTCCCTGCCAGGTTATGAATCCCCAGGCAAACCTGAGCTCAGGTCTTTTCTCACAGCATGGACAGAACCTTTGTCATCACCTAAAACTGTTCAGGGTATAAAAGGCTTTCCTGGCTGCTTCTCAAAATGTTGACAACAACAATATGGCTATCACAAAATACTGGATTACACATCTATACACCTGTCAGATTTAACACAGATGCAAACACATGGAATCTACAACCAGGAAGTATTCTATACTCAAAGCCCTTGAGTGACAGATGAGGTAAATATAACTTCTCACTTCTGTGTATTCAGGACTAACACTGGCAAGGGACTTGGGAGGAGAACTCTGGCAATTTCAATGACACCAAGTGCTAGTTACTTACTCTACCTATACCTGTAAGACCGATCAAAGAATGAAGATCAGTAATTTCTGAAAGAATTGAATATTTCTATCTTGGCATTTTGAATCCCATAATAATCCAATATTTTTGTCCTGGTTTCTCATCACAAGGTTGGCAAGACTAGGTGAGCAGAAGCAATGGAGTATAAAGGGCCCCCGACCTGGGGGTTTAAATTGAAACACAAGGCTTGCTCCCTACAAGCTGGGGACCTTGGAGAAATAGCTTAACCTCAGTCTCAGTTCTGTTCACTATTGTGGGAAGAGTCACACCCAACACACAGCACATTTTTTGGAACCCAAATAAATAGCATAACAGGTGTCGAATTGCCTGGCACATAGCAAACATCTAGGGAAAAAAATTCTATAAGAAGAAATTTTTTTTACTAGTTATATGTGTCAGAAAGCTTAATGCACTGGTCTATCCAATTACACCTGTGCAAAGCTATTCGCCAGTGCATTTGAAGTTATATACAACTGAGAATGTGTGGGGAGAAACAGGATAATCTTCTCATCCTCTCATTACTGTTTCTGTGTCAGAATGGATTATTTAATGATATGCATGGATAGAAAGAGGAATGACAGATAGATGATAGATGATAGATAGAAGATAGATAGATGGATAGACAGATAGATGGATGATAGATAGATAGATAGATAGATAGATGATAGATGATGGATG
>NW_008360319.1:2039370-2059262 GCF_000622305.1 Nannospalax galili | reverse complement strand
TCATAGAGGTGATAAATAGAAAGTTAGATCGATGTCAGATGCCTACATGATACATAAATGGATGATAGATAGATAGATAGATAGATAGATGATAGATAGATAGATAGAGATAGACAGATGGTAGATGATGATAATAGATAGATGATAGATAGATAGATATAGATAGATAGATAGATAGATAGATAGACAGATGGTAGATGATGATGATGATAGATAGATAGATAGATTGATTGATAGATGATAGATAGATAGATAGATGATAGACAGATGATAGACAGATGATGATAGATGATAGATAGAGATAGATAGATAGATAGATAGATAGATAGATAGATAGATAGATAGATAGATAGAAATGCATAAATAATATGTGGTTGCATAGTTGGTAGGTGGGAGAGTAGGTGGATGGACAGATGAATGAGTATAGGTGGATAGACAGATGGATGGATGAACACACAAACAGACAAATGGGCAAATAGTAACTGTGGAATATGCTTGCAACATTAGCAAAATCCCAAAGGATGTGGAGAATGCTCATGTCCCGATCTATCATGTCTTTCATTTCTGAGCCAGTGACTCCATAGGGAAACATCAGTTTACCTAAGGCCCCAACACACTTTCTATGTTGGGAATGTTACTATTGATCAATATCTTAGACTTTATTCTCTATACAAAGGATTCTGATGTTTACATGTTTAAAATTCGCACACTCCAATGTCAAAGCCACCCCAGAGATCCAGTCACAGAACTATGACATCTTTTTTTAAAGTACTTCGCAGCACTGAGTGTTGGCCCTTACCTGAAGGTGGATCCATTCTGTATTTATTCTCTTGACACCAACCAACTGGTCGAAGTCTGTAATCCAAGTAAAACAACCACTGGTCATAGGATTCAGTGTCCTCCAATCCCACATAGCGAAGGCGTAATCTTCCTCCAACATTTTCAATCACACTAACTATCCAGTACTGAAAAGGGTTCTGAGAATCCTGAAGTTCTATTAAGGAATCAACTGTAATGAGGTCTATAGGGCCTTTCCCTCGCAGAGGCTGTTTAAACAGAAGCAAAACTCCTTATTTTAAACTTTATTTTAAGGTTCTCATGGAAACAGATGACAGCAGAAGATAATATTTTTTTCACACCATCATCCAAGCTATTGCCAAACAGTCTGGCATTTCCCTCCACCCCCATACTCTGCACAGCCATCACCCCGCCCCCTCCCTTTCTTCCCTCACACACATCCACATATACTAATGGCATTCTAACAACAAAATCACAAGTAAATAGAAAATAACAGTTTATACTTGGTTCTTATCAAACAAATCATCCTCTCCTATAAAATTACATTTGTTAGAAATTAGTATGTTTCTAAGTAGAATGACACTCAGATTTGCCTAGAGCTGGAAAACATGTGGTAACAAAAGTATTTCTCAAATTGACTGATGTGTCTAATACAGGGCTATAAATTTAATCCATGACATCCTAAGACATGGTGTCTATAAGCCAAGACCCTCCTGTACACAGTGTACATAAATGAACTGCAGCTGTGTATAGATGACATGTTCATGTTCACTTACATTCAACTTGTGTATATTCATGTGCATATGCAAGCTCCTTTGTGTGTGGGTGGGTGTGTACATGGTACATGCGTACATGTCTAAATACATACATGAAGACCAGATGACAATCTCAGGTGCTCCTTGGGCATCATCCCCCTTCCTGAGGGGAATAAAGCCCCTCACTGGCCTGGCCCTTCTTGATTAAGCTAGGTTGGCTAGCCAGTGAGGCTCAGGGATCACCTGCCTCAACCTCCCCAGGGCTGAGAGTATAAGCAAAGGCTTTTTAAATATTTGATTCTAATTAGTTAAGTTACCGATTAACCTGGTAATTGGTTTGGAAAACATCCAAGTACTGCCACTTCTAAGTAATCTTCTAGACACATGTTGACATGTGAAGAGTGTTTGTTAGCCAGCTTCTCAGGCAAATATGTTTAATGATTAACACAGTAAAGCAACTTGCCCCTTTGAAAGGCTGTATAATCATCATTTTGATTTGTTAACCCAACAATAAACATAGTAGCTATTAAGATAAATACATCAGGCAAAAATCATCACAAAAGACTTGTGAACTATATATCAAGTTAAAATAATAATAATAATAATAATAATAACAATATACAATCCATATCTTATTCCCAGTCATTCACTAAATGCTCCCCTTTTCTGGGGTACCTTTAAGACAGATTTGGTCATTTAATAACTATTTATGACACAATACCTTTGTCTTCCCAGTCAATTATATAATATAATTATTCATGTACCATTATAACAGTTTCAAATTAACCATCAAGATTTCAGATAAAACAATTTTTTCTTCAGCGCCTTAACCTTAACTACATTTAACAACTACATTTAAATACAGTCAGACATTTCTCCTCGTTTGTAAGGGGAGAAACAAATTCAATTTTTAGCTAACACACGTGTGTTGAAATCATGGAGTTATACATCCGAAATGGAACATTTAATGGTGCTACTTATCAGTGTGCTCCATGAGCCTACTTTAAGCACATAGCCATGCTTAGTCAAAAATTATCTTATAAGATTTATTTACATTCACTAACATAAGAAAAAGGCTTAAGGATAATGGGGAGACATCCTAACACGTAATTCTAAAATGCACCCACACAGAGCAAACTTCCCATTTATTAATTATAGCACAAGAAAACATTAGCCAGTGCCATTAAAACCCATCATCCACGTAATTCAGTACAGACAGGAAGTTAGGCTTTGTGAATGTGAACATTTATGTGTACACATGTATGGGCAGAAGGATATATGCAAAGGTGCCGTTAGGTCTGAAATCACAGGACCAGACACTTCAGAGCTATAAGAGATGAGTAATAGGAATACATACACCTTCCAGAAGGTTGGCAGGTGCCGTCCTAGAACCAGTCAGATCACGTATAAGGAATTCTGTCCAGTCTGTATACTTCTCTTTGATTGCTGTTAAGACAAAGGAAAAGAAAACAAAGCAAAACACTTTATCACATCGGAAAGTATCAAACAAGTAAGAAATCAGTGCAGTGCTCTGCATGTTGGTATTACTTCAACTTCAATATTGAAATAGCATTTTTAAGAGTACTGAAATTAGGGCCACAAATCTGTCAACAAGTAGAGACTTCCCCTCTACCATGCACCTGGGCATCTAAGAGATTAAAGAATCTGTGGTCCTCTTTGAGATGCCATCGTATCTCGGTTAGAATGGTGAAGATCAAAAAAAATGACAGCAATGCTGGCCAGGATGTGGGGAAAGGGGAACAAACATTCACTGCTGGTGGAGTGCAAACTAGTGCAGTCACTGTGGAAGTCAGTGCAGAGGTTCCTCAAAATGCTAGATCCAGTCATACAATGATCTCTACTAGTACCTGTTGGCACTTGTACACATAGACACACATACAGAGAGACACACATACACATAAATAACAGATAAAGTAAATCTTGATTTTTTTGTAGTTATAAAAAGTCTTCATAGAACTATCATCAGAAAGGGACTCACTAGAACATCAGCTTTCTCCACCACAAACAAATCTCAGTCAACATTTGCCCAGTGCCCATGAAGAATCAAGTTCCAAAGAAAACCATCATCTAAGATGCTCCAGCAAACAAGGGTGGAAAGTACAGTTTTATATTCCACAGTAATGTCCTAGCCCCTGCTCCTTTTCCCTTCTTTTATGTCTTCCCCACACATACCATATAGAATACCATTTTCCTTATTTTACATAGGCATACTCATGTGGAAATACATATACTAATATATGGAGTAAAAATTCTGTTCATGCTGGGTGTGGTGGTACATAGCTTTAATCCCAGCATTCAGGAAGCAGAGATAGGTGGATCTCTGTGGGATTGAGACCAGCCTGGTCTACATAGGGAGTTGCAGGTCAGCTGAGGCTACAGGGAGACCCTCTCTCAAAAAGACAAAAAAAAAACTGTGTTCATGTGCTCTCTTCCATCAGTAGCAATTACAATAATCATTTTTCAATGGTATAGGATTTTAAAGAATTTTCCCCCACTCACTCACAGTTCTGAGGGACTAAATCCAGAGCCTGGCATGTACTAGGCATGTGCTCCATCACAAAGCTACAACCACAGGCAAGTAGACTTTTTATAAAATTAGTCCTCTGCACGGCTAAAGTAACTGAGACCAGAGGCAAAGACAACATGGTAAATTAATTAAAACTTGCATGCAGCTTGCGTTTTACACACAAGACCTTCCATTCACTTTATTGTCTTGATGCTCTTCACAAGGCTAATCTCGACTACTAACCCTTCCCCACATTCATAGAAAAAAAATAGGGGCAGAGCTGGAGAGATGGCTCAGTGGTTGGGAGCACTGGCTGCTCTTGCAGAGGGCATAGGTTCGGTTCCCAGCACCCACATGGCAGCTAACAACCATCTGTAACTCCAGTTCCAGGGGATCTGACGCCCTCTTCTGACCTTCGTGTGCATCGCACCACACAGGTGCACTTATGTACATACAGGCGAAACACTCATATGCATGAAATAAAAATAATAAAGAATATTGTTTTAACTAGGGGAAAGGGGCTGGAGAGATGGCTCAGCGGTTAAGAACAATGACTGTTCTTGCAGAAGACCCAGGTTTGAATCCCAACACCCACAGGGCTGCTAACAACTGTCCCTAATGCCAGTTCCAGGGGATCCGACAGCCTCTTCTGTCCTCTGCGGGCATTGCACCACACGGGTGCACTTACCTACATGCAGGCAATACATCCATACACATAAAATAAAAATAATAAATAATTTTTTTTTAAATAGGGGCAAACCCAGCCTCAGACTTCCAAGTATTTAGATGCCAGTTTTTCAGGGTATCTTTCCACTATAATCTATTGACTCTGCAAAGATTTTACAAATAGATAGAATGACGACCAAAATTTTAGGCATGTTGGAGATGGCATGGACACAACTGTTTATCCAAAAATTTCAAGTTTAGACAAAATATACAACCATACCCAAGAAATATGCATTTTATAGCACATTACAACAACACCAGGAAAGTAACAAAGGGCTCTGTGCTTCACAGAATTTATGTCTACACCCACCACGAGGGGATCCAGAGGGCTCCGTGCTTCACAGAATTTATGTCTACACCCACCACGAGGGGATCCAGAGGGCTCCGTGCTTCACAGAATTTATGTCTACACCCACCATGAGGGGATCCAGAGGGCTCCGTGCTTCACAGAATTTATGTCAACACCCACCATGAGGGGATCCAGAGGGCTCCGTGCTTCACAGAATTTATGTCAACACCCACCATGAGGGGATCCAGAGGGCTCCGTGCTTCAAAGAATTTATGTCTACACCCACCATGAGGGGATCCAGAGGGCTCTGTGCTTCACAGAATTTATGTCTACACCCACCATGAGGGGATCCCTTTTCCCCTCAAAGGTTGTTTCTAAGAAGCACACAATCCAAGCCAGATTTTAAGTTAAAAATTTTAAAGTATTCAAACACACTATGAAGAAGCAGAAATTTAAACAATCAAACAGGCTAGCAAGGGGGCCGTGGAGTTGGCGCTGACATTTACATATCTCCAGCCCTGGACTCCAGAAGTCTTCTTATTTTCCCTTACCACATTTCTGTACAACACTCACAAGTGATCTATTAGGTACCCAGGAATGTCTAGATAAATTGCTCCCAACTAAAATTTGTATCGGTAAGGTTGTGAAAATATGCCAAATGTTTTCAGTTAAAAATAGAGATGAAACAATTCTCAGAAATCATGGACATTTTAAAAGAGCAACATTTCTGTCAACATCTACTTCTCCAAACTCTAAATTTTCAAACATATGACAAACCTATCATAATAAACATTGCTGTAGATGGTCATAAATCTTGAGGAAAAACCCCAGAGGTTGTTTTCTGGCTGCCACAGACATGTACACATATGTGCACCTGCACACATGTGAATATACCCACACAGAAAATAAGTAGATAGATGATATATGATAGAAGATAGATAGATAGATAGATAGATAGATAGATAGATAGATAGATAGATAGATAGATAGATAGATGATAGATGGATAGATGATAGATGGATAGATGATGATAGATTAGATAGATAGATAGATGATAGATAGATGATAGATAGATGATAGCTAGATAGACAGACAGACAGATAGATAGGCACTGCCAGAAAACAAAACTAAGTACAAAAGGTTTATAATGCCTACTCTATTGGAAACTTTTTAACAAAATTTCCAATTTGGATATATTTCATTACAGCTCAAGTTGCCTGGGAATTTCTTAGCGTTCCTTGCAATGGAAGCTGACTGGCATTGCCTCCTGTGTCTACCTAAGCTTCTAACTAGAATGGTTAATGCCTTAAATGCTTACAAAATAACACATCTCATCTCCCTTCAAGACTCGGAATCAAGAGAGTGTGGATGTAAGAACAGGCTCATATGAATGTCAATCAAATCTCTGCCCATAATGTTTCTTTCCAACGGAAGCACTGACCATTCCACACGTTAAATCTACCTCAGAAAGTCTACCACCTGCTCTGCACCCATCTACAGCACACAAGTGTTCTCTAAGGGCAGGAGAGAAATGGAAGGTTCTGTAATTTCAGAGGGAGGAAATTTTACCCAGAACTTGTCAATCATTACCCCATGTTTCAATGCACAGAAAGTCCTAGAGAAGTATGCACTCCAGAGCTTTCATATTTTAATTTTTTCTTTCTATTTAGTGAGTGTACATGTGTGTGTTTGTGTGTGTTCAGGTCCACATCTGCATGAGTGTGTTGTGGCCAGTGGTGAGCCTCGAGTGTCTCCTCAGTGGCCATTTATTGAGACAGTGTCTCTCACTGGTCTAGAATTCACCAATTAGGTGAGGCTGGCTGTTTCTGTCTCTGGGATTACAAACACTTGCCACCACATGTGGCCTTTTGGGAATTAGAATTTATGTCTTCATTCCCATGTCACAAGTACTATATGGACTGAACCATCTCCCCTGCCTCAATGAAGATCTTTTTAAAACCTTTCTCCAGAATATTTTTGAAAGTTCTGTTCAACTATAGTATGAAAACACAAGACTCTTTTTAAAACTCCAAGTTAAATATTTCCCAAATGTGTCATTTGGGAAGGAGCCCTCATCATGACCATGAAGCTCAGACAGGGAAAAAACACTTTGTGAAGATGTTGAGAGATGATCCCAAATCCTGCAATAGCTTCCTTAGGATTGGAAAGCTATAAAAAAGAGTATCAGGCAGGAGATTACCAACATTTTTCAGAACTGGGAGAAACACCTCTACATCAAGCGAATGTCAATGCTGAGTTCAACGATGTGTTGTCTTTCAAGGGCATTTTCTTCTACAAACACTAGTGTATGGGCACAGCTGTCCATTTACGCAAATGGGGACAATGAGAGTTGGAGTTATGTGTCACATGGACCCCCCAATGGAGGCACATCCTCCTCAACTCCTTCCCAAGTAGGCTGTGGAATAGACAATACCCTGCCTTTCTGCTCACTGGAGGAGGAAGAAAGGTCATTTTCATTACAATGCCCCTAGGCAGCACAGGAAAGGTTTGGATCTTCTGTTGTGTTGTTTTCTCTGAGCAATTTTCTCAGCTCACTTTTCCCAGACTCTTCTTGGAAGGTACCTTGTGAGCTGTAATTTCAGTTTGCGATAGTTTTTCTTTGGTGCCTGGAATTCTTTCTGTGTATGTGCCATTTTTAAAACCTCTCATCAAGGCAATCTGAGGTTTTCCCTCTCCTGCTCCCTGAGTCCTCTCTCATTCTGAGGCCTAGTTTTCCTCTCCATCTTTGTCTACAGTAGTAAAGGTTTTCCTGGGACATCCGCAATTCTTGTTCTGAATTTGAGACAACAGAAAACCCAAAGGACAGGCCTGGGTTCTGGAGCAGAGGCCTGTAGTAACTCAGGGTGGGCATCAGGTGTCATCTGTGAAGTTTACTACTAGCCTCAGGGGTCCCCAGACAATTCCAAGAGTGTCTTTAGATATTAGCCTGAAGGATAAACACCTAATCGCTAGTCTTTGTTTTTGTCAATGTGGCAAAAATATGTCTGAAAATATGATAACTACAGGCATCTCATTAAACCCTGAGGGTGTCAGTCCCCATGGGAGCCCCATGCACTGGCATCCAAAGCCACAAGCCTCCAGAGATTCCAAGTTGCCCCTCAACTGTTGCCCCCAAATGTGAGTGGGCTGCAGCAGTCCTTGTAATAATTTGAATCACCTAGCTTCCATCAGCTTTCCATTTCAATATTTGTGTTGTCAGTCTATGAATTCTTTAAATCCCTTTATCATTATTGTAAGGGGGTCTTTGGAGAGGAAAGAGATAAACAACAGGGGTCAAGTCACTGAAACTCCTTGATCACAAAAAGAACTGGACCTTTACAATAAGTAATTAAGTATCAGCTTCTGATATGTCAGAAAAAGATTTTTAAGCACTGACTTAGCTAAAGGAAAGAGAAGACGGGGCTGGAGAGATGGCTCTGTGGTTAAGAACACTGACTGTTCTTGCAGAAGACCCAGGTTCGAATCCCAGCACCCACATGGAAGCTAACAACTGTCCGTAACTCCAGTCCCAGGGGATCCGACAGCCTCTTCTGTTCTCCGGGGGCATTGCACAACACGGGTGCACTAACCTACAGGCAGGCATAACACTCATACACATAAAAAATAATAAATAAAATATTTTTAAAAAGAGACGGCACAGATGCTGAATTTTAAGTGGAAGTATTATAAGATGAAGACAACTGAGATTTGTCCCATTATAACTTCTGAAGGAGAATCTGCATTAATTTCTCATGCTGGGCTCAAGTTAAGTTGTTCCTACAAATAGAGGACAGCCCATAAAATGATTCAACAGAATTGAAACTCCACTACGTGCAAAACAGACAACAGTATTATATACTGTGGGTGGTAAAATTTATAAATAAAAATATTCTTAGTTGGGCCTCGTAACAGAGGCATGTATCCCCAGCTACTCTGGAGACTGAGGCAGGAAGATCAAAAGTTCAAGTCCTACCTGGTTTACAGGGTGAGATCAAGACCAGCTGGAACAAGTAAGATCCTTTCTCAAGGCCTGTATGTATAGCTCAGTGATACAGCCTTGTCTAGCAAAGCTTAGTGTCCTCTGTGACTTGGTTGCTTTCCATTCTTCTTTTCTGCCTATCTGGATGTTTAAAGCCTTCTCAATCTGGGGCTGGAATCGGAGATGGCTCAGGGGTTAAGAACACAAGGTTGTTCTTGCAGAAGACCCAGGTTCGAATCTAAGAACCCACATGGCAAACAACTGTCCATAACTCCAGTCCCAGGGGATCCGACAGCTTCTTCTGACTTCCACGGGCATTGCATGTGCACTTACCTACATACACTACATGCAGGCAATACAGGCATACACATAAAATAAAAATAATAAATAAATAAAAATTTTTTGAAAACCTCAATCTAAATTGAGCTCCAGCAGGGCTCACTAGGCACACCCTCCTCCATTTGCATAAAAGCAATGCATAACTCCCCAGCCACCTCTCAGCACCTCATCCAGCCCTTCCTTAATGGTCCACCCCGATCTATGACACATGGCACCCCCGCCCACAGTTCCCAGCTCTTACCCTTCACAGATTTGATAGTCACAGTTCATAGTCATGAGTTTGCATTCATCTGTCCAGTCTCCAGCCTGTCAACTGCAAGCAGCTATTGACATTCACAGCCCCTGTGTTCACAGTTACCTACCTAAGCCTTAGAACAGCCAGCATATCATGGGTATTCATTACATTTATTAGAGTTTAGTTGCAGGAAGGACTGTCATGTTAGATGGCTTTACAATGTGTATCTTTTCAATTAATCTTCTGATAAAACCTCAAGGAATTCAAATTAAGGGCCTGTGCTACCACCATAAGCAGTAAGCATCACCAGACCTTTTGTCAATACAACTCAACTCAAAACCACAGGACAAGCTTTTATGAGTACTCTGTTATTTCTTTTTGCTTTGTAATTTACATGGAGAAGATTATCATTTATAATTTTAATTTTGGCCCACATAATATAGAAAACCAGAAAACAGAGATTGTTCTAGTAACTAATTTAGTACTTGTTTAATCTGTAAACTAGAGACAGACATTCTTCTCTTGTGTGAAAAGTGATTACCATATTATTCTATTAGGAAGCAATGACTCTTCACTTCAAACAACAGAAACAGCAAGAGATAAAAGCAGCACAGGTTGTACTCAACAGCACCTGTGCCCAAGGGACCAAGGGCATTCTCTGCTGACGTGCCAACCAAGCTCTTAGCACTAACAATTTACAATAAAGCATAAAGACAAACTGTTTATAGCATCCTGAAAGTATAACCCATGTCCCTCTGCAGCATATCTACAAGACAAACAGCCTCTAAAACAATTAGAAGAAATTTAGCTCCTTATCACCGTTAAGTGGTTAGACATCATTTCCTCTAATAAATACAGAATTTCTCTCATTCTTGCACATTTTCTGCAGTCCTTCTCTAGCTGTCACTATCTCACTTTTACAGACATTCCTGTCACTGCTTTAAACATTGTCCTGCTTTTACAGAATACCCCTCAGAAGAGTCAGCTCTTTTCCCCCTTATACTAGGAAGAGTTTCCTGTTATTAATTCCCTGGGCAGAGAGAATGTCAAGCCTGAATTGACTTATCACATAAGTCCAGGGCTCTAGGTTCAATAGAAAAGACACCTGCTAGTTAAAAAATATTATTCTCCTCGGTCTCTTTCTTTTTCATAGTTGGCTTACTTCTTTCTACAAAGTCACTTCCTTTGCTAGGGCAAAAAGACCTCCATTCAAATCTTTTCCAGCGTTCTCCTTAGATACATGTCTTTTTAAAATATTTTATTTATTATTGTTATTTTAGGTGTATGAGTGTATTGCTTGCATGTCTGTAAGTGCACCCGTGTCATACAAAGCCCTCAGAGGTCAGAAGAGGGTGTCAAATCCCTTGGAATTGGAGTCATAGATGATTGTTATCTGCCATGTGGGTGCTGGGAATCGAACCAGGGTCCTCTGTAAGAGCAGCCAGTGCTCTTAACCACTCACGGAGTCATCTCTCCAGCACTGATATATGTCTTGAAAATAAAGAGGCAGGCTTGCACAAAATGTGGACTTTGTATTTCTCTGATGGAATGAACCAGTCTCTTCTTAACAGTTGTCAAGTTACTGTTTGTGACAGTTAATTTTACATGTCCACTTGATGGTGTCACAGGGTCCAGACGTATGGTCAAATATGATTCTGGCTGTTTTGTGAGTGAGCTTCATCTACTCATTCAGAAGGCCTGAATAAATCAAAATTAACTAGCGCTGGAAAGTTACTGCTGTGCAAGCAAAAGGATCGAAGTTGAGCACGAGCACCTCCAGCACCCAGGTTATATAGCAGCAAGCATCTCTAATCCCGGCACTAGACACAAAGGGGTGGTGGACACAGTTGATGTTAGAATCTCACTAGAGAGCCAGTTTAGCCAGTTAGTGAGCTCTAGGTTCAGTGACAGACCAAGCTGCAGAAAATAAAGTGGAAAGTGACAAAGGAAAATACTCTGTCAACCTCTGGCCTCCGCACATGCACAAACACATCAATACACCTGCACACAAACATGTACACGCAAGTATACACCACCTACACACATGCATAGATACATAAGTAGATGGCTGATAGATGATAGAGAAAAGAGAGATACTGACTTTCCCCGGCAAAAGACAATTTCCTAGAAGGCCTTGGGACTTCATCTGCAGCATGGGCTCTTCCAGGTTCCCCAGAAGACAGACCTGAGTCTCAAACTGTCATTGGATTTATTATCTGCCAAGCTCCATAATCTTGTGGGGGGGGAGGGGTATACGTACGTCTTATTGGTTCTATTTCTCTGGACAACTCTGATTATCACCATCTTATCTCTAAAAATTCAGTGGACAAAAAAGAAAGGAACAAACGCACCAAGTCCTGCCATCGGTACCTTCAAGGACACCTACAAAGAAGCTTAAGGCCAGCTTGTGCCCATGGAGAAAGCCATCTGACACAGGAAATGGCAGGTGCCTGATACCACCACCTGAGTTGGAATGGATGTTCCATCCCATACCAGCTGAGTGACATTAGAAAAGCCATCCAGCTATAAAATCACATTGGTAACAGTATTAACCTGGTAGAGCTATAGGAGTCCTGAATGTGATCACCGGCAGAACTAGGGGCTTTGTGCTCAGTGAGGAAGGGAGGGAAGGAGGGAAGGAGGAAGGGAGAGAGGGAGGGAGGGAGGGAGGGGAGGGAAGAGAGGATGGAAGGAAGGAAAACAAAGAAAGTAAAAGAAGGAAAAAAGAAGGGAGGGAGGGAGGGAGGGGGGGAGGGAACAAGAAGAAGGCAGATGGCCAGGAGATGGGGAGGGGAGGAAGAGGAGGGGACGTGTTACTAAGCTGCAATAGGGAAACAAGCCGATTTTAAAAACCAATCAAAGAGATGGTAACTAAGCCGTTACATTTTTTAATTGCAAAACTAAAGCCAAATAATTACCAAAGAACATACCATCGCTTCAAATGAGAACGAGCGATGGAGTTCAATAGTGAGCTAGTTATAAGTGTGTTCATTTGCTTGAGGACTACAAGCACAGTCAACACATCCAAGACTATGACCTTGGTCAAGAGGTCAGTTTGAAGAGCTGAGGATGTTGCTCACTTAATAGAATGATGCCTTCATGACTGCATGCACAAAGCCCTGGATTTGATCCCCAGCACCACAGCAGTACTGGTGCACACCAGTAATCCTAGCACTTGAGAGGTGGAGACAAGAGGATGAGGAGTTCAAGGTCACCCTTGGCTACATAATGAGTTTGGGGCCAGCCTGTGGTACATGAGACCCTACCTCAAAAAACAACAAAAAAAAAGTAACAAACGAAAAAATAAAACAACAATAAATTTTAAAAAATTCACCTTGTGTATTTGTGAATTATGTTTACACAACATTTCTGAACACCCCCTACACACACACACACACACACACACACACACACACACACCAATATTCACCCTATACCTATATGTCTACCCTTACCAAGATGGCTCTCAATTCAGCCCGAAGGCAAGCTCCACTCTGACTGAGGTTTGCAGGTGTGGTCTTGAGTTAGCTGTGCTTCTGTTTTCTGTTTATCACTCAATCCAGCGGCCAGAGCCCTTTACTCACAATGAACTTTGCATTTTCTTTTAACCAGTGATGGATAGATCTTTTTTCTTTCAGAAAATAACTAGGATTCTGAACAATCTGGAGAGACTGATTATCTCACTGATACTGTAATAGTGTCTTTAAGATGCTCTCCTCCAAACAAAGCACCATGATTGCTTATTCAGCCTTTGTTCAGTCAGTAATCCAAACCATGATGCACTCTCTCATGTCCATACCACCCTCCAAAGAAAACACTTGGGAATTAAGATTCATCCTGTACATACGACTCTAACCCCACCTCAAATTCTCCATCTCTTGAGCTCTTATGTTTGAACTTGTAGGACTCTTTTTAAACCAAAAATCTAAGTGCTAGGTCAATTCTCTAATCCCAGACAGACCCATTTCTAAAAACTGTTTGACTGGTTATTATATCCAAGTTTAAAGTAAATGTTATTAACCTGCCATCAGTGACAGGCTTTGTGGAGTTCAGGAGTCCATAAAATTGAATACAAGGTCTCTCTCTCTCTCTCTCTCTCTCTCTCTCTCTCTCTCTCTCTCTGTGTGTGTGTGTGTGTGTGTGTGTGTGTGTGTGTGTGTGTATACTGTGCAATCTCTTCTTTTTCTGGGAGACAAGTTTCCCTCTTGGATAGCACCAGGCATCAGGCTTTTCCTTCTCTGTGTATAAGATTCCTGGGGAAACTCCAATTTCCTGAGGACTATTTAGGTGGCACTTCCCATAGGCTGGTGGCTTGGACGTACTAAAGAGGAGGAAAAAGGAAAAAGCAAGCCGAGTACCAGCATTAGCTCCCTTATCTGCTTTCAGATGCACCCACATGTGAGCAAACAAGGTCAGCCTCCTGTAACCACAGCTGCAAACTGTCCTTAACCTCCATGCTCCCCACCCCGCCATGTTGGACTGTACCTCCTCAAACCGTGAGCCAAAATCAACCCTTCCTCACACGTTGCTTTGCTAGATGTTTGGTCATAACAATGAGAAAAGTAACTAATACAGCTTGCAAGAGTGACAGGAAGTATATGTGGGTGCATAATAAACATATAGAGCCTTGAGCCCTGTGTGGAGCCAAGGATATCCTTGAACTTCTGATTCTTCCACCAACACTCCTTGAGTGGGCTTGGGTTAGAATCCAGGGCTTTGTGCACATCAGACCAGCACTTCACTGACTGGGCTACATCCCCAGCCCTGAGCTCTAGCTCTATATCTCTTCTCAATAAGTAAACAGGAAACTTCAAACAAGTAAATCCCTAAAGTTTTGCCCTTTGTGACCCCTAAAACAAACAAAAATGCTGCAATAGCGTATTACAAAATATTCCAATGAAACTTTTGCAAAAGCACTAGACTATATAAAATAATATGCTGCTCTGGTGCTGTTCCTAATTCGTTCTGAGTGTTGACTATTTCTGCGTCCTTTATTACATTCACAGAATTCACCTGGATCACTGCATGTGGCAGTTCTAGAAAAAGCCAGCTGTAATCAGAGCCTGGACATATTCTCTGATGTTTCTTCTATCAATTACATGAGATATAATTATGTTTGTAAAAATGAGGTTTTACTACTAACAATTATTTTAAAGCAATGAAACGTAACAGATACTAACTTACGGTTTTCTTCCTGTTAGCACCAAGACCATGCAACATCGGATTTATAGTCGTTTAACAAAACAAACTATTCTATCAGCTTTGGAAGCAGTAATTCATCAACTTATGTGGAGCAAACAGTTCATGCCAGACCAATCGAGAGGAATAAATTTCCTACTCATTTTGCAATGTGATTCCTTCAGCCAAGGGAGGAAGGGGCAATCTGAGATTTAAAAAGTAGAGACAAAAACTGGGGAATTGTAGCCTGATAGAACACAAGTCCCTACTTAGACATTTATTCTACAAACAATACAGCGTTCACTTACCCAAGACTCATAAGCTCTCTGCAACTCACTAAGCCCAGAGATGGTTACAGTTGAGATCAGCTTCTCAAGGTAAGCACTACTGACATCTGGGGTCAGATAATTCGTTGTTGTGGGAGAAAAGCTGTTCTGCATGTTGGTGTTTAACAGTATCCTGGAACTCTATCCACTAATGCCAGGAATACTTCTGTTATTCAGTAATGACAGAAAAACTTGTCTCCAGACACTTTCAAAAGTAACAAGATGGAAAAATCTTTCCCAGTTGCACGGTGTAGACAGAGCACCTTATGGTAAACAACTTTGAATCTATATATTAACTCAGTCATCTGACTGGTCTTCAACCAAATACCACAAGTTAACTCAAGCCTTAGAAATGCCTTGTTTCTTCGTGGCTGTGACAAAACACTCTAAGCACTACCAACTTGGGGAGGAAAAGGTTTATTCAGCTTACATCTCCCAGGTCACAGTTCATCAGGAAGCCCAAGGTGGGAACTTGGGGCAGGAACCTGGAGGCAGGAGCTGGAGCACAGGCCATGGAGGAATACTGCTTACTAGCTTTCTCCCCTGGCTCCTGCTCGGCCTTCTTATGCAACACAGGCCCACCTGCCCAGGGGTGGCACCACCCACAGTGGGCTGGGTCCTCCCACACCACTCATCAAGAAGATGCCCCTCAGACATGGCCACAGGCCAGTCCAATAGAGGAAATTCCCCAATTGAGGCTCCCTCAACCCATGTGTGTCAAGTTGACACTAAAGCTATCCAGCACATGCCTCTCCAGGGCTGAAGCGATGACTCAGTTGTTAAAGGGTTGATGCACAAGTGTGAAGACCTGTGTCAGACTCCTAGCACTCACATTAAAAAGCAATTTTTAATTGTGGTTCATACCTGCGATCCCAGAATTGAGAAGGCAGAGATAGGAGGAACCCTGGGACTTGACAGCCTAGCCAAACAGGTGAGCTCCAGGTTCAGAGTGAAACCCTGTCTCAAAGACTAAGGTGGAGAGCAATTGGTCAAGACACCTGACATGGACCTCTGGCCTTCACACACAGATACACTCGTTCATCCTTACACCCTGACACACGCATGTACATGCAGGTACATACACCACACACAAAATTCTCTAACTAGTATACATCCAAGGCTAGAGAATACATACCAGTGAAACAAGACACAAAGGCTGGTGAACTGTCAGGAGCTCAGTACCACCACAAGATGACATTTGCGCATCCTATGCCCATCGTTAGAGCACTTCACTCCAAGGCACACATTCATCTCTGACTCAAGAGAACATTATCCTAGACCCCAAGCAGTGAAAGAATGAGAAAGCGATGAAGGCCATTAACTAAATATTATTTGATAGGTGAGGCATTTAAATAAGGTAGCGAGTCCATTCTCAATCTTCAACAATGAAGAAAAGTCGTGAAAGACGGATGGAAGGACAGAACTTAGGGATCACAGGCATGTGACTTTGGGAAGGTCTGTCATAACTTTTTTCTTCCCTGAATGGATCTTTTCTAGAATCTTCATTTTTTTCTCCATTTTTACCTGTTAGGCTATTGTATGCTGTGTGTGGGTTTATTGGTGTCACAATCCATGCACAGAGGTCAAAAGACATCTTTGTGGAGTCGATTCTCTCCTTCAACCTGTATGTGGGTTCCAGGGATTGAACTCAGATTGTCAGGCTTGTGTGGTAAGGGCTTTGCCCACCAAGCCATATACCAGGCCCCTAGAATTCTCTTTTACTAAGTAACCTTAGTTAAGAGCAAGTGGCTACATACTTCATAAATACATACTAGTTCTAAGGAAAAACAATTAAAAGCTAGATCAATAAAGGAGTTTTGTGAAAAAGGTCACCTTTTTCCTATGGGTAGGGGAACAGTACTTAAGTACAAATAGAAAAATTCTCATTACGCAACCTGTATAATTGCACACAGGATGAATCTCTTCCTCCCAGTCTATCAAATGCACAAATTACTATGAACACAATTGCCATCTTGGAACTCAACAGAATTAATCAGGAGCTGAACAGTAGTAGTGCCTATTTCCTCATGATTCATCTTCTCTCGTGACATTCTGTTGAGATCTACTTTGCAAACTAACAGATTCCTCCATTGATGGAAACTCGTTATTTTCCTATCTGCAATCTGCCTGGCTAAGAATACAAAGAGATCCTTAAATGAGAACATGGCTAATAAATCCATCGCATCATCTATTGTCATCCAAGAGCAACTAATCCACTTGGGTTTATCTTGACTGACTCGTAGCTCTACCAGCAGTCACTCAACTACACAGAGCAATAAATGATCTCCCTGGAAGCTGCTGTCATTAATCACCACCCTTCAGTTAAAGTCAATACCCTGCTCACATCATGTTGACAAAAAGAAGAATTTGGTAATAAGAAATGGCATTGCTTTATCTAGGCTGAAGATATATAAATTACAATCAGATCATGCAGATAAAATACATGAGCTAAATCTATCTACGTAACCACACTTGTCACAGCACATTTTAATGCCTCTTTTTTGAAAACAGGGATTTATTTCAGTGTTGCAGTGAGAGGACAGTTGAAGAAAAAGCCTAGAATGCTGGTACTTAGAAAGATCACTTATAACTCATTCAAATTATTCCCCTTCACTGCAGAAATTAATAGCTAAAATCTTGTCCTGTCCCTGGCCTAGGATGTTAAAAAGTTACTTACAAAAATCAGACTGTCCTTAAGGCATAAGCACATTGCACAGTTTCCTTCAGGGTATACAGTAACAACATAAATGGGGTTCTGGAAGGCTGGTGTCACAGCTATTCCAATGGTCCACCTACTCCTAGAGGACCTCAGACCATCATCTACTACATATAACTAAGGACATAAATAAAGACCTCATCATCTACCAGACATAAATAAAGGCCGCGGAGCAGCACAGAGGTGTCTGAGACTAATGTGAGGTCGGCTAGCAAAGGAAAGTTGAATTGAAAATCCAAAATCTAGACCTCACATTCTAGAAATAGCCTCCTGTTTAATCACTTCTGGGGCTTTAGTTATACATTCTTACATAGGTGCCCACCAATAATTATCAAATTACTGGACTTGAAGTGCTCTGGGTCACTTGAACTGCTCTGGGTCACCTCTCTTTGGTTTGATGGTTTCCTTTGTAGCTGGTGGCAGTCTTCATAAAAGTGTTGGTGTATGAAAATGCCATTACCGACCCTCCCAGAACAGAAAGTTATAAAACTGGAGTTATTTTTCCCTCTAGTTAATCACAAAGCCCAGAAATTGAAATTTTAATCACATGCCAGGTAAACACACTATATAAACTATTTTCACGAGCAAGAGAAAACTGGGCAGACAGTTACTGAAATTGGAGGATGCGCCCATGTTTGGCTACATTGGGTGTTGGAACAAGTGATCATGAAGTTTCCACCCATCTCTGAAGAATAAAACTACATAATATACTGAATTCTGATTCCAAATAGGCTAGTTGTCCTGAAAGGACTGTCCTCAGAGCAGCTGCTCTCCACCGCCCTGGGCCAAGTCCGGTACAACCCATACATCTGCTGAGTCACAAAGAAAGGGAATTTTAAAATACAGTGAGCTCACCCTGCAGATGGCACACGGTAACAACACAGAAGGAGCGTTAATATCCACTGTTAACTAAATAAATTAAGCAACGCAGAGACACAAGACCGATCCAGTTCTTTCTACTGTTTGACGGTATCGTACAAATTCCAGAACCAGGAGCACAACAAGATCCTTCCCTCCTCATATCAATTTCTAACGTAAAATGTCTTTATGAGAAAGAACATCATTATAGAATTGGATAATTGTGCCCAAATGTGAATCTTCTCAGCAGCTGTTTCTGAAAAGTGAGTGTGAAGGGAAAGGGGGAAGAAATGTTTCATTTTTACAGTGTTTATCTACTATGTTCATTTTTATTACTTTTTTCATAAGAAAAATGAAAAACTGGGGCTGGAGAGATGGCTCTGTCAGTAAAGCACCCACTGTGCATGCAGCGACACCTGAGTTCAAATCCCCAGCACGCACACAAATAGCCAGGTATGGCAGCATGCATCTGCAACTGCAGCCCTGGCAGGGGTTGAGACAGGCAGATCACTGGAGCTCACTGGTCAGTCAGCACTGCCATAATTCCAGGTTCAGTGTCATAAAAATTAAGGAGCAGTCACTGAGAACAACACTTAGTGCTGACTTCAGGCCACCATACCTAAGCACAAATACATGCACATGCATATATACACACACACACATGAAAATAATGGGAAATTGATCTGAGCACTATTTGAACTATTAGTTTGAAATATGCATGCATGCATAAACCTTTAATGAAAACCTAATGTACAATCACTGACTGTTAAGTTTTAGTCTACCTTTCCAAACTACTATTTATCTGCAACAGAAAAAGAAAGGGGTAAGTCTTAAATGGGAGGCACTGTGATCATCATCCTGGTAGCAAAATGCGTTGTGCTCTTTATCATTTACAGAAAAAGTCACAAGGCATTTCATGATTGGTGATGAAGGACAGTGATGAAGGACCAGGCAACCACGCAAACAAAACCCAAGATCCTCCCAAGGATGAGCAAGCACCACCTGTAGGATTTCATAAGAATATGAGATCTCTCAGATTTGGATCACAATCTCAGTGTGAGATGATTGTCACAGCCTTTCCTGACATGGCTATTTGAAAAGGCAACAGAGGGCAGAAAGGAACAGACCCAATTGGAAGGAAGGAAGGAAGGAAGGAAGGAAGGAAG
>NW_008360319.1:2027782-2039322 GCF_000622305.1 Nannospalax galili | reverse complement strand
AAGGAAGGAAGGAAGGAAGGAAGGAAGGAAGGAAGGAAGAAAGAAGGAAGGGTAGCATGTGCTTATAATCTTGGCACTAAGGAGATGGAGCCTGGAAGATCCTTGGGGCTTGCTGGCCACCCAACCCTAGCTCAGTCAGTGAGCAACAAAAGCAAGGTAAATGACTCCTGAAAAATGATACCCAAAGGTGATCTCTGGCATCCACTAGCAACACACATATGTACACTCACAGGAACATGCACCCACACATATGTATATCCACACCCACAGCCCACACATACACCCACATCTATATCAACACACACACACACACACACACACACACAACTTTGGAATAATACCAGACCTAACAGTAAACCCGATGGAACATTTGCTGATATATTAATGAGACATTCAAGTATGGAAGCACACATATATGGGCAACAAACTCACAAGAGAAATGAAGTATTTCCCAATTCTTGGGGAAATAGGAAGCTGAGTTTGGCCTACTCAATCACAGAAGGAACAGACACACAGAGGAACACGCTGAGAACAGATGGTAAACCTGCACGGGAGCCAAAACTGCATGACCTCCCCCAGCAAAACTTGTGTTTATGTGATGTTCTAATTAGTAAATGGTCTTGTTGGATTTTTATCAGACTGGCAAGGAAAACAGCAATGTTTATGGCTGGGAAAGGGCAGTGAGAAGGGCTCAGAAAATGACTTAAATGCAGACCAGAAGAAAACTAGGCACAGTCTGAGCCAAGCAGGAGAGATGGTTCAACCAAAGGACCCTAGGAGAAGCCAGGTAGCGATAGGCAGGTGACACGGCCTGAAGCACATGACCAAGTAAGGGGGCTTGACTGTCCAGTCAGCCCAGGGAGTCCAGGGAAGGACTCACCAGTGAGTCAGAGGTGGCCTCAGGCATGCTAGAGACTGGACCCAGAAGCAAGTCATGGAGCAGGGCTGGAATCCACAAAACAGAGAAGTCAACAGGCCAGGATGGCTCACAGCCAGAACTCATCCTCTGTGCTACAGCGAAGGAACCCTGGACCTGCTCATACTGAGCCAGGTACCCAAGCCTTCAGTAGCATTCCAGTTTTTCATGTAAAATGTAAATGAGGATAAGGTATTGTGATAAATAAACCATAGCGATAACTAGCACAGTGCCAGACACCATGCAAATGACAAGTATACCCTTGCTTACCTGCTGAGGATACCCGTCATTTGTCAAGGGCTAGCTCACATGCCTCACCTCAAGGATAGCTCCACCATCATCCCCTCTGAAAAAGTTGCTCCTGTTTCATATGCCTTATGAAACTCTGTGTCGCATGGTTATACTATAAGTATAAAGGCTTCCAGGAAACATGAAAATCCCACATATAGGCGAACTATTCCACAAACATGCACAGGCCTACAAGTTCCCTAAACACGGGGATGTATCTGTTTCTCAAATGATAGATGACATCTAGCATGTGGCACAGAGCTCAACCCTGTTTGTTAGCTGAACAAGGATTTCCTTCCAAAACTTTGGTCCTAAATCATCTCCACTGGGTCTAGTCTTTCTGGCTCCTCCAGAAATAGGCTTTGACTTCTTCCCAGGAAACTTCACATTTCACTGCCTGCTCAGAGGACTGGTTTGTACTAACTCAATAGGGACAATCCCTTTGGATATCATGGGAAACCACAATGGTTTACCCTCATCATTAGAAAACAGAGGCACCCAAACAACAACACCACATCTGTGACTTTTAACATCTTTGTTTTCAATAAACACATCTCTTAATTCCAACACACATGCACCAATTTGGGAATGACAACTAAACACAGATTTCCTTAATTCTGCAAACAATTAATATCCTTGCCAAGACTCATGAGGAATCATGAACTCAAGCACAAATGCACTAGGTAACACTTGATTCTGTGGGTGTTTGTGATCGTTTTTCTACAGCTGATATAACCAAAGGGCATCCGTAGTTATCAGATCTCTGGTGTTAATGCAGATATATTGCTTTCCCAAAAATATTTTTCCATTCGGCAATAGTCTTAATTTTTAGGAGCTTTTGGTCATATATTAGTTCATTTATTAGGGCATTATAAATTGGTTCCAAAATCTGTGTGTGTGTGTGTGTGTGTGTGTGTGTGTGTGTGTGTGTGTGTGTGTGTGTGTGTGTGTGTGTGTGTATGTGTGTGTGTGTGTGCATATTTGTGTCCGGTGAATGGGGGAGGGGTTACATGTGCCTATGTGGATGTATTTGTGTGGAGATCAGAAGTCAACACTGGATGTTTTCCTCAGTGGCTTCCTACCTTATTTTTTGAGGCAGGGTCTCTCACTGAACATGGAGCTTACCAGTTCCACTTGGCTAAAAGTAGCTGCCTAGCAAGTCTCAAAGATCCTCTTATTCCTGCTTCCCCAGAGCTGAGATTACAAGTATATACTGCCACATCACACCCTGTTTTACATGGGTCCTGGGAGATCAAACTCGGGTCTCAAGCTTTCATGGAAAGCATTAAATGTCTGAGCCATCTAGCCAGCTCTAGCCCAAAATTTAATGGCACAAAGGGCAAACATTCATTTCTCTCCACCAGTTCTGAGGGCCAGGAGTATGTGAGCAGCTCAGTCTGAAGCATCCAAGTCAAGTCTACTCCTACAGCTGTTGTCAAGTCTGGGTTTCTCACTGGCTATTGGCTAGAAGTCTCAAGTGCCATTCACATGAGCTTTTCCACAAAGATAGCCAATTGTGCCTGTGCCCCAATACCTCAACAGGACAGCAGACACCCCTAAAAGCACAAGATTTAAGAAAAAGAGAAAGCAGGCACCCAAGAAAAAAGCCAGTCTTTCTATGAGCTAATGTTGAAGTGACATTGCATCTCTCTACCTTGTTGGTAAATATAGTCCACACCTTGAGGAAAATCATAGGACACACAGTATGAACACAGGATATGAAGAGAACGAGGGGGGGCTCCTGCTAAGGAAAAAAAAAAAAGTTTTCTCCTAGAGACCTGCCTAAGAGACAGGTAGTTCCTCAGAATCAGAAGCCCCATGCATTGACTGAAGCCACAAACTCATCCGGATCTTTACTTTCAAAACTATGAACCATAATCCAGAGTGGGTTATGAAATCCATTCACTGAATCCTGATTGGCATTTTTATTTTATTTTCCTGAAGAGCACAATGGCAAAGAAAACATCACCACGTGTGTTAGTCGATGCAGGCTGCCGTCACATAACAACCTCAGTGGGCTTTGGTGGAGGGTGTCTCAGAGCAGAGCTGCCCACACAGGACATGAGCAGACTGATTAAATAAACAAGAGGTTACAGGTAAAGCTATGAGACTGCATCATTAGAAACGGAAATCAAAATATATGTATCAGCAACATCATAATTTTGTAGCTGTCTTGACCTTGTCAACAGAGAACATAAAAGATCAAAGTCAGATCCCAGTGGAAACTTGTATTAAAAGTTTATTAAAATAACATTAACTATTAGGTTTCAAATTCTGCTCAGTTAACAAGGACATGCTTGAGAACTGGTGAGTTGGCAGGGTGAGGGGGCTGAAGTGTGTCTGTGGATGAAACAAGATACTTGAATTTTTTAAAATAAATTCTTGAAGAATGACAAGATCAAAGGATGCCACAATGCAACATTTTCCTTAACCACAAGTGGAAGACATAATCCGACATGGGAGCATGGCACGGGAAAACAAAAAGAAACAAAAAAGTTTCCTGAGGAATTACAACTAACACCAAAAAGACCAGTTATTTCAACACATGAACATATGTGGAACATGTAACATGTAGGTCTGACTATCGGTTCTTCCTGGCACCGGAAGAGAATCCCACAGTCAGCAAATTCGTGAGCATTAGGGAACGATTATATTATAAAGTTCTAACTATTCTGCCCGGGGAGCAGGGTTTCTCTTAAGAAGCCCTTTTGGACAACGTAATGGTTAATGTTAACCTGCCTGGATTTAGAATGATCTAGGAGATGCATCTCTGGGCATGTCTGTGTGGGTTTCCAGAAAGGTTTATCTGAGGACGGAAAACTCAACTTGAATGTGGGTGGCACCACCCCATGAGCCGGTGTTCTCAGACTGCATAAAAAAGAGAAAGTGAGCCAAGCAACAGCATGCATCTCTCTCTGCTTCCTGACTGTGGACACAAAGTGAGCGGCAGCCTCAGGTTCTTGCCATGACGCTCTCCCTACCAGGAAGGACTGTATCCTTTCTTAAAGTGGGAGCCAAAATAGACTCTTCCTCAAGTTGCTTTTGTCGTTATTTTTCCACAGCCATGAGAAAAGTAATAAAATGTTTTGTTAATCACCAAACTCAATGAATTTCGAGCCACAAAAATAGACTACACACTATGTATCTGTGCTTTTGCACACTTAGAGTATGATCTTTGGACTTCTTTGCTAACTTGAAGGAGTCAAGTAACATTTACTTTCGGATTGCAGGTTTTTATCATAGCAATGCCATTAAGTATGTCTTGAACCAAAATACAGCATTCCAATCTACACAGGAATAGCTATTCAATCTCTCCTTCAGGACTCAGCCTGCATGCTAAGGAAACCACTGAGAATGTGTTGAAAATTCTCATCTCCGTGTCCTTTCTTTCTAGGCTAGGAGAGGTGAATAGTCAATTGTCAAATATGTTGTATGTCAGACCATGATAAATGCTAAAAGAAATAAATCTGCTGGGGTCAACAAGATTGACTGTGCAGACAGTTACTCAAAGTCATGGCAACAGTATTTGGGCAGACGAGATGAGAGGAAAAGGTGCATTTATTTGGGGGCAGGGTATTCTTGGAATATGGTAGAACCCATACAGAGGCTGAGGTGTGAAGGAGTTTGGCATATCTGAGGGGTAAGAAAAATCCAAACCAACTAGAACAGTGACATATGGATCATGGAAGACAAAGTCAGGGAGAGATCAAGACAGAGAATGCACAGGTGCCTTCATCAACCACACACATACACATAAGGCATGCTTAGACTACAGGCTTTAGAACCTGGGGGCACAGTAATAGGTACATGAATAAAAAAATGTTAGTCTTCAGGTACAAAAGTTAGTAAACCAAAGGCATCCAATCCACAACAGTTTATACAGAGCTATAAACTATGCAAGTAGCAGCTCTTCAAATCTGGCATTGGTTATTTCCTCTACATCTATAAAAGCATTACTTTTGCTCATGCAGTCAAAAAATCTAAAGTTTAATTCGGAACACTACCACAGTGCTGTGAAAACACCAAGGTGCCTGAGCGAATCAGGTGATCTCAAACTCAATAGGTCACAGATTTCGCCTCTATTTGACCTAAACATTCTCCAGGAAGGCATTCTTGTATCTGGGTATCTTAAACAATCCCTAGAGTCACAGGTGTCTGTTTGTCTTGTGTGTCATTGTTTTACCTTTTTGTAATTCAGAAAGTAGAGGGATTGAACTGATGGAGGAAGGGAAGGAAGGAAAAGGAGTCAGAGGACGGCTGGGAGATGGCTCAGTAGAAAAAGAACTTGCTGCACGTGTAGGAGGACCAGAGCTTGGATTCCCCAGCACCCTTGTCAAAACTGCCTGGGTATGACAGTCCACCTGTAATCCCAGCACACTGATGGTATAGAACATGGATCCTCAAACCAAGCTGGCTAGCTAGGGTTCAGTCAGAGATCATCCTCCAATATATAATGTGGAAAGTGGTCAAGGAAGACACCCTACATTAACCTCAGGCTTCCACATGCACACATGTGGATACACACTGCACACGTGTACCCACACACATGTGAACACACATATATCCACATGCAGAGCACACATATATACGCAGGCCAAAAAAAAAAAAAAAAGAGATGGAGGCTAAGGGAAATCAAAGCTTGACAACCCTAACTTAATATGCTGTCGTACATGCAAGGCAATTTGAATTCACTGAACTTGTTTTCCTTTTCTATCAAACTAGATGCCCAAGTGTGCAGCTGCTGACTCTTAAAAATTAATTAATGAGTCATCTTTATCTAGTATTTCCTCAAAGGACTTCAAATTATTTTATAAGATATTCTACAATGTCTGGTCCCCGAGGTATAAATGAAACTACTGTCTGGCGGGCCAGAGGGTTACAGCCACTTGTTTTCTATCTTGGACAAAACACCTGAGAAACCCAGAGTGGAAATACAGCTTCAAATCATCAGATGAACTTATGCTTGGAAGACTTTTTTCTGCAGTATTTTCCAGGAGAATCACTAAGTATTTTCTTCTCCAAGGAGCATCTCACTAAAGGATGTAAGATCAACAATCACAGAGAAAAGTCACACTTGCTGACTGCAGACACCATTTCAAGACAGTAAGTAATGTCTTACTTGTTCAGAAAAAGACAGTGACACATATAGGAAATTCAGTGTGTGGATTACTCAGATCACAAAGTGAACATCCTGGACCAGGCCAATTCCGAATATCAATCTTCACTGAGAAATTTACTGATTCTCTAAGGACAGCATTACTTTTCTTGTTGCTGTGACAAATTGCTTAACAAAAGCAACTTAAGGAAAGGCTTGTGTGGACTGTGACGGTGGGGAAGGTCCAGTGGCAGGAGACTGAAATAGCTGGTCACATGTATCCATCCTGAGGAAGCAGAGACAAACGCTAATGCTCAGCTGACTGTCTCCTTTTTCCTTTCCCTGTAGTCTGGTACCCCAACCCAGGGGATGGTGCCACTCACAATTAGGATGGGGCTTCCCTCCTCAGTTAAACCTTTCTGGAAATGCCTTCATAGACACTCCCAGAGCTTTGTCTCCAAGGAGATTTTAAATCCCCTCAAGCTGACTATGAAAATGAACCATCACAGATGCAAACATTGGTTTTGTCAAAGAGTCACCAGATTTCCATTTGAAAGCAAAATAGACCCTCCAGGCTCCCAGCTCCTCTCCAGGTTGGATCAGTAAAGAGAATTAAATACATTGCCCTAAGCAACATTCCTATGCAGAAGTTCACAGGTCTCCTTCCCTCCAGACCTAGGATGCATTCTTTTTAATGAACAATATGACAAGTTTTATTAAAGGATTACTCAGTATAAAACAAATTAACAATGTTTCTTGGAGGGAAGAAAGGAGGCTCTTTTTTGAAAATGAAAATGGGTATCTCCCCTTTTATTGATTTCTTAATATTTTAAAAAAAATTTAATGCGTAGGAGTGTATTGCCTACATGTATGTAAGTGCACCTGTGTCTTGCGATGCCCACAGAGGTCAGAAGAGGGCATGGGATCCCCTGGAACTGGAGTTAGGGGCAGTTGTTAGCCCCATGTGGGTGCTGGGAACTGAGCCTGGGTCCTCTGCAAGAGTAACCAGTGTTCTTAACCACTGAGCCATCTCTGCAGCCCCTTATCTCCCGTTTTAAAAGGAGAAAGTAACTCAACATCTTCAGCAAAGCATTCAGTGATGCAGAGTGAAGCCATCTAGAGCGTAATGGCAGGTGCACAGTGAAGATCCTGGGCAAATCACTCAGTAAACTGACCTGTACGATGGCCCTGCCCTATCTTCCTCTGAGTTCTTTAACACAATTTGCCTTATTTCTTGAGAATCACAATATCTCACCTCCCTTCAGGATTCTGTCTATTCCACTTCCAAAGATACAGCTTATCTAAGGCCCTTTTCAACCCTGTCTCTGACCACTAGGACAGAATCCCTTACAGTTGCAAGGATTTTTTTTCCTAAAAGGAAACTGAGCTCAAGACATTCCTGGTTTCAGTTCCTCAATCTTATGCCAGTGCAATCAAAATTCCAATGGAGTTTTCCAGGGAATTTGACAACTTTAACCCCTAAATTAACACAGAATGTGAAAGGCCAAAGGAGTCTTCAGTACTTCTGAGACTTTTTCACATCATGATACACTGGAAATAATCCCTTCTGTGCTCACACTGACTGACTATACAAGCAAAGTTCTGGATGAGAAAGCTGTGTTCTGAACAGTGACTATCCCTCACATGGGCATGAATTCCAGGAAGACTTAAAATCTTTCCTACTTGGGGGCTAGAGAGATGGCTTAGTCATTAAGAGTGCTTCCTGTTGCCAAGGACCTGGGTGTGGTTCCCAACACCCACATGACAGCTCACAACAATCTGTAACTCCAGTTCCAGGGGATCCGACACCCTCTTCCGGCCTCCATGAGTGCTGGGCAAGCATGCATCCGAGCAAGCAAACACAATTACAATGGAATAAAAAACTTAAATCTTTCCTATTTATAGATATTCTAGAAGGAACACGTGAAAACTGTATTAGCTTGCAAGAAAAAGCAGGCGCACTAAACGTACAGAGCAAATCTAATAAAACAGGCTACATCAATGATGAAGCAGGAGGACACTAAGGAAACATGAACACACACAAAACTGTACTAGCAGTAAGAGAAACTGATAAAAGTCAACAAAAAGAAGCATTTCACAGCTATTTGATGGGCAGAAATTAAGTGTTGATAGCATATGGGAAGCTGAACTTTGGCAAGCAAATCTGTAAAAAAGAATTATCGTCAGAGAAATTCACATGAGAACCAGAACAGTCACCCACAAGCATTCTTGCTGTGCTTTTTAACCAGTGAAAATCTGAGGGAAAAAATAAACTGGGTACCAGCAAGAAAACTATGTCACTGTATACGCACAGAAAACAAGTGGAAGAACTAATAATCAGCTATTGTTTATGTAAAGCCTAACAAGATGTAAATAAAAAGTAATGATAACACAACGTGGGCTGGAGAGATGGCTCGGTGGATAAAAGTGCTTTCTGAGCAAGGGTGAGTCTCACCATAGAGACCCTGTTTCAAAGGAAAACGGTGCAAAGTGACAGAGCAGGACATTATGCATGTGTACACACGCCACACACGTGTGTGAACATACTACACTCATACGCATTCACATATATACAAATAAAAAATGGAAAGTAACATTATTGGGACTGGAGAGATGGCTGAAGAGCACTGGGTACTCTTGCAGAGGATCCAGGTTCAATTCCCAGCACACCCATGGTGGTTAACAACTATCTGTAACTTCACTTCCAGGGGATCTGACGCCCTCTTCTGACCTCTTCAGGCACTGCATGACACGGGTGACTTAAGTGCATGCATGCAATATACTCATACACATGAAATAAAAGAAAGAAAAATAATATTATTACTGTGGAGAAATATACATGCAATATAAAACATGTCTGGTTAAAGAATAATAAATTCAGGATCCTCAAGCCACTGGGGAGAGATATTGGAAAGGAACAGAATAAATAGGCGTTTAACTGTATTAAACTCTCAGTCTGAAGTATGTCAAATATTAGAACTTGATAGAACTATAAAGGGATGCAAACTTTTTTTTTCATTTTAACTTCTGCATTTTTTCTTTACATGTGTCCCAAAATAGTTTTAAGAAGGTTTTTAAGAAAACCACATACAAATTGATGAAAAGTTCCTTGAAATGATGTATATCACAGAAATAGTATATAGACTTTTGCATGGAAATGTAGTTTCTTTATAACAAGAGTATACACACATACTACACATACACACACACACACACACACACACACACACTCTGAAAATCCAACAAGTAGTCCATAGTTCTGTTTATCCTAGTATATACACAATAGAATTCTATGTGGCTTTTTGGTCTTTTTGACACAGGGTCTCCCTGTAGCCCCAGCTGGCCTGGAACTCACTATGTAGACCAGGCTGGCCTCAAACTCACAGAGATCCGCCTGCCTTTCCCTCCCAAGTGCTGGGATTAAAGGTGTGCATCACCACACCCAGCAAAATTATTGCTTTTAATATTTTATTATATTTTTATTTCATGTGTATGAGTGTATTGTCTGCATGTATGTAAGTGCACCTGTGTCACGCAAAACCCATGGAGATTAACTGCTGAGCCATTTCTTCAGCCCCCATGTGGCTTTGTTAAATGTTATAATTCCACTCGTATTTATTATCAAAAACAGCTACTTTGAAAAATGTTTCAAAGTGGGCAAGTGAACAGCAAATCCAGAGGGTCTCCATGGATGGATCATTGTGGACCTGCAAATCAACTCCCTGAATGGTGGCCATGTCTAGACAGCGATAAGAACATTCATGAGTGCTCAAAATTGTTTTCCTTCCTTTCTGTTCTTCTCTGAACCAACTAAATGGTTCACAATCAGTAGAAACGATTATTTTAACCACACACAAAACATGATACTTCTGGGGATTTCAAACCCAGGTCTTCTGCAAGAACAACCAGTGTTCTTAACTGCTGAGCCATCTCTCCAGCCCCCATTCTTGTTTTTTAATTGTTATTTTTTGTTTGTTTTTGAGGGCTTTTTTCATTTTAAAAAATATTATTTTTATTTTATGTATATGAGTTTATTGTCTGTCTATATGTAAGTGCACCCATATCACGCAATGCCCGAGGAGGTCAGAAGAGGACATCGGATCACCTGGAACTAGAGATACAGATGATTGTTGGCTGATTGCTAGCCTCCATGTGGGTACTGGGAACCAAACCAGGGTCCTCTGCAGGAGCAGTCAGTACTCTTAACTGCTGAGCCATTTCTCCAGCCCCCATGTGGCTTTTTTAAATGTTATAATTCCACTCGTATTTATTATCAAAAACAGCTACTTTGAAAAATGTTTCAAAGTGGGCAAGTGAACAGCAAATCCAGAGGGTCTCCATGGATGGATCATTGTGGACCTGCAAATCAACTCCCTGAATGGTGGCCATGTCTAGACAGCGATAAGGACATTCATGAGTGTTCAAAAATGTTTTTCCTTCCTTTCTGTTCTTTTCTGAACCAACTAAATGGTTCACGATAAGTAGAAACGATTATTTTAACCACACACACAAAACATGATACTTCTGGGGATTTTTGGTGGTGGTGGTGGTGGTGGTGGAAAAAAACCTTCTCTTGGCAGGGTATTAGATTGGTGGGAAAAATAAAGGTTTGCTGAACACTGCTGCTGTGAGAAGTGACAGTGGAGTGTGGGGACAGACAGGGGCGAAGACAGACAGAGAGGTGCTGGAGTTGCCTAGAACAGAAACATAAAACCAAGAGTCTGGGCTCACCAGGCTGCAGCATGGGACCCTGTGGTGTGCGGTGGTGCCATGCCATTCCAAGTTATTCCAGATTGAGTTTACCCTAAAGCAGATTCCGTCTCACTCCTTTTTACTGATACCCCATGGAACTGGCATTTTTCAAGGGGCAAAGGAAACTTTGTGTGTATTAGTTTATTTCTGTTCCTACAACAACATATCACAGACTGAGTGCTTTAAAAAACAGAACTCAGAGCCAGGCAAGGTGGTTCCCACCTTTAATCTCAGCTCTTGGGAGGCAGAAGCGGGCAGATCCCTGTGAGTTCAAGGCCAGTCTGGTCTACATAGCTAGTTCCAGGACAGCTGGGACTACGGGGAGACCCTGTCTCAAAAAGACCAAAAAACCAATTTGAGACAGGCTCCTACATTCTAGCCCAGGAAGGCCTCAATGTGTGGCACTCCTCCCGCCTCAAGCCCTGAGGGTTAGGGTTAGGGTTGTGGGCACCATGCCTAGCTAGACACGTTTTATTTAAACATCTTCAA
>NW_008360319.1:2003447-2026351 GCF_000622305.1 Nannospalax galili | reverse complement strand
ATTCTCTCTCTCTCTCTGTGGGGGGGGGGGGCAGGGGGGGGGGGACCCCTCTTTTTTTTATTTTTTTTTTTTTTTTTTTTTTTTTTTTGCCTTTCTGAGACAGGGTCTCCCTGTAGCCCCATCTGGCCTAGAATTGCCTGTGTAGACCAGGCTGGCCTTGAACTCACAGAGATCCACCTGCCTCTGCCTCCTGAGTGCTGGGATTAAAGACATGCACCACCATGCCCAGCCTATACACACCTTTTTTTAAAAAAAAAATGTCTCAAGAGTAAAGCAACTAAGGTGTAAACTTGCAGTGCTTCAAGCCTCCACCTATGCCACCAGCTCTGAGAACAAAGCCGCTTTCTTCCACGACTCATCCAGGACTAGCTCCTTTTCATGCAGTTTTGATAGTTGAATCAAGCACTTCTTTGTAAGCCTGTATCATCAGGTATGCCAATCCTTGAGGATCTCTTAAGCCTCTATCACCACACCTTTCCCCATGAGACCCAAGCAGCTCATGGAACCCTAGAAAATTGGAAAGGTCATCTATTTCTCTATTTCTCCATTTCTCCCCAAGCTTTCAGTCTGCTCCTGAATTCATATTAAGATACCACACACTGGTACTTCACTGCTCTTACATGATCGAGTGGCTCCTTTGACCAGCAGATTCAAAATTCTTGCTTATTTTTCATGCCACAAGTATAATAGATGAATAAAGTTCACCGAAAATACATCAACTCATTCAATCACAGCAGTGTTCAGACTACCAAAGAAAATGGTTAAGATAACAATGACAGGACAGATGAGAGAACAACTTCTGTGGATGTTGATGGCACCTGGCTGGAGTTCCTACTCAGCTCCTAAGGCAGGAGAGGGCCTTCTGTTTAAGTGTCTCTTCCTAAGGGAAGAGTCTCGAAGGGTGTGGTAGAGCACGCCTTTAATCTCAGGAGACAGAGGCAAATCTCTGTGAGATTGAGGCCAGCCTGATCCCCAGTGGGGATGGGATTAGGGCTGGACTAGATCCTGTAAAAACAAATAAACAAACAAAAGAGCCCAAGGGAAGTGTCTTGTGACACTGGCAATCTAGTCCTTAGGAGGCACCAGCTATGACTCAAAACAGGTTCTCCGGATGTCTCCACACACAACAGCAGTGACACAGGTGAAGAACTGGGTGCAAACTCCAAGCCGGTGGGAGACTCCATCTAAAAAAGCCAAGTGGATGGCACCTGAGAAATGACACCAAAAACTGACCTCTGGCAGAGAGAGAGAGGAGAGAGAATGAATCCTGCAGCCATATCTTCATGATGATATAATTACAAACACCTTCTAAGGGTCTGAGAAGTCCCTGGAAAAACCTGGGTTTTCAGACACTGTCAGATTCTCTGTGACAACTATCCCCAGAGATCATTCTCTACTACAAAAGTCTCATTCTTCCCAGAGAAAGGTTTGCAAAGATCTCTGAGGGAAGGGAGTCCCCTTTATTAGCCTCCCCACAGCTGTGTGCTGGTTTACTTTTCAAGATTCTACTGCTGAACAACCTGAAAGATAAACCAATGCTCCCAGCTACTTTTACTACATTTTTCTTTATTTTTCAATGTAATTAGTATGGCTCCTTCCGAGGTTGCTATTCCGAGACTGCATAAATGTCAGGTGGACCCTCACTTCTCACAACCCCACTGTTACTGTGAATCACATCACCTGATTTCTTATGATCAAATGTTAATGGATCAGCTTTAGTCCCATACGGAGGAAGAAGAGAAGTTAAAGGAAGCAGTAGCCAATGACCATGCAGACACACACCGCCCAGCCTCCTGTATGTTAGCCATGTGACCTCAAAGCACGGGCAGTCAGGAGACAATGTCAGGATGTCATGCTCCCATCATTCCAGGAGACAATATGTTTGCCAAAAGCCACCAGGTGCACAAGCAGTGAAAGTTAGCTAAAGCAGTTCTCAGGACCTCTTGCCCCTCCCTTCCCTATACTATACTCCCCTCCCCCAACTCCCTCTCTCCCCAGCACCTTCCACCTCTCCCTCTCCCTCTACATCCTCTACATCCCTCTATCTTTCTCTATTATGGCTATGGTACTTTCCCCTGCCCCAAACAGCTTTCCCAGTGGATAAACTTTAGAGTCAGAGTCGTTAAGAGAAGATATAAATCCATGTTCAAATTCAGGGCAAGGGTTCATTTAGCAATTCATACCTGTAATGGAAATACTTAGGAGGCCGAGGCAGGAGGATTGCAAGTTCTTTGAAAACATGAAAGAAATTTTACACAGTGCTATTCGTAATAATAGCAATGCTAATAATTCCAGCATGAATGCTTCTCTAACCAGAGAATAAAGGAAGGATTATTCAGAGTTCTCTTTAAATTAAACTAAACCCTTGTAAAATAGCAAACACGAGAGCTTTCAACGATTTTCACTTCACCCTACTTATGAGATGCTTTTATGAAAAGCTGAATTAAAAACAAAGTCTTTGAGGCCCACCCACTACTTTAAGTCAGCCACAGGAGAAGAAAAAAAAATGCTTCATTAAAGCCTGGGGATTGACCTGAGGATGTAATCCTGAAGCTATTTACCTGGCAAGGGTGCAGCCCTGGGCTCCATTCAGCACCACAAAACAGAACAAAATCCTGAGTATTTCTGGGAAGGTCTATCACAAAAATGCACAGAAATGCAAGAATGCACAGAGACCCACCCGGACTCTAATGTCACTAGTCACGAGTGAAATGCTGTTCCAACACCCTTCAATACAAGAAGCTGGAAAAAGTCAAGAAGCTGTCATAAACAGCCTTTTCTCTAATCATACTTTACACTTAGGACAAGGCTATCAACTTGAGTTAGAGAAAAATGGGAGCCAGGCAAAGTAGGGAACAGAGAAAATCAACTCTCACCCTCTGGGCTCAATAATGCTTCAAAGTAAGCTTTCAGGATTAAAATAACAATGGCTGGGGCTGGAGAGATGGCTCAGTGGTCAAGGATGTTTATTGCTCTTACGCAGGACATGGGCTTAGTTCCCTAAACCCACATTGGGCAGATTACAACAGCCTCTAACTACAGTTCCAAAGGAGATCTGATGCCTCTGGCCTCTATGGGTACCTACAGTTACATGCACATACTCACACACAGACACACAGACACACACATGTGTGTGCACATACACACACACATACACATAAATGTAATTAAAAATTGAATAATATTTAAAATAATAATGCCTGACACAGAAGAAATCTATCCCATTAGCTACTGAGTGACTACAACTTTGAGAATTATCAAAAGGGGAGTTTCCGATACAAGGGAGTTTAGAATTCCCTTGAGTTACAATGCCTATAATTAATACTTCTAGAAAATTCTCTATAATAAATAAGATTCCCTTCCCTGCAGTGGAAAGACATGTCCTCTTATGTGTGTGTGTGTCTACCTTCTTACCAATGCATCCTTCTCTCTCCCCTTCCCTCCCTCCCTCCCTCCTTGCCTTCCTTCTTTTCATTCTTTTTTTTTCCCTTCCCTTTCTTTTTTCCTACATCTCATCTTTAAGACCATCAACAGGAAGTGCTAGTGTTGTGGAAATACCAGGAGGAGAGAAATAAGCTTTGGAGCAACGAAAATCCAGAAACTTTTCTCATCTAAAGGACTCTTGACATTTCAGTTTGAGAAAACTTCCTATGTGAAAATGTATTTCATAGTGTTCCCAAGAACAAGGGACAAGAGAATAGAAAGTAGCCTCCAACAGCTCGTTCTTTACCCTACTTGTTCTCGGTGGGTTCTGGGAGCAGACGCTGGGCTGCAGGAAACCACATCTTTGACTGATGACGGTGAGATGAAGGAAGGATGTGCATTGACAAAACAGTCTTGGGTCACCCACTGCTGACCCAACTAGTGACCTTCACATCCACCAAGCCAAGATAATAGGGCTCAGGAATCCACTGGGCACCCTCCAGCCCTCAAAGCACAAGCCATTTTTGAGCACATTCGAGTATATTCTCGAATCATGTTAGTAGAATAAAACCTGTAGGGGACACTTCCCGTTAGCTCAGAACAGGGACCTGTCCTGTCTACTGTGTGGAGCTAATGGTATTCATTCTACCTATGAGCTGAACGCCAGCCATCAGAAATGAGACTTTTTGCTAATCAGGGAAAAGATTAGACTGCTCGTACTAGAGAGTAACAAAGGGCAAAACTTGAAAGCAACTGGTCCCAGGAACCTGAGCTAAGGTGCTCAAATCTTCTTGCTTCTGTTAGTATCTCTGAACTCCAAACACTTTTGACCCAGATGCCTTGTGGCATGATGCGCACACCCAGGCCTTTCTGATACACTCTAAATTGCTAAAACAAAAGTACTTCAAAGACAAGGAAGACAAAACACTATTTATTTACGTATTTATTTATGTAATTATTTATTTTAAACTTTAAAAAAATATTTTATTTATTATTTTTATTTTACGTGTATGGGTGTATTGCCTGTATGTAGGTAAGTGCATCTGTGTCATGCAATGCCCTCGGAGGTCAGAGAGGCTGTCGGATCCCCTGAACTGGAGTTATGGACAGTTGTTAGCTGACATGTGGGTGCTGGGATTTGAACCCAGGTCTTCTGCAAGAACAATTAGTGTTCTTAACCACTGAGCCATCTCTCCAGCCCCTATTTATTTATTATTTTGCTGTGTGATGCTGAGAATAAAACACAGGGCCTTCAGAGCCTTGTGAAGGCAAACACTACCGCTACGCTATATCCACAGCTCAACAGACACCTCCTCCACAAATATTTCACCTGCAGTTACAAAATATTAGGCAAACACATAACAAATGAAGTACTTAACAAATCCAACCCATCCTAACTCATTTCAACAATTTAAAAAATCTTGAATGGATTGCGAATTAAATATGGCATTGAAATAAAACAGTGCAAAATATGCTAATTGAATCATAAAAGCCTATTTCCCTGCATAATTGTGTTTTACTTTTTTCCTTGCTGGTTTCTTCACACTAGAATTAACTAAGTTCCATTGGATATGAGAATAGTACTCAATTCATGCAAGAATGGCTTTTTTTAAGATTTATTTTATTTTTAATTATGTATATTTGTGTGAGTGTATGCACATGTGACTGCATGTGCCGACTAAGGCCAGAAGAGGGCGTCAGATCCTCTGAAGCTAGAGTTACAAGTGGTTGTGAGCTAGGCAGTGTGGGTGCTAGGAACCAAACTCAGGTCCTCTGCAAGAGCAACAAACACTCATCAGCTGAGCCATATCTCCAGCCCCTTACAAGGATTTCCCAAGGCAAAAGCTTAGCACTGAATTCAAACAGCATGAGCCTGGCTGCCATGAGACTGTACAGCGTGCTGACGGAAAACACACACATGAATCCCAGTGGCAGAGCCTTAGTGACACATTTCACAACTACTTTTGGACAAGCTTTTCTTTTCTCCTGTGTTTTGTTAGCAAATAAAAGTGACAGTACTCTTGGGCAGCACCTCATTGCACAGAAGATAAACAGTGACCCAGAAAGGCCAGGATGAGCTAGTTCCTCATTTCAAGGCTTTCCATGCTCAGATAACAATGTAGGACTATAACACAGGCAATGACAAACAGGATACCCTGCAGTTCACATCAGTGCCTTGATAGGCCTAAGGGGGACAAGTGAATGCATGCAAAGAAGTATCCTGAGACAGCCAAGCTAGGAGACATCAGTAGCTGCACTGTAATAAAATCAACTGGGGGAAAAGTCTTCAGACTGTCTACCGGGTGGGAGGTCACTGGAGTGGAGTAGAGACAGAATTGCAAGCATTCTTCAGGACACAAAGAAAGTAAAGACCACTGTAGAAGGATCTGACTTGATTTAACTTTCATTCGAGTTGATACGCAAAGCTCCTGCAGATTACACAGCACACACTCCACAACCAAACCCAGACGCCTACACCCCAGAGATACAGAATAAACTCATCTCTGCAATGCTGGTTGCTGAGCACCTGGGAGCAGCACCTAGTTTTCTACTTCAAAAGAATGTCTTTAAAGGAAAGTATAGTTAAGGGGCTGGAAAGTTGGCTCAGCAGTTAGGAGCACTGGCTGCTTTTGCAGAAGACCCCAGTTTGGTTCCTAGCACCCACATGGCAGCTAACAACTAGCTACTGGTTAAAACTAGTAACTTCAATGTAGCAAGTGCTGTGGTTTGAATGTAAAAGGTACTCCATAGGCTCACATGTTTGATCACTTGGCCCCAGGCTAGGGAGCTGTTTTGGAAGGTTATGGAAACTTCAGGAGGTAGAGCCTAGCTAGAGGAAACAAGTCACTGGAGACAGGCCTTGAAGTCTGGTAACAAGACCCCATTCCTGTCTGCCCTCAGCTTCCTGAGTACAGGGGCAGTGTGACCAGCTGCCTCACGGTCCTGCTGCCATGCCGTTCCTGCCGAGATGGATTATATCCCTTCTTAAGCTGTAAGCAAACCCTTCCTCCTTCTGTTGCTTCAATTCACTCAGTGTGATAACTAAACTCCCCAGTACCCTAATTCACTGCAAAATCAGACCCAGAATGTTCCTGCATGCACTAAGGATTAATGTGGACCTTTCTGGACACATGCAAATGAAAAATGGGAACACATAGTTCTTCAACAATACAAACAAGGCCATTATTGCCATAACATGCAAACCTAAGCCTCCTGAATTTTTTTATGTATCTATTGTTTTGTTATTGTTGCTGTTTTGTATCTGAGATAAGGTTTTCCTCTGTAGCCCAGGCTGGCCTTTAACTCACATTCCTCCTGTCTTAGCCTCCCCAGTGCTGGGCTTACAGATATATATACCACCATCTAAATTACATTTAAATTTAATATTCATTCTGGATCCCACAAAGGATGGAAAATGCTAACTTTCAAGTCCCAAGTCAGCATTTCAAACTGGAGCAACCCTTCGTCTGAGTTTAGCTGTTGTTGTTTGAGGAGAAGAGGTGTTGATTTAATTTTAGTTTTCATTCATTCCACAGATTTTCAGAGGAGGCATTTAATTTCCACAGAGAGGTGCTTTTTAAATCAATATTTGGCTGCTCTTCTTGAAAACCATCTTGAAAATAAATAAAGTCTCTAATACCATGACTTCTCAATGATTCTACACACATGTGCAGAATTATCTTTTAGAGGCATATGCTAAAATATTTACAGATGGGATGAGATGATGTCTAGGATTTGGGTTTTTGTTTTTTTGTTGCTTTTTTTTTTTGGTCTTTTTTGCTTTTAAGCAACACAGGCTAGGGAAAGGGGTGGGTACACTGACTACCCAAAAGATTGGCTTTGAACTGATCACAGTTAAAGCGGGAGAACACAAGTTTTGTCTATTACTGGGTATGTTTGAACTGCCCATAATAAAAGAGTTTTCAAAGCAGAATAAGAGGGGCATTTTGTTACTCATTAAGAAAAGGGAAAGCTGTCAACCATGGGAAGGGACCGTAAAAGATACAACTTAGTGTAATATGCCAAAATAAAGGTAAAAATCGGAAGACTTTTTATCATTAATTCTTTTTTATTAAGTCCTTTGGTCCACAGCTCTGTCTCATTAAAAGTAATTTACCATGGGGCTGGAGAGATGACTCAGTTAAGAGCACTGGTCGCTCTTGCAGAGGACCCAGGTTTGGTTCCAGCACCCACATGGTGGCTAACAACCATCTGTAAACCCAGTTCCAGGAAAATTGACGCCCTCTTCTGGCCTCCATGAGCACTGCATGCATGTGCATGTGTTGTGCCCACATGCATGCAGGCAAAACACACAGAAAATACAAAATAACTAAAATATTTTTATAATAATAATTTTACATCCAGGCACTGGGGAGGCAGAGGCAGGCAGATTTCTGTGAGTTCAAGGCCAGCTTAGTCTACATAGTGAGTTTCAGGCCAGCTGGGGCTACAGGAAGACCCCATCTCAAAAAGACCAAATAATAAAAATAATAATAATAATAGTAATAGTAATAATAGTAATAATTTATTACATGTCCACGGTGAGCAGCCCAGGTCTTCAAATGAAAAACCACCCAAACAATAAACAGATACCAATCTAGAGAACCCCAATGTGTGGGTGACAAGCAAACCAGTAGGTATCATATGGGTTTAGATTACATTCATTAGCTACCACCAACATGTTAGGAAAGTACACATGTGCATGCCAGAGCTAGTTCAACTCATGGACTGAATGGGGGTGGGAAACCACAGCATCCATCTAGAAGTGAGAGACTGAGGTGCCACAAGGTTGAGTTACAGAGGAATGAGTCTTCCAATCCCAAAAGAAACATTTGCTTCCCTACATTTCAGTTTTTATCATTTTTATTTTATGTGTACGAGTGTATTACATGCACGTGTGTAAGTGCACCCGTGTCATGCAATGCCCCTGGAGGTGAGAAGGAGGTGTCAGATCCCCTGGAACTGGAGTTATGAACAGTTGTTAGCCGCCATGTGGGTGCTGGGAATTGAACCTGGGTCCTCTGCAAGTGCAGTCAGTGCTCAACCAGTCCCTACATTTCAATTTTTAACACAGTAACAATATCTTTATGTGCTTTGTTTTAGTCAAAACTGTCTTGAAATAACTGTTTAAATGAGCTAAAACATAAACCATGTGGGTACTAAAAAAAAAGAAAGAAAAACAGTTACTAAACAAATATTTTGAGGAATTCTACATAGATTTTTGTGGATGTAAAGAAGGAGGAGAAAGACGTATGTTAGGGTACACCAGAGAAATAAAGACATAAGAAAACCAATATCGGGCTGAAGAGATGGTTCAGTGTTTACAAACAACAGCTGCTCTTCCAGACGACTGGGGTTTGGTGCCCAGCAACCACGTGGTGGCTAACAACCATCCATAACTCCAGTTCCAGAGGATTCTTTGCTGTCTCCTGGCCTGCAGACACTGCATGACACAGGTTCACTTACATACACGGAGGCAAAATACTCATCATACACATAAAATAAAATTAAATAAATAAACAAGTAAAAATTTTAATAAGAAAGAAAACTTATGTCAACATAGCTGGTAGAAGCCGACACTCTGCGGTAGTGGCACACCATTCCGTCTAGGGGGTTGTGGAGTTAGGAAGGCAGAAAATACGGCTTCATTGACCACAACACCTTTGCTGGCAGCTCCTCTGGGGAGGATGAGTACCTTGTGGGGTTGTTGTATAGCATCCCTTCAGAGTTCGAGATCTTAAGATGAAGCAAGAAAATGTTCATCTCTGTTGTAATTCTCATCCGCCAGCCCAAAGATCACGTACCAGAGAGATCACGTACCAGTCACAACCACAGAATCATTCACACACTTCTGAAGGAAACCACAACCAGCTTTACTTGGAATAGATTAGGGACCTTTCATGCCTGCTTCGTTTAATTCCTGGTCTTCTCTGTGCATACAATGGGCTGTTTCAGAGGAGAACAGAGGCAACACTTTGCTTGTCCCTAATAATTAAATATAATTAAATATTTTTTACATGTCATGGGCTAGGGAATCTGAGTTTCATGTACTGGAGGGCCACTCTATAAGAGGGATGGGGATTCTCTTTGATTTGGTCTATCTGTAATTTATAATCCATTTCTTTGTGGCCATACTGGAGACTGAACCTACGGCCTCACACACGTTAAGCAAGTGTTCTCCCCTTGAACGCCAACCCTTACAATTAATTTTTTTGAGGTATGGCACATGGGTACAGATGGAGAGAAAAGGTTGTGATATGACCTTTGGCAATCATTAGGCAAAGGACACCCACAAAGAAAGTGAAGTACTTGACGAAGATGATGTACCAGGAGACCCCCAAGGGAACGGAAACTGCTAACTCGAGAACAGGAAGTAAGAACTCTACTTCCTGCTTGCGAAAAGCAGGATCAGAGATGAACTGCTTTAGAACACTGAGGGTCTTCCTGGGCCTGGTGAATCATTCCTGTAATACCAGTTACTGGGGAAGCTCAGGCAAGGAGACTTTAAGTTCAAGGCAAGCTAAGGTGGTTTAGTAGGACACTGTCTCAAATAAAATTTCTTAATTAAAGGTTTGGAGATGTAACTCAGTAGTAGAGCATTTTTCTAACATAGCCAAGGCTCTGTATTCTAACTCTAATAGCACAAAAAGAAAAAAAAAAAGAGAGAGAGAACATTTCACAGTCTTAAAGAGGCCAACTGTACATCCAGAATCCCAACACTTGGGAGGCAGAGGCAGGCGGATCTCTGTGAGTTCAATGCCAGCCTAGTATACAGAGAGAGTTCCAGGACAGCTGGGGCTACAGGGAGACCCTGTCTCAAAAAGACCCAAAAAAAAAAAAAAAAAAAAGTCAAGTCTCTTCCTGATCATCCTTATCCTTGACTATCTAAGTATACAACTACTTCCTGCAGAAATTAGTTCACAAACTAATTAAAACCCTTTTTTCTGCCTCCCAAGTGCTGGGATCAAAGGTGTGCGCCACCACACCCAGCCTCAAAACCCTTTTAATATCCTTCATTCTATACAAAGTCTACAACTACAGAATAGTCTGAGGGTCAACTGCCCAGCAGTTAGTAACCAGGTATCGATCCTTCCATCTCCCCAGCCCACTAAGAAACACCGTCACAAACTGATTTGGTATAAATGGTATCAATGACCTTCGCCCTTTATGGGTTTCCTCACAGAACCACATCTATGAACTGATATTAAGATTCTACTTCCAGCTTCAAAATGACCCCACTGTTCAGTACCAAATGGACAGTGGGTGATTCTCTACTACTGAGCTCAAAGTTCAGTCCCTACCATGATTTAGGCCAGTATAAAGTCATTGAAGGTATTTACTCCATAGTCCTCACATTCCCAAATCCTCTCAATTCATACTTGTTTCAAAACCAAAGTCCATTTCAAATGGCAGGAGCTTCCGGTCTAATTTCAGTCTAACATTTGACGAGTCACCCATAATATAGATTGTGTACGTTTTTGCTTTGATCCTTCTGTGGGAGATCACTGAGAGCACAGTAAGAAACAACTTTATAAGGGCCAGAGATATAGTTCAGTTGATGGAGTGGTTGCCAAGAATGCATGAAGCTCCAAGTTCAAGCTCCAGTACACCTAAGCAGGAGTAATGGTTCAAGCGTGTAATTCCAGCACTCAGGAGGTGGAGGTAAGAGGATCAGAAGTTCAAGGCCATTCTCTGCTACATAGTGAGGTGGAAGCCAACCTGGGACACATGAGACACTGTCTCAAAAAACTTTAGATAAGTGAGTCGGAACAGAGACTGCTGTCTTGGGCTCCCTTCTCTGTTTTGTCTCCCAAGGAGTCATTAGGTGTGGACAACATTCTCCATATGCCCTTCAACCGGGCATGGCTGGGTGGTCAAGTCTTTCTAACCCTGGACCTGCCTGCCCTCTCTCTTGCTGGAGATAAAGAGAAATGTGGCTCTCCTCCCACACAGATATGCAAGTTTCAGACAAAGTCAATGAACTTCTAAATCAATCTGAGCCTTGTAGAACTTTAGGGCCTTTTGTAACAGTGGTCATTCCCTAATACAAAAAAAAAAAAAAAAAAAAAAGTTCAAGCCCTCAAATCAGCTTGTCATCTAAAAAACACTCAGGAAAGAAATTTGAGAAAGAGAAATTCACATAGGAACCAAAAAAAAAGGAGACATTGTATTTAGAAAGGGGAAAAACACCTGAAAATAAACAAATGTGTTTATTGTGAGGACCCACTTTAAAATCTTAACAATATTTGAACACACAGCACTCATAAGAAAAGAACTTCAGTCCTAAATGGAAAGCAGCCTCTTCTGCTAGCAGGAAGGTAAGATGTTGGGAAACTAAAGGGACAAGCATCTCAAAACAATTAAGTACAATCTAAACATACTGTACTTAAATGCTAAAAGACTCTGCCAGCTATGTTTATAAAACCTTTAATCGACATGTATTGGCTGGTCGGTTGTTTATGTTAACATCCTCCTTACATAATCCTTCACAGAGAATGGCACGTTAATACACACATTCAACTGAATGAACCATTAGCAGTACTTATAGATCTCAAGATACACTCACCTTAGAGATCTAAAATTAATTCTGATGGGCTAACACACATTAGACACACATGAAGAATGCAAACTTAACAGTATGTTTTCATCTCACAAACATATCTAATTAAATACTGCTTTAAGGAACACTAAACAAGGCCTATATATGCATCATGCCTTGATCGCCATAGGACCAAAAACTAAAACTAAAATTTTAACAGAAAAAAAGAGGAAAAGAAAACAAGTTCTGAGCCTGACATGACAGTGCATGCCTGTAATCCTAGCACTTGAGAGGTAGAGGCAAGAAGGGTGGGGAGCCCAAGGTCAGCCTTGACTTTACAGCTAGTTTCAAGGCCAGCCTGGGCTACATAAGACACCATCAAAAAGGAGGGAGAGGTGAGAAAAATAGGAAGGGAGAAGGGCAGGATGGAGGGGGAGGAAACCATTCTCCGCACGTGTTCTTCGGTGATTTTCAAAGAGCTTCATTTTACTACTGTTTGAGTTTAGTGAGGGAAGTTTTTCTACGGACTGGAAGAATTGTTTTACTTTATGATGGCCTCAAAAGATATTCACCACATAATCCTCAAGAAACAAGCTGAACAGATGCTAGTGGGATGACATAACTATCCATTGTGAAAAAAATTACAAATTATTTTAATGGTTATCACTTCTTATGAAGTGTGATGGGCTGGGGGGGGCTCTTAGAAACCATTGTGTAAATAGGTCATTATGAGCTTTTTAAAAATGTACATTGTTTAATCAACTATGTTCAGCAACAGCTCTGCTCACCGATAAGAGATAATCAGAAAAATAATTATGAAAACCCTCAAAAATCATTTTTCTCTTCAATTCTTCAGTGCTGATGAAATCACTTTAGAAATATCAGTGGGCTACAGTCTTAACTACAAATGCTATGAACATTTCAAAGGGAAACTGGGCCTTGTTTTGTGTTACTATTTGAGTCTAAAAGCTGTTGGTTATAACTAAATTTTCATGACTCTTCGGAAAACAGCCAGAGTCTTTTAAAATACTCAATCTCCATCTATCCTTTAAGAGGAAAAGGCGCCCTCCAGAATACTGAGGCTATTTGGCCTGGTCTCTAATGGACTCATATGCTTCTGAATGGCGGACATCCGACATTGTTTTCTGCAGCCTCCAGCTCTCAGGAATTTTGTTTTTGTTTTTGGAAAATTATTTGGTTTGGTTTGGTTTGGTTTGGTTTGGGGGAGGGTGTGTTTGTGTGTCTGTCTTGTTTTGTTCTGCTGGGGTTTTTGTTTTGTTTTTGTTTTAGGGGTTCCTAAGAACAGGGGTTGAAGCAGAGCATTCCTATAGCCCCAGCAGACCTGGACCTGGCAGGGGCTAGCCTCTGACTCCTGAGTGCTGGGATTGAAGGTTTGTGCTACCGTACCTAGCTTCTTTTTATTTTTTGAGCTTTGATTTATTTTGTTTGGTTTGGGGTTCTGAGAGAGGGTCTCACTACTAGGCTGACACTGGCCTCAAACTCACAATCCTGCAGTAGACTCCCAAGTGCTGTGATTACAAGTCACCACCACAGCAAGCTTCTCAGGGGGAACGTGAGAACATCAACCTTCTCATCACCCCAAGGAGGAGACACACTCAAGGCACTGCAGTGTGAGACTGCATACCACACCATGGGTCAAGGATGCTCCTCAGACCATTTGTCACCTCTCAGACCTTCAGTTTGCCCTGATTCAACCTCCTTGGCCACTTTTAACTTCTCTCTCATGAAACCACAGCAAAGAGATCTCAGACTCATCCTTTAGCCCCAAAGGTCATAAATATGAAAACTGAAACTATTTAGTCATTAAACACTGTCCTAGCTCAATATTCAAGTGCTCAGCACCATCCCTCAACTGGCTAGGCTAACTCTGTGGCCCTCAGATTTCAATCTCAAAAGTACCCGTCCACCTCTTAGAACCACTTGTTTTGCATTTAAAGCAGACACAACCACACACTAGCACGCTTCACCTTAACAGAGACCCTTGAACTATGTTCACCATGTTTACCCCTGCCAATCACCTACCTAGTATATCTGAGTTTAGATATATTTCTGCATTTCAAGAACGAGAGCTACAACCTTCCAAGCCCTAAGGTTGTTCCTGTGAATACTACTTTCTCAGAGAACAAAAAAGATATGCTATTCAGAAGTACACCCTAAAAATGAAGCCATCAGACCAAGGACACACACCTGCTGCCCAAGCTTGCTTCGTTCAGGTAGCCAATGGTTGACTCCATTTCTCTAGTTACTCTCCCCTTCCATTTATAGGTGGATGCCTTGATCTTTTCCAGTAAGTTTCCCAGCCTAGAACCCACTCCTGTTCTAGGTGATTTCTCCTAAAAGGCCACGTTATGAGTTGAATATGAAATGCCCTCTATAGCCTCATGTTTTGAAGGCTTTGGTGAGATGATGGCACTATTTGGGGAAGTTGTAGAGAGAGCCCTTAGGAAGTAGGACTTAGCTGGAGGAAACAAGTCACTGGGGGCAGATTCTTGCGAGCATATCATCCCTGCCCCATTCCTCTATGCTTCGAGATGCCATAGTTTAAACAGGTCTCTTCTATCACACATTCCCTCTACCATGATGTCCTACCCAAAGGCATAATGTTAATCAGTCATGGACTGAACCCTTTGAAATTGTGAGCCAGAATAACTCTTTTCTCCCTGAAGTCATTTCTGTCAGGTATTTGGTCACAGCTATGCAAAATCAATTAGCACAAGAGCATCATGCTGATCAGGGTCTCGCTCCTTTGGTCTAGCCATTCCTCTCCCCAGGCAACATAGACTGTGGATTCTCCATCTACAAGCAGCAGTCACCTGATGGGACCCTTCCAAATCAACCTTACTCTATAATAAAGTTCCAGTGCATGCATATGTCCCTCACCTGCTAAATGCCTTCCCAGGTGGCCATTAGCTAACCACCACAGCTCAAACCATCTTGGGCCTGGAGAGATGGCTCAGCAGTTCAATTCCCAGCACCCACGTGGTAGCTAGCAACTGTCTGTAATTCCAGTTCTAGGGGCTCCATGAGCATTGCACGACACAATACAACACGGGTGAACTTACATACATGCAGGCAATACAGTCAGACACATAAAATAAAAATAATAAAAATAATTTCAAAATTCATCTTTTTTAATTACCTGTGTGCCACATTGATACCTCCAGGTTGATTATGTGGGCTTTAGGGGCTTTACCACGTTTAAGGAGTCACAATAAAGACTGCTATTCTTTAAGTTCTCTAGGTCTGAGTACCTCAGAAAGTTCCGCCATAGTTATGATAATAATGTATTACAATGCCCAGAGCACTTATCTTTCTAAAAGTTCTTGACAACTATTTTTTCCCTCCACACGATATCCGCCCCCCTTCCTGAAGTTAGCCATTGCTGGTGCTAGATATAGAATTGAGCACTTTCTTGAGGATTGAGTTATGTCACCTGCTTTACTGTGTCACAGCTGACACTTCGGTCTATAATTGCCCTCTAGCCTCCAGATCTGCTGATGGGCTTTCTGTTCCTAGGGTAAGTGGCATTAGATTGCACTTGCATGTAACATCCACTTATCCTATCCTTCACCTTCGCAATCAGGCTGATGGGGTCATTCATGTCTGTGTGACTAAGAGCTGTACGCTCTGCTTCTGATATAAGCCTGCCAATATGAACCAGGTCTCAGAATCAAATATGATAGAGTCTTCAGGAATGGGGAGATGTTGGTAAAGTGCTTCCTTTGCAATCAGGAGGACCTGGGTTCCATCTCTAGAACCCACATAAGATAGCCAAGCACGGTAGTGTGTGCTCATAATCCCAGCCCTGGGGAAGTGGAAAGAAGTGGGTCTCTGGGGCTTACTGGCCAGTCAGCCTACCCTAATGAGCAGCAGGTCAATGAGAGATCCTGTTTCAAAACAAAATGAACAGTGCTCCTGAGGAACAATACCTAAGATGGTCCTCTGCCCTCTACACATAAACACATACACATGCACACACATGAACACACATACATACACACACACATACACACATACACACACACGAGATCTCTAACACATAATTCATAAATATCAGTATTAACTAGCTTATATTTTATTGTTGGTTTAGTTCAGAGGCTAACACATAACAACTCCTGCACTTTAACTACACGAAAGGTATTGTAAAGCATTTTTAAAGGAAGAAAACACCGCCCTCAACCAGAAGGATGAAGAGTGGAAACACACTTTTCTATTGCTCTTACATAAATGATCAGCTGGCCACTGTCTTTAGCTCCAGTTTATATATGAGAAGACTGAAGGTCAGAAAGTTTAAGAATGTAGCACCTGGTCCAAGTTCACACATTTAATTAAGTGGCAACAAGAGGATCCAAACATATGTATTTCTAATTACAAAGTGTTCGTAAGTCCTTACTTTTAGAATCTGATAAGTAAGATCTTGCATCTCTAAACAACTACTAAGCAAAAAAATAACTATGTTTAAAGTAGTATGACCCAGATACTCCAAAATCATAGAGGGGGGAAAAAGCAATTCTTTGTCAGTATTCTGGACACTGGAAGGTGCTGAATGAGGAATTTCCAGTTAACGAGATGGTGCACTGTCCAGATGGCACGGCCTTTGGAGCTGTACCACTGGGCTCTCGCTTTTAGAATGCAGGCACTTGCTGATTCACGGTGCTCTGTCCCAGACTTTTAAGAAAGACTATTGCAAAGGCCTTTGACATTTAAAAAAGAAAAAAAAATCTGATGTGGGAATCTTCCCACTTTACACTCCTCTGAAAGTTCCAAAGTACTTGCATTGGTCATCAAAGTTTAGACTAAAAGTTTAGACATCAGGGAAATGCAAATTAAAACAACTTCATCTCACCCTAGTCACAAGAGTTATCATCAAATGAGTAGCAAATGCTGGCTAGGATGTGGGGAAAGGAAAAACTCCTATTCACTAATGGTGGGAGTTTAGATGGAGCTACTATGGAAATCAGTACAGTATTGCATCAAAAACTGAAAACAGAGCTGCCATGACTCAGCTATGCACATCCAGGGCATACACCCCAAGAACTCTGCACCTACTACTGAGACACTCGCACACCCACGTTTATTCCTGTGCTATTCACGACAGCTAAGAAGCAGAACCAGCCTAGAAGTCCATCAACAGGCCAATGGATAAAGAAAGTGTGGTATACAGACACAGTAGAATGGCACTCAACCCTAAGGAAGAACGAAAGATGACATCTGCAGGAAAATCGATCAAGCTGGAAATCGTCATGTCAAGGGCAACAAGCAAAATTCAAAAAGACAAATACATTGTCTCTTATGCAGATCCTTAATTTAAGTGTGTGTGTGTGTATGTGTGTGCATGTATGTATGTGTGTGTGTGTGTGTGTGTAAGTCATGAAATGAGATCTCGTAGAAAGAGATTATGAGAGAGGAAGAACAGACCTTAAGGGGGGGTTGGGTAATGACAGGAAAGGGGAAAAGGGTCTATTAGAGGAGCAAAGGGGCCAGCAAGAGCCGAACAGGGGGACATAGGGGACAGTGGAGGCAGGAGACAAATAAGAGCCCTAGTATTATGGAAATCCATCCTCATACCCATTACTTCATGTGCTAGCTTTAAATAAACAAGTTAAAAATGAAATTGAATTAAATTTTGCAAGTATCTGTACATGCTATTGCTGGGAAAGCCAGAGCCCCTACAATGAGCCACTGTGACGATGAAGGTAGGTGAACACACAGCCTTCTCCAAGGCGATCCAGTGAGCCAGCAGCCCAGGCTGCCTGACTCTCACCAGCAGAACCAGGAGACCCCCTTCTAAAGACACACATCCTTGATTTAAATATCAGTGGAGTGCAAACCGTGGAGCTTCTATTAGTTACTCGTCTTGTGACGAAATCCCTTGACAAAAGTGACTTTCAGAAGGGTTTGCATTGGCTCACAGCTTCAGGATATAGACCATCACAGCAGGGGAAGCCATTACATTAGGTCAGCCTCTGGACTTGCAGGGACTTGACAAGAGTAGACACCATGTATCAGAAAGCAGAGAGATGGGCTGGAGAGACGGCCCAGCAGTTAAGAGCACCAGCTGATCCTGTGGAAGACCTGAGTTCAAATTCCAGAACCCACATCACACGGTAGCTAACAACCATTTGTAACTCCAGTTCCAGAGGATCCAACACCCTTTCCTGGCTTCTGCCTCCATGGACATTGCATAACAGGGGTACATTTGCATACATGCAGGCATAGCACTAGTACACACAAAATAAAAATAAAGTTTTAAAAAAAGAAAGCAGAGAGAGGCGGAGGCTGCTGCTCAGCTCACTTTCTCTATTTCATTCAGACCAGGAGCCCAGCCTATGAATGACACTGTCCACAGGTAAACTAAAAATCTTCCACCTCAATTAATCTAGATAATCCCTCAAGGCATGCCAGAGGCTTGTCTCCTTGGTGATTTCTAGAGCCTGTCAAGTTGACAAACACTAACCATCACAGAAACCTTTCAATTTAACCCCTAATGGGTCACTACAGAAGTCAGAGTCTGGGTTCTAGTATCAGACAGCCTCTAGCTGTTATGCATTCTACAACAGGCAAACAGTCCTTTCAATTTTTAAGGATGACAAGCTATTTTAAGTCTCAACAGAAGTTCTGTCTAAGAAAAGTTTCTGCCCAGACTAGAGAAGCATTCTCCATGTTTCCAGACATCAGAGTTTCAAATGAACTTTGATGCCTCCTAGGAAGACAAAGGTGGTGGGAGCCAAGGGGAATGACCAACATATCAGTAAACACGCTAGGAGCTGCTTCATAAAACACAAGTCCAGCCGGGTGTGGTGGCGCACGCCTTTAATCCCAGCACTCGCGAGGCAGAGGCAGGCGGATCCCTGTGAGTTCAAGGCCAGCCTGGTCTACATAGTGAGTTCCAGGACAGCTGGGGCTGCAGGGAGACCCTGTCGCAAAAAGACAAAAAAAAAAAACTCATAAGTCCACCACTGGAGAACAAGCCATTAAAAAGTTGATTGTATTACAAATGTGCTTTGGTTAACACGTTTAGTAATCACATGGTTCCAGCAGCAACAGAAAAGCCAGCCAGAGGCCCTCAAGTCACAATTTCCATAGATGGATAGAAAAATATTTCTGCTTCCATGGCAACAGTAGCATAGCTTGTGATTCAAAATAGCTGGTGTAGAACCAAAGGATATGGTTCTGTGGTAGAGGTCAAGTTTAGCAAGTGGGTGACCCCAGCACTATAAACCATAAAGCAGCTGCCAGTGGCCATGACAGAATTTCTACCCATTACCACAGGTCCTCTTTCTGTCAGCTCTAGTTTTCTTATTAGCAAAGAACTAAAGGATGGGGGTGGGGAGGGCAGCAGGCTTGCAAATGTATTACCAAAGGAACCCTAGGACTCAAATTGAAGCTGAGCAGAAGGTTAAGGATGATACCCAACCTTTCAAAGCCCAGGAACTTCTATGTATTAGGATGTTTTTAAAAAAATTTTTGGACTTTTTGAGACAGGGTTACCCTGTAGCCCCAGCTAGCCTGGAAATTACTAAGTAGACCAGGCTGGCCTTGATCTTACAGAGATTCAGCTGCTTCTGCCTCCTGAGTGCTGGGATTAAAAGTGTGCACCACAGTGCCTGGCCCTGAGAACTTCTAAACATCTAACTTTTGAAAATCAATGAAATCTTTTTACAATTTTTTTAATTTATTAGTATTATCATTATTTTTTTTTTCCAGTCGTTTTGAGACAGGGTCTCTCTGTGGCCCCGGCTGTCCTGGAACTCACTATGTAGACCAAGCTGGCCTTGAACTTACAGAGATCTGCCTGCCTCTGACTCCCAAAGTGCTGGGACTAAAGGCGTGTGCTTTATTATTATTTTATGTGCATGTATGTAAATGCACCTGTGTCATGCAATACCCGTGAAGGTCAGAAGAGGGTATTGAGTTACTGGAGTTACTGATGGTTGTTAGCTATCATGTGGGTTCTGGGACTCAAACCTGGGTCCTCTGCAAGAGCAGCCCAGTGCTCTTAACCGCTGAGCCATCTCTCCAGTCCAATTAATGAAGTCTTAATGAGTGAAAAGGAAAGCCCTCCTTGCCACTCTGTGTGCTGACTGATCTCCAAACTTGTTGTTCAATGCTCCCCTACAAGAATTTTGAAGGAAAAAACCATCCCCCACACTGTACTTTCAATTTGGCATTCAAATATCTTTTACTAATTTAAAAACCAACAAAGGATGCAATTTCATGTGTATTGCAAATAAGACATTTGGGTAAGGCTGCTATATCACTTCCACAAACATGAAACGGTGATGATCTGGTACCTGTCACTATAAAACGCACATGTATTGGAGCTAAGTGAATGAGCTAGATGGAGTTCGCTCTTCCCCCAAACGTACACAAGTATTCCACAGTCCTAGACTCTTCTCCTAATGTCCTATCATTTTATTGTTCATCTTATAAGATTCCTCTACACTAAAAAAGCACAGAGTCTGTAATTAAAGCGTGTGTGTTCACTTGTGCACAGGTGGAAGTCAGCGATCGACCTCCCAAGATGTTCCTCAGTGGCTGTCCGCCTTGTTTCTTGGGGTCAGGGTCTGTACTGGCCTGGAGCTCACTGATTAGTCAATGAGCTTGGGGGATCCTCCTGTCTCCACATCCCCACCATGGAGCCCATAATCCCTTGTAGACATGCCCAGAAGCTAACGTGATCTAGATAGTCCTCACAAACCTTTCCAAAAACTTGTCTCCATGGTGATTCTAGAGCCTGTTTTTTTTTTTTTTAAACAAGGGTTCTGGCATCCAAAATCAGATCCTCACAATTGCCTTAATCCCTAATTAAACTTTTTTTTTTTTTTTGGTCTTTTTTGAGACAGGGTCTCCCTGTAGCCCAGCTGTCCTGGAACTCACTATGTAGACCAGGCTGGCCTTGAACTCACAGAGATCTGCCTGCCTCTGCCTCCCAAGTGCTGGGACTATAGGTGTGCACCACCATGCCCGGCTTCTAAGTAAATTTTCATAAAAAATTTTCTTTGACCATATAATTAAAAATTGAATTGTGGTTTGAATTATTAAAATTATCATTAGTTGTTACCAAAACAATATAAACAACATGATGATGTGATTAAACACAAAAAGGTAAACAGTTGTATCTATATTTTATGTGTGAATGCATTGCCTGCATATATGTAAGCGCACCCATGTCGTGCCATGCCCCAGGAGGACAGAAGACGGCGTCAGATCCTCTAGTACTGGAGTTACGGACGGTTGTTAGCCACCACGTGGGTGCTGGGATTCAAACCCAGGTCTTCTACATGAATAGCCAGTGCTCTTAACCACTGAGCCATCTCTCCAGTCCAATAGTTGTATCTTAATGCTATGGCTAGTAGGATAGATGTGATATCGTGAGTAAAAGATGTTTCACGTCCACTGCCAATATCCTGTTTAGTGACAGAAAGGCTTTTAAAGCTCAGGGCAATGCACAAAGCACAAGGTGACACATCTCAAAGTGAAGCAAGAAAGAGATGACGGAGCTGGGCAGACATGACTGCTGCACCCACGAGCAGATAAGTTCCACGGAAGAGACAAGCCTTAAGGATGCAGAGCTGACTTCCCATGTCCAATGAGCTCTTTGGACAAGTTCAGGTTTACTGCACTCAGCTTAATCATCTCGAACAACGGAACATGTCAGTGCACACAGGGAAGGCAGATACATTTCATGAGTTAGAGGCCAGCCTGGTCTATATAACAAGTTCTAGGCCACATAGGGCTACTCAGAATCAGATCCTGTGAAAAAAAGAGAGAAAGAACAGAGGAAAGGCTGGAGGGAAGAATGGGGAAGGAAGGAGGGAAAGAAAGGAACAGAGGGAGGCAGGGAGGGAGGGAGGGAGGACAAAGAAAGGAAGAAAGAGAGAGAGAGAGAAGAGATACATTCATCAGCTTCATGTCTTTGGGCAGGTCACTGACTTTCACTTCAGTTCCTCCATTTAATTCTAAAGGAATATTAACTCATTGAGTTTTTGTGAATTTTAGAATATATAATATCAGGACTGATAAAATGCATTCTCAATAAATGATGTCCATTACTAATAGGTCATTAAACATAAATGATGCCTATTACTAATAGGTCATTAAACAAACATTTACTGATTCCAGCTCTGTCCTAGCTGCATTCCAAATATTAGAAAGTAATGAACAGAAACAGATTAAGGGAGGACCATAAGGAGAGAAATTTGAACCCCAGTAATGAGAGGAAGACAGGAAGGAAAGAAGGAAGGAAGGAAGGAAGGAAGGAAGGAGAGAGGGAGGGAGGGAGGGAGGAAGGAAGGAAGGAAGGAGCTATAGTAATCATATGATACAAAGTCGGTAAAGTGGCAAAATGACTAAATTAATTTAATTATGACTCACGTCTGGACCAGCAACGCTTAGATGAGGAGTAAACTCAGGACTTACCGAACTCCCAGTTGATAACATCTTTATTCTAAGAAATGGACTGACCTTGCTCTGCATTCATTTCAGGAAAATCATTAGCTAAAAAAAGAATCAAGATTTTTGCATAACATATGTTGTATTCACAAGTCACATAAAAGACTGAGAGATTATATGTAATTATGTTCATTCTGTTATCTTAATATTTTTCATCAAAAACTGCAAACTAAAGAAAACGCACATGTGAATGTGGGGTGCCCACTCTTCTGTAAATAAACCCCTAACCCCCCCCAAAAAAACCTATGTCCTCACAGCATCCCACATCCTCCATGAGAGGATATGACTGGAGCTGGAGCTTACAAAGATGAGATGATTTGATGGAAACTAGAGTCAGTCCAGGTCATCACCCCAAATCGCAGTAGCTACAAGTGTAGCCTGCTCTGTGACAGCACACTAGCTCTGCCCCTCCCCCTTCCTTCCTTCCTCCCTCCCTCCCTCCCCCCTTCCTCCCTCCTTCCTTCCT
>NW_008360319.1:1977237-2002957 GCF_000622305.1 Nannospalax galili | reverse complement strand
ATATTTTTTTTTAATACATATACTAAAAACTTTTGAAGACAGGGTCTCATGTAGCCAAGAATGGATGACCTTGAGCTCCTGATCCTCCTGCCTCTACCTCCTGAGCACTGGGTTTCAAGCATGAGCCACCAAGCCCAGTTTATACAGTGCTGGGGAATTGAACCCAGGGCCTCCTACATGCTAGGAAGCACTCTACCAACTACATCCCCAGGCCCCTATTTTTCTATCTATTTTCCTTCTAAATAGCCCACTCTACAAAATATTCTGCTTTTTAAAAACATTTTAATCTATTAAGATGCATAAATTTTGGATTACAATTTGTGGTGTCAAAATCTGAAATAATTCAACCAAACTGAATGTTTTATCCAGATTTTTTCACAATTGGAGTTAATTAAATGTCATCATTAAAATGAAACCAGGCAATTCTATCAATCATTTCATGTCTGTCTTGCTACCAACATAAAAGAAAATAAACACTGTCCTTCACCCATGTCATTTCTACAGCTATATTTACACATGGGACAATAATAAGAATTAGTACCATGAAATACTGTGTTTTGACTTTGTAAAACAAAATTTAATTTTGTTCAATGTGATAAAATATTTCCCAGCCAAAATACACAACTGTTGCCAATTCTGCACTAACTAGAAAGTACAGCTCGAATCAGGACGGGAACAAAAGAGGAAAAAAGAATGCTTGGTGCTACTGCCACTCTGCAAAGAATCGCGTCCGTGTCCCCTGAGCCTGCCCAGTGCCAGTCCCCAGGAGGATTTCCAGTTATAAGTCACTCCGGGCCAGCAGTGAATGAAGGGACGTATGTTTAAGCATACAGCGGTCTCCACTTATGATTCTCCAAATTCTCTAGAAGACAGAGTCGAGGTTAGGGGCTCTCCTGGCCTGGTGTAGGCATCAAAGACAACTTCCGTGCTTGTGAGTTCTCAGCATGGAGGACAGGGACTTCCAGTGAAGGTGCATACCTTTGAAGATGAAAGTAACCTGCGATGGTGGCACACGGCTATCACCTCTGTGTATGTGTCTGTGTGTCTGTCTGTCTGTGTGGTATGTGTGCACATGTGTGGAGACCAGAAGTCGACGTTAGTTATCTCCCTTTATCACTCTCCCCTTATTTATCAAGGCAGACTCTTACTCATCAATTCGCCTAGCTACCTGGTCAATGAGATACAGGGATCCATCTATCTCAGTCCCTGCCATACTCTACCCACAGAGAGCTGGGGTTACAGAGAGGCATATCCATGCCCAGCTGTTGTGTAAGTTCTGGGGATCAAACTCAGGTCCTTGTGCTTTTACCCACAGAGCCATCTTCCTTCTTAAGGAGAGGTCATAGAACCGCATATTAGGAAGTCCATCTTCATTAGCAAAGTCTTTTAAGACCTAAGAAACAGCACCTGTCAAGTGGCTCAGCAGGAAATGGTGTCACCAAGCCTGATGACCCACACCATATCGGAGATCACTGGCTGCTGCAAGTTGTCCTCTGACCTCCACATATAAACTGTTGTAGGCTCTCTCTCTCTCTCTCTCTCTCTCTCTCTCTCTCTCACACACACACACACACACACATTTTTTCCGTCAATTCTGCTTCTCTAGAGAATGCTATCACATTATCTTAACTCTCAAGACTGAATTTAAAGTTACACTCAATCAAGCTTAAAGATGATTCTAGGTTAATAAGATAATCTTAAGTAGAAGCCAGTCCTTCCCTTACAGCCCGGTAGGTCTGCAGACCTAAATGACTCAGCTGGAGAGAAGGCCCTGAAATGGAGGCGTGGCCATGGAATGGAGGAAGGCTTTGGAATGCAGGCTTGGCCACTGAACAGTGATCGGAGGGGGAGATATAGTAAGAAGCCCTGGAGTCCCATGCTCCTAAGGTTAAAGACCCAGCAGTGCTGGCACAGCTCACCCATCCAAAAGACCCGTTGAAAGGTCAGCAGCATTACAGAGTGTCAGGCAGAGCTGGTGAGTCCGGGCTCAGAGACGAAAAACAAACAAGGAGAAGGGGATGGGGTCAGTGATGAAACCACTCAATGTCTTAGAGACCAAGCTGGCTCCAGGGGGACTTCGTTCAAAGTGACGTGGGACTCCTCCACAGGATGAACATCAAGATTATACAGGATGTCCAAGTGCCCCTCCACAGTAGAAAGTGGGACCAGATGGAAGCTGAGTCCTCCATGGACATGAGGCCATATCTCTGAGCAGGGCAGGGATAGCATCAAGATGGGGGAATAGGAGCAGCAACAGGAAACATGGACCACAGGAGACTAGGGCTCTGAGAGAGGAGAGAGAGAAAAACCAGGAAAAAGTGTACAGCAGGGGCCAGAGAAGCACAGCACATTCACTCTCATCGTCCACATAGAATCAAACACATGCTCAATTTACATTACATATGTCACTCAATTGAGAAGCAGGAGAAAATAAATGCATTTATGACTCACACGAAGAAGGCAAATCTGCTCACGGCTTTGTGCTTACAGTCTTCGTGCAGCAAGGGGAAACCCAAATAGCATCAGATCCAATTTACATAACTTTACATAATTTTATGCTCACCATCCATCCAGCAAAGAAGCTGCAGACCGCAGCTCTTCCGTTTATTTGCCGCCAAAAAGACAAAACAGAAAACATTCTGGGAGAGCGGCTTCCTATCCTGTTTCTAACGATCACAAGAAGACAGGTGGACAGGTTCCCTATGTCATGTGTTCCTAATATTCCAAGTCTGCCCATTCTCAGGTAAGATCTTACTGATAGGATTCTATCAATAAACAATGACTGACCTCACCACACCCCTATCATTTTCAAAATGTTGGTTTCAAGACTGGGAAGAATCACCTGTGACTTAAATCTACTGCAAGTTACCTGACTTGATATCAGCCACATTTTCTTCAAACGTAAACTATGAACACCACCAGCCACTTCACATGGTAATTCTAACTAAGGACGACTAAATACACTGAGGCACATGATAAAAAACATTCTGCTTTGGTGGCTGGGGAGATGATTCAGTCAGTAAAGTGTCTGCTGTGTAAACATAAGAACCTGATTTCAGTTTCTCAGAACCCCTCCCCCAACACACACAAAAGCTGAGCATGGTGGTGTATGCTTATAATCCCAGCACTGGGGAGGTAGAGACAAGCAGAACCTTGGGACTCAGTGGCCAGCCAACCGAGCCAAAATCAACTAGCCTCAGGCCAATGAGACACAGTGTCTCAAAAACCAAGGTACTAACTTCAAAGAATCATCTTTACTGGATAGTTCATAGTGCTGGAAGGTGCTATGCATGCTACCAAAAGGAAAAAAAGTAATCATCAACCTTACCTAGCTGTGAATCCTGTAAACCACCACAACAACTGGCAAGGCAATATATGTTTACCAGTGCAATAGTGGCACAAATATTATGGGAGTAACCAACCACTCTATACTTGACTTTAAGGACCATGTCATAGGATGGAGCCCATAACTTACATTGGTATCAGGCTTAGGAATTTAAGTCAGACAGGTCATGGGACATAAGGGAGAACCTAATACTAGTTTTCTACTAAATTGTTATTGTATTAAACTGACTTCAAATGACTTATTGTTACACCCATAGATTAACATATTTTTCACCTCTCACCAGAGAAGTTTCCTTATGAAGCAGATGGTGATTAACACAGAAATCCACAACTGGCCAATGTGCAGAGAACAAGAGGCTGCAGAGGGCTCATCCCTAAATTGGACACTTATACCAAGCTTCTGCACCCCCCCCCCCCGGCCAGGGCTCAGGGATCATGACAGGAGAGGAAGCAGAAAAAATTGTAAGAGCCAGAGGTGGTGGATGACCACAAGGAAACAGAGTTTTCCAGAGAGCTGGTTACTTACTCATATGAGCTCACAGCAACAGTGACAGCATTCAAGTCCCATGTAAGCTCAAACCAGACAAAATCCCAGCATAGACATGGGAAAGTGAGTAAGAAAACCCAACCCAACCAAGGAATTGGCAGGCAATGGCTGCTGGGAGGAGAAGAGACCATCTCTCTCAAGGATGGACTCTGGTTAACCAGGCTCCAGTGGATGGATCCACAGTGAAGGACATTTGAAGACACAAATTAGACTTTATAGACCATATATATAGTCATATATCACATCATATATATGAGTATATTATTTATGAGTACATTAAATTTGGTGGGGGGAAATAAGGGAGAGTTAGGGGAAAGGATCTAAATACCACAAAACTATATTATATGAAAATTGCAAAACTTTAATTTAAAAAAAAGCATGGGACTGGAGAGATGACTCAGTGGTTAAGAGGACCTAGATTCGATTCACAACACGCACATGGTGGCTAACAACTGTCCATAACTCCAGTTCCAGGAGATCTGACGCCCTCTTCTGGCCTTCACAGGCATTACATGACACGGGTACACATATACATGTAGGCAAAATACTCGTACACTTAAATAAAAATAAAATAAAATAAAACCAAGGTGGATAGCAACTGAGGACTAGCACTTGAGATTGACCTCTGGCCTCCATACACATATGCACACATGTGTATACATACAGGCACACATCATATATATTCATATTATTTTTTCTTGCTTTTATTTAGAAAGATGTGTTACAAACATAAAATTCCTGATTTCTTTTTCACTGTTCAAGACAATGATGGAGGGAATGTGACACATAACAACTATCAAAAGACAATACAAATAACAAATAGGTATTTGCAAGAGAAAAAACTGAGCAAAGTCACGCATGCCTGTAATCCCAGCACTCAGGAGGCTGAGGCAGGAGGATCCTGAGAGTTAGAGAGGGCTGGAGTGCATAGCAAAACCGGCCGTCCTTCAGTGCACCAAGGAGGTGAATCCTGGGCTTCACATAGATGCTAAGACCCATGGATGCTCAAGTCTTCATTAAAATGATGTGTTATTTACATACAACCTACACATGTACTTTGCAGCCATCTCTTAATTGCCCACAATACCTAATGCAATGTAAAGACGATGTAAATAAAGGTTATGATGCGCTGTTTAGAGAAAAGTGACAAACAAAAGTCTGTACCTGTTCAGAACACAGGCAAACATTTGTTGAAATATTTCTGATCTGTAGTGGGTTGAATCTGCAGATATGAAACCCATAGTCACAGTGAGCAGATTTTATTCACTGTTAACATGACTACTGACCATAGAGGTTTCTGCTTTATGTAAGAACCATCCAATCTGCCTCCCTTCTTTCTATCTTCATTCCGGTTTTCCTTTCAGAAACCAAACTTCTCTGGCTTCTGTTGATAGGGGCTATTTCGAAGCCCTTTCGTAAACCTCATTCATTGCATTCCTTTGAATTCTTCTATTTTGAAGCAGGATCTCACGCAGCCCAAGCTGGTTTCAAAATCACTAGGTAGCCAAGGCTGGCCTTGGACTCCTGATCCTCCTGCCTCTATTTCCTCAGTATTGGGATTACAGGATGACACCACAACACCAGGTTTATCAGGACATTTCTGAACGGACAGAAACCTCAAGACCACTGGTCCAACAGGATGTGTGGCAAAACCGGCCTGTGATGCTCTTCATGGCTTAACAGACCCTGGAGATCACGTGCTCCGAGACTGCAGAAGGACGTCTGCAACTCCCCTGGTTCCTGCCTGGTGCCTGAGCACAGAAAGTAAGCAACTAAGAAACCCAAGCAGGAAAGAAGCCCAGGAACCACGCAGAGGACCAGCTCAGGAGGTGGCTGCTGCAGGTCACCACTGCCATCTGGAACGCAGGCCCAGCTGTCTACACATCTTTCCATTTTTCCAGCAGAGTCAAAAAAATTTAATTTTTCTGAATTTATTTTAATTTTTGTGTATGAGTGTGTATTGCCTGCATGTATTGAAGCAAACCCATGTCCACGAAGGTCAGAAGATGGCATCAGAGCCCTTGAAACTGGAGTTACAAACAGTTGTTATCTGCCACATGGGTGCTGAGAATCGAACCCGGGTCCTCTGGAAGAGCAGCCAATGCTCTTAACCACCAAGGCACCTTCCAGCCCCACGAAGAGTCAAAATTTTAAGTGATGTGATTTGAAAATGTTAAGATACTGAAATTAATTCAACACACACACACACACACACACACACACACACACACACACACACCACTAGATCCTGTGTTCACAAGCTAAGTCCACACTGGTCCATACCATGGTGCATATCTACACAGGTTCTGTGCCTGCTCAAACAGAATTCAAATCCACATGAGTTATTTTAAAAGGTCCACTGAGTGCCTAAACAAAAAGAATGACTTTGTTTCCTACATGAAATTTCCTTCTTTCATACACCATTCTGAAAAGCTGACTTTTTGGCCAATTGTGATGGCTCTAATCTTTAACACTTGGGAAACTGAGGCAGGAGGATAGCCACAAATTCCAGGCAAGCTTGGTCTACATACTGAATTCCAGGCAAGCCCAGGTTAGAAAGTAAGATTCTACTTCAAAAAGAAAAGTGGCTTTTTGACAAAGGATTTTTAAAATACACCAATATGACGTTTGATTTACTGTCATTTACCAAATACACTCTATCATTTCTTATACCTACATTTTTCCTCATTATATCAAATTATTTAATAGTTAATAAGTGTCCCCTCGCTTTCCTCAACTCCAAGTGGTCAAGTAGAAAAAAGACTAGCCGGGCATGGGCGCCAAGGCCTGTAAGTCCAGCACTCTAGAGGCTGGTGCAGGAGAATCATTAATTTCTGCTAATGAACAAGTAGAATTTCAGCTGTAATTTAAGATCTCCAAAGAAAACCATGTGGTTAAGCCTTACTAGTATTACTAAAATATCATTTTTTTAAAATTGGAAGTTTTAAAAACGGATAGTCTCAGGCTGGGGAGAAGGCTCAGTGGTTAAATGGTTGCCATGAACATGTGAGGACAGGAGTCCGTGTCCCCAGAGCCTATGTGAATACCATGTGACTAGCCATATCTTAGCTCTGGGTTTGATTGAGCGACCCTGTGTCACTGAATAAGGTGGAAGAACGATCCAGGATGATTCCCGACATCAACCTCAGGCCTCAACATACATGCATACACATATACACATGCAAACATACTTGTATACCCACACGCATGCAAACATACACACATGCATGCACACCACACACACCCATGTGTGCACGGATGCGCACATGAAAATAGAGAAAGAAAAATAAATAAAAATTAATAGTTTCATAAAACACAGTCAAATTCTATTTCTCAGAGTCAGGGTTAACAATGGCTGTGGACAGCTGAGTCCTGTGGTCCTATGACTTCATAGTGCCCTGTACCACCTGGCAGCAACTCTCCGTTTACAATCAGCCAGAGCCCTTGAACCACACTAGAGAATTTGGCAGATCTACCCACATAACATACGGCCATCTTCACACTTTCTCCTCGCACTTCATGAATAAACATTCCTTTATTCAAATAAGCTATATATATTAACTAACTCCAGTAATTGTGATTCCACTTTGAATGGTAAATACAGTCATTCTGGCAAGGCTGCAAGAGTTTGCAATTCAAATTACAGACATTTTAATAATAGCGAAAATAAAAATTAGTGGTGGGACTCCTAAGGCGCTGTAATTCCAATACTCTCATTGCAACAGTCGAAAGCACACATAAATATTTCTCCCTTTAGAAGCCAAGGGGTTTCACTGAGTCGTGCATCTTCACACATATCCCCCACAATCTTACGTAGGAGCATCATTTAAGGAATTCAGTAGGCACCAGTCAGAATGCTAAAGCTCCCCGGCCCCTGGCATTAAGAGGTAATAGTGCTGCTTCTGAATAAATAACAATGAAACAGTCACTGGATTAAATGATTCCGGAACATTATCATCATAAACAATAATTATTTGGCAGTTGCCCTTTGCGAGTGTGGGGCACACTTATGAATAAATCAAGCCTTATTGATTTACTAAGCCAAAACATTTTACATTTTGCTCTGCTAATAAGGGCTTTAATTCCCCGCTGCACTTAGTGAGGCTTTAATATAGTATGTCCCTTAATACTTTTAATATGAAAGATTAGCGCCGGTTAGCCCCCCCAAGCAGGAACACCGCACTCTCAATGGCCAATTGGCCACTGAACATAAGTTCTCTACGAACATGTCCTTATAATGGTGTTCCCTGCTCATGAAAGTCACACATGGTGACATAAACTAGAGGTGCTTCCATGCTATTTTTCCTTCCTCCTAACATATATTAACAATGTACATTAACTCAGGGATGAAGTTAAAATATTGAGGCAGGAAAACACAGTATTGTAAGGAGTTCTATGTGCCCTGTAAAACCATCATCCAAAACCATAAAATTGGGTTCTAGGGATGTTGCTCACTTGGCAGATTGCTTGCCTAGCACGCATGAAGTTCTGAGTTCAATTTCTAGCATCTCATAAAAACCCTGTGTCAATCAATAAAATTGCTCTCTTTTGATGTAGGGACTTTGGAAAAAGACAGAAGACAACTTTAGATAATCCAAAGACCTTGGGCTCAGCAACCTCAGTCTGAGAAGGAGAGATCTCATGCCTTCCTTCCAAGGAACACAGCACGCAAAATGCCAATACACTCCAGTTCTCACCAACCATTTGCTTCCCTGACCACTCACTGGAGGAATAGAAGCTCCAATTCTGTAGGTTCCAAACCAGAACCAGTCTCTAATTTTTGGTGGAGGGAAAGTGTTTTTAACTGTCAACTTGCCACAACCCAGAATGGCCTAAGTCTCAATTGAAGAACTGTCTAGATCAGGTTGGCCTGTCAGCATGTCTTCTCTGTGGGAGACTGTGTGGACTGTTAGTTGGGGGTGGGACGACCTCAACTAACCTGAATGCAGGTGGCACCATTTCATTGGCTGGGACCTGGATTGTGTAAGAGCAGACGAAGCTAGCTGAGGAGCAAGCAGGCAGGGATGTGTTTATTCTCTCTGCTCTTGACTGTGGATGAGATGTTTTACATTCCTGCCTTGACTTCCCCACAATAACGGACTATAATTTGGAATTCTAAGCCAAATAAACCCTCTCTTCCCTAGGTTAATTTTTAATTTGTATTTTATGTGTTTAAGTGTTTTGTCTGCATGTATGTAAGTACACCACATGCCTGAGTACCCACGGAGGCCAGAGAGGTGTGGGATTCCCCTAGAACTGGAGTTACAGACAGTAGCAGCCATTTGGGCGCATGGATCCTAATTCTAAAACAAACTCCATTTCTCATGCATAAAAGAGAAAAATAAGTACCCACACCTTCATGCTTGCTTCTTGGACCAGGCAGCCTCTGAGATTCCATTCTATAAGCCCTCATTCCAAAGACGGAACTGCTGGGGAGGGTTGGGGAACTCATCTACTGGACTAAGTTAAAGACAGAAGCCTCCTAAGAACTCAGACTACACAGTCCGTTCCTTTATGCTACTTTGACTTAGGGTATGTAAGAAGCCTCACTAGGGCTGGAGTGATAGCTCAGTCAGTAAAGCTCTTGCTTTTCAAGCACAGCAACATGAGTTTGAGCCCCAGAACCCTGGCATAGTGGTGCCCTGTGATCGCAAATCTCAGCCCTGGGGAGAAAGAAAAAGATCAGATCCCTGGGGCTCTCTGGCCAGCCAGTCTAGCCCAACTGGTGAGCTAGAGGTCAATGACAGGCCTTGTTTACAAAACAAAGTACACAGACCAGAGGAATGATAGCCAAGGTTGCCCTCGGACTTAGACACCCATCACACACACTGGATTGGTGGTATGTGACTTTCCCTGGGAAAACATGAACACACACACACACATACACACACACACACACACACACACACACACACACACACACGCACGCACACACGCACGCACGCACGCACGCACACAGGCACTCAGAATCCTCTCTTAATCACCATGGAGCCTCCCAGACAGAAACATTAGGGTCATAGATTGGTATAACTCGTGTTCATATTTGGTGATGCTTTTTAAATTCGACCACAACAAAGAGAAGCTAGGCACAGTTGCAGAATTTACAACAATATTAGCTCTCTAAGGAAACCACACAAACAAAAATCCTGTTTAAAACATAGATTCTCCTATTCCCTCTGGAACAACCGCCATCTCAGGTTACAAAGCAATAATTACCCTGTCCTGTAGAAATCAATAAAACCTCTTGCCCCGTGAACCTGCTATTTCCTGACTTTGTTCTCAGGACTAAAGATTTTCAAGTCATATTGATTACAAAGTAAATTTTTTCAAGTTCTTTTCAAGAACAGCACTGAAGAAATCCTCACGCCAACATCACTCGTCATTGTTTGAAAAGCCTTCAGGTCTCTCCATCACATTAATGGTTGCCCTTTTCCAGGGCTTTCCCATTTTTCATTTTGATCTTGTCATTTTAAGAGTATCTCTGTCCTGGCTAAAAGCGCAGAGTCTGCAAGATACAAACTGGAGGATGTGCCAATTGCCACGTTTTCCTTCCAAGTAGGAGAGAGGAGTTAATGAACCTACTGTGTCCCCTGTCTGGAGCGATGGCATGGATTTTCCTAAATGAATCCATGGGTGATGAGAGCACTCACATCCAGTACTCTGGAACGTCACGGAGCTGCTGTATAAAGTGCAACCATCGGGTTGGAGAGAGCTCAGTCAGCCAAGTACGAGAGCCTGACTTCAATCCTCAGCACTCATGTAGGAAACCAGGCATTGTGGCATGCCTTTGTAATCCCAGACCTGAGGAGGCAGAGAAAGGCACATCGCTGGGTCTTGGCCAGCGGGTGTCGTTGGCGAGCCCCAGATCCCAATGAGAGATCTTGCCTTTTTTGTTGTTTGTTTTTTTTTGGTCTTTTTGAGACAGGGTCTCCCTGTAGCCCCAGCTGACCTGGAACTCACTGTGTAGACCAGGCCGACCTTGAACTCACAGAGATCTGCCTGCCTCTGCCTCTGCCTCCCCAGTGCCAGGATTAAAGGTGTGCACCTCCACGACCAACCAGAGACCTTGTCTTAAAAACAAGGTGGATGGCTCGAGGTTGATCTGTTCCCATATACACATGTGTGTGTGTGTGTGTGTGCGCGCACACACACACACACAAATAAATAAATAAAATAAATTAAACACTAAAACTTTCCAAGGGCATTTATCTACTGGTGCTGGATTTTAAGAATCACAAAGGATGAGAGGCATTATTAACAAGGACAGATTTGAGGATGCACCAAGGGGCCACCCTAACTCTCAGGCCCTCTCTTAATGGCCCCCTCTGGACTCCAAGTCTCTCAGAGCCCACAAGCATATATACACCCCTCCCTGAATTAGCTCACATCTGCCTGTCCGGTCCTAAGTGAGTGGGGCATTACCTACTTGGTATGAGCTGAGTGGCAGAGGTTGTCTCTAATCTTTAACTAGGACTGATATTTTCCCAATATCCCATCAGCACTGTTCATCTATAACACTAATTTATGTTATGCCCGATCAGAAATCACAGGAGATTAAATAATAGAACATCAATGGCTATCACCTCACCTCAGTGGCAGCTTTAATTCTAAGCAAGTTCTACAAAGTCATTTGTGCCTGTTAGGTGAGGTGTGGGGTTAAGTGAAGCGAGCATTTCCCAAGGCTTAGCAGATCGCATCTCACCCAGAGTTCATCTCCATTCCCTGTGATTCGTTTCATGGAACTCCACTGGGTGCTAAGACTGGGCCTGACCCATCCAACCGCGGCCGGCTCACTTTCTCCTAAAAATGCACACCTCAAGGGAAACACTGGAAATTACACATAATGACACATAGTGCTGCAGGGAAAGACTCAGGCAACTGGCTTGGTGGTATGGACTTGCCCTGGGAAAACATGAACAAATATCTATTCACTCCGGATAGATAGGGCGTCGACAACAGACCAAACAAGGGACACTGCCCAAGTCTAGCTGCGTTAACCAAAGAACTTACTGAGGTTACTGACAGGAGCATGGGTAGCCCAGAAGCAGCTGCATCCCTGAAAAGCTCACCGCACATGTGTGACAGCTCCCCAAAACTACTTCCTTGGAGCTCCAGATACTACTAACAAATCTCTCGTCCCCAGCAATCGTTCATTGCTTTTATAGCCTGGGAAGGCGCTGTGTGAATCATTGAGCTTCCTGATCCTTGCATGTTTCAGGAAGTTCCTGTCTAGTCTATGAGCCTGGCTTCTATTCAGCATCCAATGTTTCAAGTCAGAGGAACTAGCCACACAGTAGCTAGCTGGATATGTAGCTCAGTGCTGAGTGTGACGTACTTCTTGCCTGTATTAACAATGATGACTGCACTACGGTATCCACAGCACTCTATATATTGTGAAATAATAGTAACAATGTAATAAACATTATTTCTATCTGAAATTGAAATTTAAAAATAAAAAAAAAAAGGTCATTCCAGAACTGACGGTAAGATAGGTACCAAACCTTGTAAATACAGTAAAAAATCAAAGACTTAGGTTTCATCTCCAGTTCTACTCACATAAATTAATTAATTAATTAAATTTTTAAATGAAAAAAAATACTTTTGAGATGTGATCAACACCACGGCTTAGAGTCTTGTGAGCACAGACCAGTTCTGACCTCAGAGTCCAGTGGAGATTGGGGGAGGCGGTAAGTATCTAGGCATGGAACAGAACAGACACAGATTTGAAAAGAGCCCTTTTTCCTTTCTCTTCTGAGACAATAAAGGGTCAAGATGTCAGCTAAGGCCAAGGCAATGGATTCAACCCTGACAAAAGTCACATAAAGGCAACTCCTAAGCTCCAGCCAATTTTATGACCCCTCTTTAGCAAGCCATCATTTACACATAACAAAAGGGGAAAAAAACCACAGACTATTCTCCCCAATCTGAAAAATCATACCCTTCAAAAAAGAAGATAAAATTCAAATACTCTGAAAGGCAAAGGCAACTATTCAGCTACTTGGATCATGGCAACCTCTAATCCCAAAAACATCACTTCGAAAGAAAACCAGGCAGCTAGATACAAGAGAGTCGTGAGTATGCGAAAGTCAGGTCAGGCACCACTGCAGCCATAGCCACACAATAAACACAGGGATCTGGCAGAGTCAAAGACTTGGCAGAACTCAGCTTCCTCGTCCAGTCCCATAGCAGCTTCTTTAAAGCCTTTGACTATGAGGACCATTCCTTCCCAGCAGGAGCTCCCAACCTCAACACCCCTGACAGGCTGAGCCTGATAAATTCTTAGTTGTGGAGATGTCTTTTGCATTGGACCTCTCTAGTTTGGTCCCACTAGGTGTCAGTTACATTTCCCTCCCATTAGGACCAAAAAAATCAATACTTCCGGACACTGACAGACATCCCCTGGGTGAGAAAGATGCACCTGTGGAAAGCCATTGTTTTGAGGCAACTAAACTGATCTCATCTCATTGCTTTGAGTGATGTCATTTCTCCTCATCAGTTTAGCTTTCTGTGTGTTTCATATCCATACAGTTTCCCCATAAAAGACACATTAAAAACTAAGCAGGGGGCTAGGGATGTGGCTCAATTGGTAGAGTGTTTGCCTAGAATGCACAAGGCACTGGGTTCGGACTCTGGCACTGCAAGAACCAGGTGTGATAGTGAATGCCTGTAATCCCAGCATTCAGGAGGAGGAGGCAAGAGGATCAGAAGTTCAAGGCCATCCTCAGCCACACAGTGAGTTTGGGTGAGTTACATGAGACCTTGGAAGGGAGGGATAAGGGAGGGAAGGAGAGAAGGAGGGAGGGAAGGAGGGAGGGAGGGAAAGAAGGAAAGGAAGGAAGGAGCTGGAGAAATGGTTCAAAGGTTAAGAGTACTGGCTGTTCTTATAGAGGACCCAAGTTCAGTTCCCAGCACCCACATAGTGGCTAACAAGTGTCTGTAACTCCAATTCCCAGGGATCTGATACCCTCTTCTCACCTCCGCAGGCTTTGTATGCATGTGATGCACTTATATACATGCAGGCAAAACACTCATACACCAAAAAAATATTCTTAAATTAATTTTTTAAAGAAAGAGGGGAGAGAGGAAGAGAGAGGCAAGGAAAGAAGGGAGAGAAAAGGAAAAAAGAGATGAAAATGGACAAATAAGCACAAAGTAAGTAAATCTGTGTAAGGGGCTGGAGAGATGGCGGGGGGGTTAGGAGAGTGTACTGGTCTTGCAAAGGACCCAAGTTAGGTTCCAGGCACCCACACCGGACAGGTCACAACTGCCTGTATCTCCAGCTCCAGATGATCTGACACCCTCTACTGACCTCTGTGGTCACCTGTACCCACATGCACATATCCATACACAGACACAAAGACACAGACACACAGACACACGCACACATACATAATTAAAAATAAAACTTTTTTTTTTTTTAAGATGACTGGGTAGGGGCTGGAGAGATGGCTCAGCGGTTAAGAGCACTGACTGCTCTTGCAGAGGATCTGGGTTCAATTCCCAGCACTCACATGGCGGCTATGAACTGTCCTTAACTCCAGTTCCAGGAGAATCCAGAGCCCTCTTCTGACCTCCATGGCATTGCACCACACGGGTGCACTCACATACATGCAGACAATACACTCAGACACATAAAATAAAAATAATAAATAAAATATTTTTTAAAAGAAGACTGTGTAAGAGGTTCTATCATTCTGTCCAAAATGTCAATTCCCTAAAACGGAAGAAAAACAGAATATCCAATCACCAAAGAGAAAATAAAATTCCAACCCCCAGCATCCCTTCCACCTTCCTTTCCCACCATCCAAAAGCAACCCGAGGATTAGGCTCACTTTTACCTCCAGTACGACACAGTTGGCTGAAGGCCAAGATCAGATCTGATAACGCGAAAATGCACCCACCTTCCCACTTCTCAGGGTCCTTTAGATGATGAGGCCCCAGATGCATCTTTTTAAAGAACTGGGAGACCTTTGCACAAAACCCAACGGGAGCTTTCCGCAAGGCTCTTCCTGCTCCAACAGTAACAACAAACATGAACAATCTCTTGCACATCAAAGCATTCTACATGTGGGCTCACCATCCGGGGGCATCAACACCTTGTTGTTCTGTGTGCACCATCCGACGGGGTGCAGATCTGCTATGACCACATCACACCAGAAGTCAGCCCTGCGGTCTTCCCCATAACCACAGTAACGCAGAAGCAGCAGCTGTCCACAGGTAGTAATGATCGTGGCCACCCAGTAAGTGTCCGGATTGTTCTTATTGGCCACCTCCAACTTCATTCCTGGCTGGAAGTTACTCTGAATACTGATTTCCACCTTGAGGCGTTAAAAAGACAGGAAAACCAGGATTACACTAAATATACAACTCCGAACAACTGAAAGAACTACTTGAACACAGTACACTTTGAAACTGTATTTCTGTTGACCTAAAATAGGCATGTATTTAAAACAAAAAGCATGAGGCTCCAGTGCAACACAAGATTTTCTAGAAGCCACATTTAAAAGAGAAAATGATACAATGAATTTTAGAGCATTTAATTTTCCCCTTTAAATCCAACATACTCTCATTTCACAATAGAGTTAATATTACAAAATGTGATTGAGCCAGATGTGGTAGTACACACTTGTAATCCCAGAACTCTCTCAGCTAAGGCAGGAAGGAAGATCTTAAGTTTGAGGTCAGCTGGGCTATATAACTAGACCCAGTCTCAAAAATATCAAGGAAAAAAAGTAAGTAAGGGCTAAACATGTAGCTGAGTTGGTAAAGTGCCTATCCAGCATGTAGGATGCCTGGGTTCAATCCCTAACACCACATTAAAAGGGGATGGGAGGCATACATCTAACCTTAGCATTCATAAAGTGGAACGCAGTAGTATCAGAAATTCAAAGTCATCCTTGGCTTCGCAGTAAGTCTGGGGCCAGCCTGGACTAAATGAGACCCTGTCTCAAGAGAAGAAGTGAGTAAACTAGTCTTTTTGAACAAAGCCTTCCAAACTGGATAGTGTCTTCTCATGTCTGGCAAATCTGGGCTACACACTTCAAGTATTCGATTATCTTGTATGTCAGGAGCTACGGCAAGGATGAGAAGAAGCTTTCCAGCTTGGGGGGTCTTAGCCTCCCAAAGCTGACGTGTGTAAGGTCCACCATCAACAGGTGCTTGAAGATGGCAAATGAACCATGATTCTCATCTATGAATCTGAGGCTACTTTTCCTTAAACCTCAAACACAAGCCTAGGGCACTCGATATCCTGAAAGGTGCCAGCATCACACTCCAGGAATACAGGCATCCTGATAAAATGACAGCCTGTTCATCAAAGCCGTCACTATATGGGCTTCACTATTCAGTGAAATCTCCTTCAACTTGGGGTGACACCCTCCCGAAGAGATAAATGACTTGACTGTACAGAAAAGAGTGAGAAAGTTCTCAGCCAATTCTTCCAAACTGCCTTAAGGAATTTGCCAGATCTTCTCTGTATCTTGTCACTAGGCTTCTGCAGAACGATCACCCTAGCTGTATGAGCCAGAAAAGCTTTGCTCTTGTGGTTTAAAATTTAGCCCTGGGTTTCACTGCATGGACACAATCCCACTTAGAATAAACTCTAATCTGATAAGTACACAAAGGGAAAGCGGAACGCAATCTTACAAATTTAGTAAGGTCTTAAATTCCCTTCCAAAGAACATCTCACTTCCTAGTAGAACTTAATGTGTTTTCAGAATAAAGACTCAAAGTTCCGGCTTTGTTGTTTGGCCAAGGAGCCAAAAGGAAGTTTAGGAAGGTTGAAATGTTGCCTTCGGTAACCTAATGAAAAAAGAGATGGCTCACAAGCACATTCTTATTTATAAAAACGATAGTCATGCCTAAAAGCTTGGGCTTAGAGGAGGTAATCTTTTCTCTGCTTAAGAAATGGAACGAGTATCTCACACCTAAGAAAAATCTGGTAGGAACTCATTTTCTTTTGACTGTTCTAGGACTGACTTGCCCTCTGTAGGCATGCTAGATGAAATATATAAAGAAATATCATTAATGAGAATGATCTTTGTTAGATCTACATTTCTGGAATATTTATAATGAGTTGCTTCATTTGTTCTACCTCCCCATTAATAGCTATGAAACTCTAAACTGCCTTTTCAAAATCAAAATATCAGCTATTTCTCTTTTTAAAGACAGGGTCTCATTGTAACACAGGCTGGCCTGGAGCTGTATAACCCAAGGATAACCTTAAATGTCTAATCCTCCTGCCTCTACCTTGCCAGGGCTGGAATTATTCGAATGTCCTACCACACCCAGTTCTATGTGGTGGTGATGGGGATCAAACTTAGTGTTTCATGCATGCTAGTCAAGTACTCTATCAACTGAGCTAAGTCTCCAGCCCAAAATATCATATATATATATATATATATGTATACCTTGCACATTATATATATATGTGTGTGTGTGTGTATGTACATATGTATATGTATATCTTGCACATCTCTTTATTCCTGGTTCTTGGGCTTCACTTTCCAGATCCCTTCCCACCCACAGAGCAGAAGAGATAAGCCATTGAACATACATGTCTGAAGGATGAGTGTGGTGCTGCCCTTGTGCCCGTTTCTTCCAAATAGTCTCCCCAGCTAAAGCCCATTTCCTCCAGGCTTGAACCGTCCTCTGTGGAAACAAAGCAAAACAGGAGCATATCAAAACCAAAGCAAAACATGGACAGGCACTCTCCTGCAACGGAACCCAGAAAATCTTTAATGGGAGGCAAAACAAACTAACTTATTGGTTTCGGAGGATATGGCTGAGTTCTTTGAAAAACTTCAGTTTGCTGATTATGGAAATGTTGAGTTTTTAAAAAGGAAAAAAGGCTGGGAGATAGCTGTTAGTAAAGTCCTTGTAAAACAAGGATGAAGACCTGAGTTCAGATCTGCAGAGCCCATGTAAAAAGTCATGTTGGGTGGCACACTTCTGAAACGAAAATTCAGGGTACGGAGAGATAAGAGGATCCCTGGGACTCACTGTTCAGTCAGTCTACCCAAACCAGTGAATTCCAGGTTCAGTGAGGAGAGATCCTGCCTCAAAAAATAAGCTGGTGAGAGATGCAGGAAGACACCCAACATTGATACCCGGCTTCCACATCCATGTTCATACACAGACACACAGACAAACACACACCAGGGGAAACAGTGGGGAGACACAGCTTTGACACTCTGTCAATGTGAAAAGCAACATCCATGCTTTCAGACTAATGAATAAGAATTATCTCAAGTCCAACCAGCTGCACACTCAGATCAGCTTGACATTAGCCATGGTAGACACCCCAATCTTTGGGATGGGTGGAGGACAAGGAGAGGGACACTTCACGCACTGAGTGTGTGCCACGATATATACAGGGATCAAAATATCTACTTGCTGAGGCTAGAACCTAGAACATAACACAGCCTTTAACAAAACAGTGACTTCAGGAACATTTTAAAGAAAATAAATTGGGCTGGAGAGATGGCTCAGTGGCCTGCTGCTCTTGCAAAGGACCTGAGTTCAGTTCCTAATACCCACATCAAGAGCCTGACAACCGCCTGTAACTCCAGCTACAGGGAACCAACACTTTCCTATGGTCTCTGCAGATACCCACATGAACATCGCATACTAACACAGAGATAGGTACATACACATAGATAAAAACAAATAAATATAGAAATACAGAAGGATTACTTGAGTAATATGAGGCCATGCAGCAAGTTAGTGACAGATACAGACCAATTACCTAAGACCCTTGATGCCTCCCAATTCAGGGCCCCTGCCAGGAAAGAGCTATCAGGGCCACGCATACCAGAAGCTGAAAGAATGTTTGTTTCTCCAACTATAAGGGAAAGACAGTTACAATTAAACACGCATCGTGGCCCTTAAAATCCTAACTATTTGGGCTGGCAAAATAACTCAGCGTGAAAAGATGCTTGCCACACCAAGCCTGAAGACTTGGGTTCGAGCCCTGGAACACATGTGTCGGAAGGAAAGAACTGACACTCACAAGCTGTCCTTTGACCTCCACAAGCAGACTGGGACATGTATGATCCCTTATACATACAAACAAAATATAGTTAAAAATGTTATTTAAATGGGAGGGGGAGGGAGGGTTATACAAGGAACCTTGGGGATAAAGGGAAAGAAGGAGCTCAAGACAGATGGGCCCATAGGGAGAAATGGGAAAAATGGGGGCATTTTAAATGGGGAAACCATGGTGGAAGGGTTAGACAGTGAGAGAGATAAATGAAGCCTAGCCAGTTTTAAAAAACCAGAGGGAAGCAAATTAGTCCAACAACCTACTGACAAATTAAACATACAACTATTCAAGGAATAAAATATATGTCTAGTCAAGGTTTATTTGAGAACGTTTGGTCTTTGCCCAAGCTTTATCTACATAGCACATGGTAATTAAAAGTAGCAGACTGGTGGAACTAACCTTCTTGGATGTTTAACAGCCATACTTTGAGGCCTATACTAATCTGGTCAAAGGGACTTAAAGGACAGTTTTTGCTCCTTGCCCTCCAAGGTCGACTAAGTTCCAGGGGACTATGGAACATCTCTCAAAATGTTCTATAACTGTGGTGAGTCACCTGTCCTCCTGTTCAGGGAGGCCATGGAGACCTCACCAGATGAACCTGAACCAGTCAGTGTCCAGTCTACAAAGAGGAGAGTCAACACAGAGTAAATATTTCCTCCATGCTTCCAAGTGAAGCCAGCCACAGTTGAGCAGGACCTTTGACTTATCTTCACATAGATGGAACTTGTAAAAGAAAAGAGCCAGGGGCTCCTCCCAAGCCCATGTGACCCTTGAGGAACAGATCCTCAAATGACCTTAAGAGTAAAAATAAATCGGTTTATTTGGGCCAACTGTATGCTCTCAAACACCCAAAAGGAAAGAATAACCAAAGATTAAAGTGATCAGTATATTTCTTTAAGAGTCCATGTGTATAGCTAAAGGCTACATGATAAGAAACAGTGCCAGACAGGAGATACCTTCCCTTGAGCTGTTGGCCAGGGTGGTCCAAGAGACTCCCAAAATCACAAAGGCTATTTCCACAGCCCTTGATGGCCTCCCAAAACTTGAGGGTAAGTAAGACCCTACTGCCAAAGACAGAACATACGTCAGACACAGGATTTGGAGAAACAGAGCTGCAACTGACCTGGAAGCCACTTCCTCTGAAGGCAAGCTCTCATAGCTTTGGAGAATGCTATGAAAGTCCCAAGGGAAAACATCAATGGATGATCCAGCACCAGCTTCGAGACCAAATAACCACATCGATGGCCAGCACAGCACACTCCCTTGGTGCAGTAGTGGCACTTTTGTCTTGGAGGCAATCAACAGCTACCTAATTTGACTAAAAGCCCACTCAAAGGGAGGAAACTCAAGTGTGGTACTGCAGCATAAGTTAATACACATGGCTGGAGTGGCCACAGATCTTAGAGAAAACCACAAAACTATCACATCACTAGACTAATGTGATTTCTTACTATGTGCAAAATACGTACCCTTATATTTACAGACAAATATCCCAGTCACCACTCATCAAAGAAGCTCATTTTGCAGCAGTCAGAGACTAAAACCAAGCACCACAACTGGTCACACACGGACATTGTCTATGAACTGCCCAGGCCTAAGGGCCATATCTACAATGAGACCTCTACACCTAAGGCTCATGGAACACAGAACAGGGATAAAGAAGAGGACACTAAGGATCAGTTCTCAATAATGAAGCTCCTCATGCAGCAGAGGGCCAGGAACACAAAAGGTCACAAATGGCCAAAGTGTAGAGATCAAGAGTCTGCTAAATAATGGTCCTTGGACAGGATCCCTTCATTAAACTTCATCCACCCAAGGCTCAGGGACCATCATGGAAGGGGGAGTGGAGAGATCGTAAGAGACAGGGAGGATGGGCATGACCATATGCAAACAGAGTCCTACAAGCTCCTGGGAACCTGCTCATATGATTCTATGGCAACGGTGTCAGCATACACAAGTTCCATGCAAACTCAGGCAGACAGTAACTGAGCATAGAACTGGGAAAATGAAAAAGAGACCCCAATTTTATCTAAAGGCATGTTGGCAACTGATTACTGCTTGATGAAGAAGAGCTGATCTTCCTAAAACAATGGACTCTATTAGGCTGACTAAACTCGGTGGATGGACAAGCACTGGGGAATGGCTGCGGGCACTGACAACACAGCGGGCAGTTACAGGGAGGACAGAGTACATGGGATCTAGTCGGGGGGGCTATGGAAGGGTGCCATTTGCGATGGGGGTATAAAGGTGATTATGATTCTTTGGGATGTTCTTTATGAAATATACAAAAAATCAATTAAAAAAAAGAAATCATAACTATTCTAAATTTACATAGTCCTGAGAACCTGGGCTCAGAAAAGCAGGTCCCAAAACAGTGTAGACTTGAGAAGCACAAAATAATAGACTTTAAGACAAAAACGGTATGAATGTTAAATTACAGCCTCAAATGGTGAGAAGTAAGCAGGTTGTGATGCTGTATTGGTTGTCAACATGACTATCTGGATCGTTTGGGAGACAGGGTAGCTGTGAAGGTGTTTCTAGATTGGGTTAACAGAGGCAGGAAGATCCTACCCTAAATGTGGATGATATCATTCCATGAACTAGGGTCCTGGACTGAATAAAAAGGAGATAGCTAGCTGAGCACCAGACCAGCATTCATACCTCTCTACTTCCTGACTGCAGTATAACCAGCCACCTCAAGCCCCTGCTCCTGACCAGCCATACAAGCACACCTTGAGCCAAAAATCTACTCTTCCTTAAGTTGTTTTCCTTAAGCATTTTTGTCACAGCAACATAAAAAGTAGGTGGGACACGGCTGTATGCATGATTTCAATGTATCTGCAAGGGTCGCATAAAGAATATTCAGTAGAATGCACTGCCCAAATATTTAAAGGAGTGTTTCCAAAGTTTCATTTCTCAGCCGGGTGTGGTAGATCCCCAGGGTTCACTAGCCAGTCAGCCTCACCAATGAGAGGTCCTGTTTCCAAAACCAAGGTCGGTAAGCACAGTAAGACACACTTGCAGTCCCAACTACTTGGGAGGCTGAGGCAGAAGGATCGCCTGAGGTCAGGATTTCTGGGCTTCAGTGTGCTAGAACCAATTGGCTGTCCCAATAAGTTCGGCATCATTATGGTAACTTCTGGGAAATGGGGAAATCACCAGGTTGCCTAAGGGTGGGCGAATCAGCCCAGGTCAGAAAAACAAGGTGGACAGCAACTGAGGAATGACAACCCAAACCCAAGCTGTCCTCTGGCTTCCACACGTACACACAAAGAAAGAAAAAAAAAAGCAGAAAAGTGAATGACTTGAATGATTTGTCCCTTCTTACGAGAAACATTCATTGACCTCAAGCCTGAGACATGAGGCATCATCCCTGGCCACCAGAACCTAGGATTTAATGCCCTGAAGAACCTCATCACAGTCAACAACTCCAATGCTTCAAAGCAAGGGCACTGTGGCCTTGTTCATTTCAACTGTCAATTTGACAGAACTAGAATTATGTGAGGCAATTGTCTCATGGAGGGATTGTCTGTACCAGGCTGTCTGTACAGGCTGTACCTGTGAGCATGTTTGTGGGAAGATAATCTTGATCATGTTAACGGAGGTTGGAAGGCCTGCCCACCATGGGCGGCACCATTCCCAAGAAAGGGGATTCTGAGCTGCGGAAAGTGGAGGAAGCAAGCGGAGCACCAGCACTCCTATATGAAGTCACTGCTCTTTGCTCTTGGCTGGGAATGCAAATGACCAGCTGTTTCAAGTTCCCGTTACCTTGACTTCCACACAAAGATGGACTACAACCTGGAATTGTGAATGAAAGAAGCCCTTCTTCCCTTAAGTTACTTTTAGCAGGGCATTTTATCACACCATCAGGAAACAAAACTAAGAGAGGCCTAAATATCTCCACATCAAACTTGAGACCCTTTGTTGTGGCCTTAAAGTCAGGGCCCCACCTGTGTCTCCCCAGCTAAGTCAGAAAGACAGAAAGCTCTGTCACCTTCCACTGGCCCACAGAATCACTTTATAAAGTAACTCACATGGCAGACCCAGAATGGGATTAAAAGAAAGAAGAAAGAAAGAAAAAGAAAGAAAGAAAGAAAGAAAGAAAGAAAGAAAGAAAGAAAGAAAGAAAGAAAGAAAAAAAAAATAAAAACGATATGCCCCACACTGGTGACTCTAGCCACGCTGTTGGAACAATAAAGCCATATACAAAATTCAGGTTGACTCACAACATGGCCTGTTAAAAATCTTTCACATACAACCATTCTTCATGTCTGTGTGGCAGGGTAAGTTGATTCTCTAAAGACATTTTCAATGAGCAATAGATACACACGCAATGTTTATGAGGAGAAGTCTCATAAACCCAGAGCAAATATTTACAGCTGATTCATAAACCTCTTAAAGCCATAAACATTTTATCAAGGAAACTCTGACAATCTCCCTCTACCATAAATGTGGGAGGCATTTCCCCATGATGTCATGAAAGCCCACTCTGAAAGCTACTAAGAACACTTCACACCTTACAAAGAAAGCAGGCGTGTTTATTAACATCAGCCTAGGTTTTTTCAAATCAGAAAGCTATCTGTGAGACCAGAATATTCCAGAATAAGCATAAAAAGAATACTTTATGAAAAGCCAGAGCACAAGTACCTTAGAATGAGAAATGCAATAAACAAACAGCCCACACATCCTTTTTTTTTTTAAATAATAAAATCTTAGGATTGTATCATTTTATAATCTGAAAGGAGCCTGGCTTTGCAAGGCTGAACATTAAAGCCCATGACTACCACCCAATAAAGCACTCTGAGAACTGGCAGATTCTGAATGAACAAACTGAACTGGAGGTATTTTTTCACAGGCTACATACGTTTTTAAAGTGTGGAAACAGACAGGAGGAAGGCATTCACTCTTCTTTAAATGCTGATAGCTTCTATCATCAGGAGTAGAAAACAGTATAATTGTGAGGAGCAGTAGAAATGACTCTGATCTGAGGTGGCCTGTCTACCTTGAATCCCCACACACAACTGCAGGGGCTAGGCCAGGAGGAGGGACTGTCATCAGCACACAAAGGCCCCCATGGCCTTCACAAGTACCAGATTAGCAGAGTTTTTCTTGGGGGGGGGCATTAAAAAAGTGACCTACCAGGGGAAGAACAACTATTCAAAAGTGTAAAAAGTAGAGGGATACTTTTTTATTTTATTTTATTTTCTTGTCTTTTTGAAGCAGGGTCTCCCTGTAGCCCCAGCTGTCCTGGAACTCACTATGTAGACCAGGCTGGCCGTGAACTCAGAGAGATCCGCCTGCCTCTGCCTCCCAGGTGCTGGGACTAAAGGCGTAAGCCACCACACCCAGCTAATAGAATTCATTCTCAGTACAAAGAGTAAGTCCTGAATTTTTCTAAGAATGCTGACTCGGGTTCTCACCAAATAAAAGAAACCTGTTTCTCTGGTTAATATATTCCCAGTGAGAGCCAGGGCATGCCTATAATCCCAACACTTGAGAGGTTGAATCAGGAGGATTGTTAAATTCTAGGCCATAGAGCAAGTTCCAGGCAAGCCTGGGCTACATATCGGGCTGTCTCCAACACATAGACAGACAGACAGATCATCAGATATATATAGAGAAATATATTACAGACACACACACACACACACACACACACACATTCTTTATGTGTGTACCTGTATAAGCGTGTTCCTGTATGTGAGTGCACTTGTGACTCTGTGTATACAGACCAGAGGTCAACCTCGGGTATCTATCCTCAGGAGCCATCCACTTTGTTTTTAAAAGACAGTCTCTCACTGGCGGGGAGCTCACCAAGTAGGTTCTAGGTTCGTCAGGCTGTCCAGTGAGCCCCAGGAAGCCACCTTCCCCGCACTGGGATTATAAGCACATGCCACCATGCCGGTTTTCATTAAGTGGGTTCTGGGGACCAAATTCAGATCCTCCTGTTTGCAAGGTCAGCACTTTACTGAACAAGCTCTCTCCCCAGCCCTATTTTTTTTATTTCTTGAAAGACTCAAGTCCACATTTCCAGCTTCCTTCTTTCCACCCAGAGGCTGACCCAGTCTGGGTGTACAACATGGCCTTATCTACAGGAAATTGCACTAAACAGGCCTGGACGAATCTATTCATCGTGATATATCAACATATTGTTCTGCTTGTTTTTATCCTGACTAAAACCCAAGAAGTCCGGTCATGGAATTTCTAGTGGGCTTTGTGTGTCCCTTGGTGCTGCTGCAGGTTCTACTGTGGGGAAGTCTGCAGTTCTTTGGCTACTTGTCTATCTGTATTTTCAACAGGCACATACTCTCTTTGCTCCTGGGAGGAGTCCCTTTATCGTGTGCTTATTTCAAAAACAGGACTTAGGTGTGAGTGTTTGTTTGTTTGTTTGTTTGTTTGCTCGTTTGAGACAGGGCCTCCCTGTAGCCCTAGCTGGCCTGGAATCTCTGTGTAAACCAGGCTGGCCTAGGTGTTGAGTTACTGAGTCCAAGGGATATAGACATATGTACAGTATGTGATGAAAGTATAAAAAAATGCATGGCTGAATCATCACCAACTTCAGAAAGTGGTTAAATAAGTTAGAGGAGGAGGAACCAGCAAGTGAGGAAAGTTACATATAGGAAGAATTACATTGGTAATTTTCATTCTGTCTGCTCAGGTAAGAGCTACAGAGTGCCTCTCTCTCTTGCTCTTGCTCTCGCTCTTGCTCTCGCTCTCTCCAGCTAGTCTTCCACTCTCTCTCGCTCTCGCTCTTGCTCTCTCCAGCTAGAGTCTTCCTCTCTCTC
>NW_008360319.1:1947330-1977195 GCF_000622305.1 Nannospalax galili | reverse complement strand
TCTAAACTGGTTGAAAAAAATGGTAATAAATGACTTGGAGAACGTACTTGACCATATTATTAATAGTTTAAATGCACAAAATAACATGGGAATTTGGGAATGCCATCAGTTTCTGTACTCTATAAAATTTTAGACTCTGCTTTAAAATTTGTAGCACTTTGTTGCACTCATGAACTCCCAATAATATGGTTTATCTACACGAGACCACACCAATCAACATTCCAGCATGGATGGAGTGAGGACACCAAGGACCCCACCCCTAGATGAAGAGCTACAGGCATCCAGTGGCTACTGAGGGAGTCAGAGTCACTTTTCTTCAAGCCCCCTGATGGATTGCCCATCCCCAGCAGTCAGTTCTCTCTCTCTCTCTCTCTCTCTCTCTCTCTCTCTCTCTCTCTCTCTCCCTCTGTCTAAAACAATAATTATAAAGGACATGAATCAGAGAGGAGGATGTGGGGGACAGGGAAGTCTCCTCACCACACAAGTGCATATGCAAATTCTACTAAGGAGTAGGGGCATATAAGCCACATGGCGGGGGAAGATCTGGGTCAGGATCTGCAAAATGTAAATATGATTCAGAATTATTTCAAAATGTTATTTGTGATTGGAACATCTTTTATGATCTAGACCATTCACCACACACAAACAAGGAATAAATGGGGCAGTGAGTCTGTGATGGGTTTTCAGCCTGGAATCCCCCAGCCACTGACATAATTCTGAACAACGTGTCAGTATAAACAATTTCCTGACAGCAGATTATCATTAATGAGTTTCAGAACCTACTTTAGCTAGAGCGATATATGGCAGCTGTATGAAAATGAAAAGCCAGTATAGAGCTGGCTTCTGAACAGCTTTGAAAGCATATCATCGAAAATGACGCAGCAACAGGCGGCGATGTGGGGAGGGAAAGACACAGAAAACATAATAATATAGGCAAAGCAAGGCAATTTCGAAAGTGGAAAATTGACTTCATTCAGCAAACATAAAAAAGGCTTTTTGAAAAGGTAAATCTGTGCTGGGGTGGTAACTGAACGGCGCAGTGTTTGCCTGCTCTGTGCAAGACCGTCACTTCAATCTCCAGCATCATCTGAAAAATGTCAAATGGGGATTGGTGAAACTGCTCAGCAAGTAAAGGCCTCTGCTGCCAAGCCTGATGGCTTGAGTTGGATTCCTGGGCCCCACATTGTGGAAAAACACAGCTGACTCCCTCAAGTTGTCCTCTGACACACACACACACACACACACACACACACACACAATAATAGATGATAGATAGATCAAAGATAGATAGATAGATAGATAGATAGATAGATAGATGATAGAGAGAGATGATAGACAGATAGATAGATAGATGACAGATAGACTCTAGAGGAGATAGATAGATAGATAGATAGATAGATAGATAGATAAATAGATGATAGAGAGAGATGATAGACAGATAGATAGATAGATGACAGATAGATGATAGATAGATAGATAGATAGATAGATAGATAGATAGATAGATAGATGATAGATAGATAATAGATGAATGATTAATGGACAGACAGATGGTTCGTTGGGTAAAGTGCTTGCTGCACAACCATGAAGACCTGTATTTGGATCCCCAGCACCCACATAAAAGCCAGGCATGGCAGTGCATGTCTGTGACCATAGCACTGCGAGGGCAGAGATAGGAAGATACTTAGTACTTGCTGACCAGCCAGTCTAGCAAAATCAGCAAGTTCCAAGTTCAGTGAGAGATCATCTCCAAAAATAAGGCGGAGGGCTGGTAAAACGGTTCAGCAAGTAAAAGTGCTTGCTGTGCAATCCTGATGACCTGAGTTTGATGCCCAGGACCCAAAGCAGAAGCAGAGAACTGACTCCTAAAAGTTGTCTTCTGAACTGTCCATGTACATGGTAACACAGGCACACGCCCCCCAAAATATAATAAATGAAAATAAAAACACAAGGAGGGAAGCACTTGAGGAAGACACCTAATGTGAATCTCTGGCCTCTAAATGCACATACAACATACAACCACACACACACACACACACACACACACATACATATACACACGAAGTAAGAAGGTAAATCTTCATTTCAACAAAAGAATAATTTGGATGCTCCTTCAGCCTCAGGGATGATGACATCTCAGAAAAGATTTCTGTATTTTTACCAGGGACAAGCCCAGCTGTATGCAAACATTTCTTGCTCATTCTTTACATGTACAAAAATCAGAAAGGGAAAACTGAGCTGATTTTGAAACAGACACTATTTGCCTCTCATCTTACTAAGACATTCACTTACTACAGAGTTTTACTTGTTTTTTCCCAGATAAAGATATAATTTGGGAAGTAAATTTGATGATATCAAGCAATTGTTAATTGCATCATTGATTAGTCTGATCAAGATATAAAGACAGGATCAACAGGATGGCCCATCAGGAGAGATGTTTACTACCAAGACTGATGACCTGAGTTTGATTCCCTCAGCCCCACATTGTGAAAAGGAAAGAACTGACTCCTGTAGGTTGTCCTCTGACTCTGACCTCTACACACGCACCATGGTTTACATGCACACACAAAACGAATTTTTAAAAAAAGTGAAGACAAACAGTAATTTCATTAGACAATGTTCAAATCTCCCCCTGTTAATGGGCAGCACTTTTTTTGTATGAATTCACTACAGGAAATGTTAATGATTCATAGAACTCTGTTGTCCTTATTTAATTTGCTGATATGTATAAATAGTGCAAAATTTTTAAGTGTCCTTTTAAAATAAACTCTTTATTGCACAAAGATTTTGAGACCCATTTATACATTCATTAAATATTAAAATCTGATCAAACACACTCCGTGTTTCGGTTACTTTTTGCTTTGTTTTAGACAATTACTTCACACAAATTCACATGACCTAAATTTCTTTCCTATTATGTACTTTCCGAAAGACAGGCTCAATATTTTGCAGAGTGTCTTGTGTCAGTGGCATCTTATATTTGGGCAGAAGTAGTTCTCCTGCCTCTCTTTCCAACACATGGGAAAGAATTCTATTTCCCAGCCTCCCTTGCACTAGCAGAAACACATGGCTAACTTCTAGTCAAGAGATTCTGGGTAAACATGTCACTTATGTCTTCTGATCTAGAGCACTGAACTTCTGGTTCAAGACCCTCCAGGTCTGCTTTCCCCATTGTGACCAGCCTGGGATGCCACTGAGGGAGGGTAGAGTCACTCGGTGCAACAGTGCGCCTTGGCATCTGTCGGGACAACATATGACTTAGAAACATTGATGGTAATCAGGCTCTGAGATTTAGGAGTTCTGTCATGTCACCTCACTCTAGCCCACTCTGTCTTGTACAGTCATATTAAGCTTGACTGAAAATCTGCATAACTTGAAAGCTGCTCTATCTGTAGATTTATCTGTCGGCTGGGACAGCAAATTCCAGGAATAAACAGTCTAATAGATCTAGAGAGTCAGCACCATTGTTTCCTGAACATTCCAAGAAAATACGAGTCAATGAACCACTTTCAAAAGGATCAAACACCCAAAATCCTACCTGAATCAAGATCCCCATCTCCATTTGCAGAGCCAATATGCTTTTCCGCTGATGAGGATGAAGGGTCCTGCATTTTGGAAACTGACAAACGGCTCTCCTTGGCAACAAGTGAGTGTCCTCTTCCCTTAATTCATCATGTAGGAAGTTATCTAAGAGCAATCAAAAACAAAAATCAGGGCCTTTTTATTAGATTCAGCATATTAACCCATTTCTAAGCTCTCCCAAGGTAACAGAATCCTAGCAGAATAGCTGCCAACTCATTAGAATATTTCAGGAGCAGGGTAATGTTGCCTGTGGAAAATACCAAGGATAAGGACTAATGGCACATCTCTACACAAGGTCAACACAAAGGCCACAGCACAACAAAACTAGCACTTTTTAGAGGTCATTAACATGATAACATGGACACATTTTTCACCAACAATTACAACCTATGTTTCAATTCATCATCGTTAACATCGGACAAGATGTTACCTCTCCCTTGATACTGTAAAGTTGCAAACCCACCTCAGCCTCAGCAACCCCCACACAGGAAGTTCTACTTTATCACAGTGATTTGGTACCAGAATCAGTTAGATCCCCACCTTGAAATGCTTTATTTTTTTTTTAAACAAATTAGAAATAGGTATGACTTTCCCTGTAAATCCTGCAATCTAGTTCACTGACAGTAGAGTCCACAGGATACCAGGCACAGTCATTTCTAAGGACAGCTATCCCAGCTCTGGTGGAGAGACATAGCCATGTAGCATTTTTAAATGATTCGTTCATTTGGGGTTAAGGATGTGGCGCTGTTGGGAGAATGCTTGCCTAGCATGCAGGAAGCTCTGCGTTTGAGCTCCAGTACCACATAGACCAGGCAAGAAGGTACACACAAGTAATCCCAGCATACCAAAGTGTGTGTAGGAGGATCAGAAGCTCAAGGTCATTCTTGGCTGCACAGTAAGTTCAAGGACAGCCAAGGATACATGAGACCCATTTCAAAAAAAATACATATATAAATAACTAAATATAATTATACGTAATAAATGTGGTATTTTTATGTCACATGTACATAAAAATGTAAGTCAACAAAAAGGACTAGGCTAGGTAAAGAAAAGGAAGAGTATGGTACATGTATACCTCATATCAATGGAACAGTACATAGTTCACATATTGCTAAGTTGTTGAGCACACTTCTTAGAGCATACACACACACACACACACACACACACACACACACACACACATCCCATGTATTCCTGTAGGTATTTAGTTTACTTTCCTGGAAAACATTTGGGTCTTCTGTCAGCTAAAGGAGCAGAGAATGTGAGTCCTTTGTTCAGTGGCCAGGAAAAAGATACAGACAGCTTCGGAAAGCCAGGAAGAGGCTGAATAGGCCAGGTACCCAGTGCTGGAATTGAATTATCCACTTGGTATATACAAAACACACCAAACTCTATAGAGAGAAGCCCGAGCTATTTCTCGATCTGAATACAAAGGAAGAAAATACCTGTTTCAGAACAGGGATTATAAAACTGCCTGGACTCGTTCATTAAACAGTAATCTAGACAATTGTATATGCAAAGATAAGTTCATGAATCAACAAGTAAGTGGCAATGAAAGATAAAGGCACCTCTACAGAACCAGGTAATCTTTCATTCGTTCAACATTCTCCTAGCATAGAGGCTTCTGCTCCTTTCTTTTTTTTTTTTGGCTTTCAGCTTTTTGAAACAGAGTCTCCCTGTGGCCCCAGCTGGCCTGGAACTCACTATGTAGCTCAGGCTGGCCTCCATTGCACAGAGATTCATCGCCTCTGCCTCCTAAGTACTAGGATTAAAGGTGTGTGCTACCACAACCAGTTTGATTTATTTCTTTTTATGTGTATGAGTGTTTTGCCTGCATGTAAGTACATCCGTGTCATTCAATGCCCATGGAGGACAGAAGACAGCATTGAATCCCAACTGGAGTTATGGATAGTTGTTAGCCACCATGTGGGTGCCAGAAACCAAACCCCAGTCATCTGCAAGAGCAGCCAGTATTCTTAACATTAAGCTAAGCCATCTCTCCAGCCCCAAGGTTTCTATTTTCTGACCAAAAAATAAAAAATAAAAAATTGAAAAATGAGGGTAAATTGTCCAAGAAGTAAGAGTGAACATCAGTGATGCAAAAAATAAATTAAATCAGTGGCTGAGGAGATGATTCAGTGCAAGACTGAGGACCAGAGTTTTGATCCCACAGATCCCATGTTAATGCTGGGTGGGTGTGGCATCAGAGACAGGGGATCCCCATGGCCAGCAAGATCAGCCATATTGGAGAGCTCTGGGGTTGACTGAAAGACCCTGCCTCAGTGAATAAAGTGAAAGAATGATGGAGGATGATTCCTGACATCAACCTTAGGCCTCCACATGCAGACATAGACCCATGCATAACACACATACACACACACACACACACACACGCGCACACACACACACACACACACACACACACACACACACACACGAAGATGGGGAAAAATAATTAAAATAAAAAGAAGGCCGGGCATATTGGCAGACACCTTTAATCCCAGCACTTGGGAAGAAGAGGCAGGCGGAGTAAGTTCAAGGCCAGCCTGATCTAGTGAGTTCCAGGCCAACTGGGGCTACAGGGAGACCCTGTCTCAAAAAATCAGAAACAAACCAAAAATGAAAAAAAGAAAGAATTTAAATCAGTGCTGCCTCAGAAAATGTGAGCACTATGAGTAAGAGGCAGTGTATAAGACACAGATTGGTTCCTTTGGTTTTGAAAATTTATATGAAATATTAGTAACTGGTAATTGGCCTAAAGATCCATGCACTCTCCACTGCGTTGTGATGTGAGAAAGCAAGTTAGCTGCTCCTCCTCTCAGTCCTCTGCAAAGCTACATAAGACAGTTGCTGCGGACTGAATGTGAAGTACTCCCCGCAGGCTCATGTATGTGAACACCTGATCCCCAGGTGGTGGAGCTGTGGAACCTTCCAGACATGGGGCCATGCTGGACCCAGGTCACCAGAGAGGAGGTCACTAGAGGTAAGCTTTATATCTCCAGTTCTGGTCTAGGTCAATGTGTTCTGCTTGGCCCCATGTAAGTAACTGCCTCTGCAAGCTCCCAGTGCCATGGACAGGAGACACCCAGATGCCATGTCTCTGCCACCATGACAGAGTTTACCCTCTGAACCATGAGCCAAAATAAATCCTTCCTCTTTAAGTAGTTTCTATCAGATATAGCAATGAAGAACAAACTAGAACAGTTCCAGTGTGTTTCTAGTTATTATTGACCTCTTTTTGTGTTTAATTTATGTTACACTTTAATATATAGATATGTGTGTGTGTGTGTGTGTGTGTGTGTGTGTGTGTGTATGGTATAAACAGCCTTGATTTATACCTGAATGGAAAGTTCAATCGGAAACATCACCAAATAAGGAAACACACTGGATAGAAAATGGGGTCTGGGATTATTTGCAATGGAAGACATGGGCAAACCCAGCAATTTGCCCTCAGGCTGCTAACTTTATCCTACTCACATCAGTCTGTTAAAATGACCCACACAAAGGGTCATTGCAATATTCAATTTGACAGGGATGTCTGAATTTGTGGAGACCACTTCTTTCACAAACCTGAACCCCTCCCCTCTGAGAGGCAGGCACTAACATCACCAAACACCAAACAGAATACCAAACACCGAATTCCAGCAACTGGAGCACAGGGAAGGGGCCCAGGGGTCTGGACCTCATCTCTGATACCTCCAGAGGTGTCCCTTTATGGAACTGCACACAGTAGAATGAACAGGACTACAAGAGACTCACAAGCTATTGTGCCCTGCTTCTGCGGACTTGTGGGCAGCAGTACCCACAAGTATCTCAACTGCCATGGGCTTTCAGGAAGAATCGCTAATATAATCTGCAGACCAGCCACTAACTGGCCACAAAAATGGCAGTTAAACTGCCCATGGACTAGAGACGTAGCTCAGAGGTAGGGTGCTTGCTTGCCTGGCATACACAAGAACGAGGGTTGGGTCCCAGCACTGCAAGAAATTAATTAACTCTAGGTAAACAAATATTGATAATGTATAATTTCATGCTGTAGATCATTTCATTGTGTATAAATTAATGGAATATTTGATTCATAGATGCAGAAGCATCCATGAGGACCGGGCATCTGGGACTGATGAACAAAACTAGCGGCTTCCATAAAGGAACAACAACCCAAGTCCAGGATGGAGCCAAGTCACTAGAGAAGTAAATACGGTGCAGGGTAGGGATGCCGAGGAACAGAAAATCAGAGAGGCTCAAGGGGAAATGTCCAGGGCGTCAACAACAAGAGAACTCCAAAAAATCAAATGGGAGCCTCGGTTTAAGAGACTCAGAAAAATACAAAAGATATTAAACAGAGACGCACCAATAGCAAACGGTGAGGCAGAGCCATGTGGAAATTCTAAGGTGGCTCAATGTCAAGCGGATAAACAGAACTCTGAGCGAATGGCACCTTCCTCATTCATTCCCAACTAAGGACTGACCTCCTTAAGCCCAGCACTGTTCTAGGTACATCTAGAGCAAAAGAAGCATTTTTACCCTGGTACATTCTAAGGGACAGAAAGGAACAATCAAAATTTTTAATTCGAAAATTATACAGTCTGTCGGGTGTGATCAATGCTTTAGGCATAAAAATAAAGCAGGAATGATTAATGGAGCAAGAGAAAGAGTGGTAATTATTCAGAGGTCCTGAGCCTGGGAGGAGGGGGTGAGAACAGAGAGGTGACTGAGCCCAAAGAGAGTGACTGCCGTACTAAGGATCAGAACCTGCATGTCGTTTCATAGGTAGGACTGGGCACTGCAGGAGGGCGTTCCAGAAAGTGAGGTAACCAGATTTCTTTTATACATAAAAGTCATTGTGGTAGGGTCTGGGAAGATGGCTCAGTGAGTACAAGTGTCACACAAGTGTGAGAACCTTAGCTCTGATCCCCAGAACCCATACAAACCTGCAATCTCAGTGCCCCTAAGGCAAGGTGGAGCAGGAGGGGGTGGGCAGAGACAGGAGAATGTTTCTAGAAGCTCACAGGCCAGCTAGCCTGGTGTGCACTCCAGAAAACAAGAAACTCTCAAACAAGGTGGAAGTTAAGCACTGGCTCCTGAGGTTGTCCTCTGACTTCTTTACACAATGGAACATGCGGGCTGGTACTCACATGCGTGTGCATATATGTTCATGTGACCGCACACGTGCGCACGCACACACGATTTAAAAAATAAAATTTCAAAAATTTTGAAAGGATCACTCTGGTGGGCTTGTGCAAGATGGATGGAAGGAATAGAGTTGGATGAAACCGGTTATGAAATGTGCCCCTCAAAGGCTCATATGTTGAAATTTTCCCTAGCTCAGACTTGATCAGTGTTGATGTATAATTTGCTAACGTTCCTGGGAGATTGTGGAAACGTGGAGAGGCAGAGCCTGCTGAGGAAGCAGGTCATTTGAGGGCATGTTTTTATATGGTTTTATCTTGTCCCAGGCCCCTCCCTCTGCCTCTCTCCTACTTTCTGGCCACCATGAAGTGAGCAGCTCTGCTGTACTCCACCCTCCCTACCATGATGCTCTGTCTCATCACGGGCCCACAGCCATGGGACCAAGTGACCGTGGACAAAAATGTGAGGCAGAATAAACCTTCCTTCGAGCTGCTGGTTTCTCAAGTGTTTTGTCACAGCAAAGGAAAACTGACTGATAGAGGAGACTAAATACAAGCAAGTGCAGGCGATGAGCGTTGGAACTAATACAGTACAGCAGGAACAAAGGACACATGTTTCAGAAGTATTTGAAAGGTATAATCAACAGAACACAGTAGAAACAATTCTAACCAATACAATCTTCTCACAGCATGTAGCCACGGAAGCTAAAATAAATCACTTTTCAGCTGGCTCTCGCCCACTAATGTAACTCATGGAAATAGATAATTCTGGGGGAAGCCTATTAAATATAAGAATGACATACTGCTTTACAGACATTCCTATTTACTTTCCTTTTTGTAAAATCTATTTTACTTTAAATGGGAAGGGAGGGGTCAAGTCTTCCTGGCGACAAATGATCCATTAAGCTTAGCAAAATAAAGACAGGAGATTTTAGCCTGGAAGAAGTTTGGTGATAAAGTGCTTGCTTAGCTTATGTGAGTCTGTGGATTTCACCCCAGCTCTTCACCAAAAATAAAAATAAAATACACACATACAAACACACACACACACACACACACACACACACACACCTTAACTTTTTTTTTTTTTTTGCTTGTTGCTTTTTAAACATGATCTCATAGAACCCAGATGAGCCTCAGACTCCTGATCTCTGGCCTCAACCTGCCTAGCATCACAGGCACACACCACCATGACTGGCTAATAACAGGATATTTTTAAAAAAATATTTTATTAATTATTTTTATTTTATGTGTATGTGTGTATTGCCTGCATGTAGGTAAGTGCACCCTTGTCGTGCAATGCCTGCAGAGGTCGGAAGAGACTCTTGGATCCTCTGGAACTGGAGTTATGGACAGTTGTCAGCTGCCATGTGGGTGCTGGGATTGAAACCAGGTCTTCTGCAAGAGCAGTCAGTGTTCTTAACTGCCGAGCCATCTTTCCAACCCCCAGAACGGGATATTTTAAAAGCCAAATCCCTCTCCTAACAACAATACTCTTACCTCCAACCCACAAAAATATGGCTATTTTTAAAAGGAAGCATACTTCCTTTTCATTCTGTGTGTGTGTGTGTGTGTGTGTGTGTGTGTGTGTGTGATGTGTTTTGCTGGGAATTGAGTGCACTCTCATCTGTAAACACTCTACTACTGACTGACTTTCACATCCCCTTTTTATCCCTATTTTAAATATACTCTCTCTATATAGTTTCAAAACCAAAGGCAAAAGTGTCTATTAATTGCAGCAGAATTTTTTTCCTAAAGCTATATAAAGAAGGTTCAGCAAGCTGGCCTTTTAAAGGGTAACTTCCTGTTTTGTACAGTACACTACATGATTTTTATCTAAAACGCATTGCACTATGATAGTTTCCTCTTCTTTCCAACGCTGATGAACAACAGAATTATAGTACTAGAACTTCTCACTGAAGCTGCCTTAAGCAATGAAAAGAGACATTAACTTGAAGAATAGGGGGTAACTAAGGCCCTATCTAAAAGTGTGACATAAATTAACCTTTCTGTTCCTCAAATTTCTCAAAAGTTAAATAAGATTTGGTTACATGCAAAGATCCTTTTCAACTCTAAAATGCTATGGATCTATGATGCTTTTTTCTTATTAATTGTATATTTTCTCCATCAGATTATCCTTTTATATGAGCCACAATTAATACAATAAGTCTTCTCCCCTCTCAGCCTTATTAAGCCTCTTTCCTTTATTTGGAGTATACTTACAGAATACAACTAATTCCAGCACAGGCTAAACAAAGTCCTGTCAGGGAGAAAATGAGTGAAGAGCACTCATTAGCTATTATTAGAAAACTCGTCTGAAATTATTGGGATGGTATTAGCAGTTTTTGAATGGCTCTAGACAAAAACTATTGCAAGAAACTTCCTATACCTGCCTGGTCCGACATGGCATCCACCAACCCCACGAGGCTACTAAGCACAGGAAATATAGCTAGCATAACTAAGTTTCTAAACTTTCTTTTAAATATCTAAATTTTAACTCTAGCATTTTGGGGGATAGAAAGGAGGTTTGAGACAGGGTCTCAGGTAGCCCGGGTTAGTTTGGAACTATGTAGCCAAAAATAACCTTGAACTCCAGACACTCCTCCCTTCACCTCCCAAGTGCTGTGACTATAGATGCGAACCACAGGGCTTAACTCCAGGGGATGGGGCAACAGCTCAGTTGAAAAGTGCTTCCTTTGTAAGCATGAGGATCTGACTTTGATCCTCATAACCCATGCTTAAAAAGAAAAGCCAGGCATGTGGCACATGTAATCCCAGCACTGCAGAGGTGGAGACAGGCAGATCCTTGGGGCTTGCTTACCAGCCAGTCTACCCTACTGGGTGAGCTCCTGGTCAGAGAGAGAATCTACCGCAAAAACAAAGTGAGGTGGATGCGGGGTGGGGCGGAGCTTAGACTCCACTCATCTCAGGAGCTAAGAAGCCTTTTAAGCTCCTAGGAATTCCACACTGAAAACATTCTCTGTGCACGAGATTTGATGTCAATCAGCCTATTAGCATCAATTGTGGCTGGATCTGGATATTTCCTGGTAGGCAAATTAGAAAATTATGTGATGTTGGGATAGGAGAAATATATCATGGTGACTTGAACATGCTGGTTTCATTGTAGGCATAAGTATGCAAAGCAAAGAACCCAGGAAAGAATTTCCAGAAAAGGAATCAAAAATAGGACCCGCTGTAAAAGCACCCACCTTGATCCTGAAAAAAATAAACAAATAAAGAGAGACTCAGCAACCAAGCAACCGTGAACTCAGAAAACCAAAAAAGAACCCCAAAGCACTGAATAACCATGGGTTCAACCACATAGTATCCTAACCATGGGTGATAAAAAAACCTCTCAAGTAAATAAACAAACCAAAAAGCAAGGTAGATGGCAGCTGAGGAAGGACATTCAAGGCTGACTGGCCTCCATGCCCATGTACACACATGTGCATGCACATGCACATATGTTCACACACACACACACACACACACACACACACAAAGAAAGAAACTTAAATATCCACAGAAGTCTAACAGCTGCTTGACTAGATACCCCAGCTAGACCACTGCATTTCACCACCAATTCCTGGCTCTCTTAAAACTTTTAATTTAATTTAAAAATGTCAAGTTTGTTAAGAGAGAACATGGGGATATTAAAGTCTAAGAAACTTCAAAAGACTTCCTTTTCCTCTACTTTTTGACTAGTAACACATGGCAAACTTTCTACTAAACTAGACTGTTACCAAAGATGCTGGACTTTCATGACAGTATAGTGTTAAAGGGGAACCAATCGTGGAAAGTAAGTTATATGTGTCACACTAAGATTACTTCTTTTTCTTGTTTATTTGTAAATCCAAGAAAGTTTTCCCAGTTAAAAAAAATGTCACTTGGCGCACAAAGTTTCTCCAGGAAAGGAAAAATAAAGTCTGTGGGTGTTCATGTTCATAAATCAGGTATCCAGGGTGTCAGTGGCACTTACCAATGGGGAAGGGAGATTTGACGAAGTCTTTATGACTCCACAGTGATTGAACTCTGTATTCGTTTGTGCCTCACCAGGCACTGCAGAAAGGTGGGACAGTGAAGTGAGATGTTGATTGAAATGCACCAAATTGGTCATTGGTCGTTTTACATAGAACTCAAAGATAACAGTACACACAGAAAAGCAAAAAAAAGCACGGAAATGAGCGTCAAATCTCACATCACTCTTGAAAAGGGCAAGAGTCATTCTACTCCAAGCCTGTGTGTGTGCGCGCGCGTGTGTGTGTGTGTGTGTGTGTGTGTGTGTGTGTGTGTGTGTGCTGCACACAGACGTGGGGGCTGCGTGTTCATGTAATGCATGTGGAAGGCCACAGGTCATTCTTGGGTGTCACAGGGTTGTAGATTCAGCTAGTCTGGCTGGCCAGGGAGACCCAGGGATCTATCTACCTGTCTCTGCCTCACCTATGCTGGTATTACAAGCACACCTAGCTTTTCACATGGGTGCTGGAGATTAAACCTAAATTCTCAAGCTTGCAGGGCAAGCACTTTCCCCACTGAGCCATCATCCCAGACCATCTGAGCCTTTCTTTGTCACCTCCTGTGTGGCTGAAAAATAATTCTTTTGACAAATGGCATGTCACATATTCAGGTGTTTAATAATGTTTGCTTTTTCTTTCCTACATGAAGTGTGTTTGCAGTCTTGACAGAAGCCCAGGGGAACAAAATTAGATAAAGGAGTAAACTAAAACCACTTCTTACCCTAACACTTAAGGAGAATCACTTTTACATATTTCCACCATCTCCCAAGGGTTTCTCTGTGCACATTTTTGTTAAGTTCATTAAAATTCAGAATTCTAACCCTTTTCTCATCCAACATTGCATAGGGAGCATCTCATCATGTTATTATAATTCCTTGAGAACAGGAAACATGATTGTGTAATTCTTACTATAATATGTAACAGGTAATGTATTTAAGTTTATTATCTTTGCTGAAAAGAGTATTCGCAGTGCAAATGCTGCCTTTAGTTTGAAAAAATTACAGTTTGCTTTAATGTGTTGATAAAGGTACTTAAATTCTAAAGATCTGTGAGAATATAAAACAGGAATCACCAGATCTAAAGGAAGTAAGGATGTCAGCAAACATCTAATGATAGTTCCTCTATATAAAATAAAGAACACAGGGGCTGGGGAGATGCCTCAGTCTGCAATGTCCTACTACCAAGCATGGGGACCTAAGCTGGGATCCCTAACACCTATGTTTAAAAAAAAAAAAAAGCTGGTGTGGTGACTTGGATGCACCCAGTGACTCCTTTTAAGACTGCAATCAATGGGACTGGAGAGATGATGGCTCAGTTAAGAACACTGGCTGCTCTCATAGAGGTTCTAGGATTCGGTTCCCAGCACACATATGGTAGGTACAATCCATTGCATGCATGCGTAAACGTGCATGTAGGCAAAACACTCATATACATAAAATATTTTTAAATTTTAAAAGACTAAAATTAATTTTCTGCAATTCTAGGGTACTTTAGGGAATTATCCCTAATTCCCTCACCTTCATTTTATCTTTCATTCTACTCTTCATTCATTCGAACGCTGAATCTTCTTCATTTCTCCTTTTATTTTACATCTTTATTGTCTTTAATTTTTGTCAATTTTTATTTAATTTTTGTGTCTTTTACTTTTAATGTATTTATTCTTGTATGGCTCTGTGTATATAGTATATGCGTATACTAATTCCAATTTCAAGTTTTGAGTTATGAGCTTGTTCTAACTGTCCCATTTTGATTTTGTCATAGCAGACTCAATAAACGTTAAACTATCATTCTGAAACTAGAGTTATCAAATTCAGGCAAAAAAAAAGGTAAAATTTTATACTGTAACATTGCCATTACATTGGCACTGAACATTATTCTTTTCTGTGTTCAGCACTGCAGGCTCTCAAAGCCTCAGAACACACAAAGAGGTCCCTACAGTTAAAGTGATCCCACTATTAGGTCTTCCAAATATATCTACCTTAAAGTGCTTCAAGAAACCGTACTCGTTCTAGGAGCTGGGAGATGTCCAAGGCCTCAAGTGTTTGGAGGTCTGAGTTCAAATCCCTAGCACCCAACATAAAAAGATGAATGTAGCACTCTGTGCCTATAATCTTAGTGTTGGGGCTGGGGAGTCAGGGACCAGAGGATCCCTAGGGCGTGCTGGATAGCCAGTCCAGCCAATCTACAAGCCACCTGGTTAAGTGACAGACTCCATATCAAACACTAATTATTAATTAATTAGGTGGAAAGTAAATGAAGAAGACACCCAACATCAATCTATGGCCTCCACATGGAAGCACACACTTGTGCATGGGCACACACACACACACACACACACACACACACACACATAAGAAATCTGTACTTTTCCTATTTAATAATATGCTTTCAGGTTTGCATTCTTGCATTTATTTGTTTTGTTCCATGATTCAGAAAAAAAAAATGAGATAATTTTCCCTAGGTAGAAAAAGGTTTGCATTCTTGCATTTATTTGTTTTGTTCCATGATTCAGAAAAAAAAATGAGATAATTTTCCCTAGGTAGAAAATGAGATAGCTCAGCGGTTAAGAGCACTGACTGCTCTTGCAGAGGACCCTGGTTCAATTCCCATCACCCACATGGCGGCTATGAACTGTCCTTAACTCCAGTTCCAGGGGAATACAAAGCCTCGTTCTGACCTCTGCGGCATTGTATGACATGGGTGCACACACATACATGCAGGCAATACACTCATACACATAAAATAAAAAATAATTTTAAAAATGTGCAGATCTACATGAAAAGTTTGTGAAATTCCAGACATGAGGTTGCCGCCCTTGGAAATCCTGCATGTATGAATCTCAGAGAACACTACTTCATTCCACACACTAAGAATTTCTAAATGAGCACAGGAAACCCAATCTGAGACCTTTCCAAAGATGGCCCATCAAAATGGAAAATTTCAAAGGAATCGAAATGAAGCACAACCAAATTCTGACCAAAAATTTGATCTCTGAAAATCAGCTTCCATCTCCCTAACAAGCTAAGTGAAAATAGCCCAGAATCATAGGAGACTGGGAGGAAGGGGACTAGCTGTAAACGGCTTTGAAGATGAAAAGCCTTGTTAAGTGCCAAATGCTATTATCAATGCGAGCTTCCTTTTATTTATATTCGCCTTGTCACTTGAATCACTCTATTAATAATGTCTAAGTACCTCCTAAGGTTTACCAGTCAACTCTCAGCCTTCCCAAGAACAGACAGGTCCTGCCTCCTCCCATCATCAAATAAGATGGACTGATTGTCTAGGGCAGAAGGTTCATGGAATGGTGCCATCTGCCATCCCCTCCGAGTTTGACTTACCTTGATTAGGACACCAATTTATTCTCCATTTTTCAACCAGACTTCATTGGTTTTCACTCTAAATAGATTGAAATCTGACACAAATTGCTGCCCCAGCATAAGAAATGCTAATTTTTTGCAATCGGATTCATACCTCAATACTAGGAAATAAGATATGTTGAGGATAATAGGCATTCAAGGAGAAAAATACCAGGGCTGGAGACAGCCACCACCTCTCACGGTAACTCTGTGTCCTCCAATTCATGCTGTTCAGTGGTGCCTCCTTAACACACCCCTCAGTGTAAGTTACATAAACTAGGAGGTGAGCAGAATCAGCTGTTCACGGGGGTCTAGTGCAAAGTAAGAAGAAAGAGCATTTCGAAGCTAGAGAAATGGTTCAGTTGGTAAAGCACTTGCTGGGCAAGCATGAGGACCTGAGTTCCATCCCCAGCATCCACTTAAAAAAGCCAGGTGTGGGTTCATATGAGCAGGGTCCCGGGAGCGTGTAGGTCTCTATTTCCTTATGGTCATACGCCTCCTCCCTGGCTCTTCCAATCTTTCTGCCCCTCTCTTCTTCAGTGGTCCCTGAGCCCTGGGTGGGTGGAGTTTAATATAGGAGTCCTGTCTGAGGACCCACACTTTGCAGACTCTTACTCTCTATGCTTTGGCCATTTGTGACCTTTTGTGTTCCTGGCGCTCTGCTGCATGAGGAGCTTCATTGATGAGAATCGAGCAATGCATTAGTGTTCTCTTCAAATGGTATCAGTATGCACAAGACCCACGCAAACTCAAGCAGACAAAAATCTAGCACAGAACTGTGGAAATGGGGAGCAGTGCCCAAACTTGGTTGAAGAATTATTGGCAGCTGCTTACTGCTGGTTGAGGAAGAGCTGATCTTCTTAAGGAAGGGACTCTAGATAGGCTGACTAGACCCCAGTGGATGAATTTGCACTGAGGGACATCTCAGGACTCTAACTTGAAATGCTAGGACTCTTCACTTGACAAATGATAGAATGTATGAATTCCAGTGACAGGTGGGGGCTATGGAAGGGGCCAATGGGGAAGGGGCTATAAAAACAAGATGTTCTGCATGAAATGCACAAATTTAAAAAAAAAAAAAAAAAAAAAAAAAAAAAAAAAAAAAAAAAAAAGCCAGGTGTGGCAGTAGGTGGCTGTACGGCCAACACTGAGTGGCCAGCCATCCTAGTTCAATCAGTGAGCTCCAGGTTCAGTGAGAGATCTTGTCTCAAAAAGCAGAGTATGGAAGACACCCAATTTCGACCTATGGCCTCCATGTGCACATACACATAAATGCACACACATGAACATGTACACACACACACACACCACACACAAAATTAATTATAAATTATAAAAATAAGCTTTTGTGATGGTTAGCTTTAATTATCAATTTCACACAATCTAGGTCACCTAGGAAGAAAGTCTCAAAAAGGGACTGTTTAAGTTAATAGGTGTGGGAAAAGCCAGTTCACTGTGGGCAGCACCACTCCCTAGTCAGGGGGCTCTGAACTGCGTACAAGAGGAGGAATTGAGCTGACAGGCAAGCAGGAGTAAGCATGACTCAGCATACATAGCTTCAAGACTCAAAAAGTTTCTGATTTTAGAGCACTTTGCATTTGAGGTTTGTGGATTAAGAGACAAGGCCTGTACACAAAAGTTTTAACAGAGTAGCAAGGTAGACTGTCTTGTACTAAAAACTTATATCCAAGCCACAAAGGTAAACACCAGCCTTAGCTGAGCACAGGACTTAACTTAGTCATAGAGTCAAATAAAAGAAGCTTAAAAGCAAAAGGGGAAAAAAAAAAAAAACAGACAAGCCCATTTCCAGCTCCTCCCCACTACAGGGAGCTGCATCCCTACTTCTTAATAGACCTTGATAGCTAGTACTTCGAGAAAAGAAGACTCTTAAGTTTTAGAGTTAGCACAGATAAGGCTTTCTTGGTTCTGGCACACTGAATAAACCCCAGATACAGGATTTCCCTTCTAGTAATAGTAAAATAAATTGCAGCATCAGCCCAAGTTGTCACAAAGCTGAGTGAACAATTTATGCCTATTACACATTATACATATGCATATCAGTCAATTTAGGTAAACTGGACACATGTGTTGGCTATTCAGTCATGAGAAATCAAAAAGTAAAGAAACTTACAAAAAGCCTTCTGTAAACTGGATATACATGGATACCAATAATCAGTGTCTAATTTTCTGGGTAAACTTTATGAATTGATGACTTCAAGCCTGACAGATGCATAGCAATAGTGCTTGACAGATGCCACCAACCAAGCTTACAATACATAGGAAAACATTTCCTCAGCCTGGGGAGATAGCTCAGTCAGTAAAGGGCCTGCCAGGCAGGCAGGAGGATCTGAGTTCAGATCCCCACACCCCCACAAAAAGCCAGGTGGGGCAGCATGAATCTGCAGTCCCAGCACTGGGGAGGTGGAGACAGGCAGATCCCTGGAGCATGCTGGGCAGCCGTTCTAACTGATTTGGTAAGAGACCCTATCCCAAAACTTAAAATAGAGAGTGACTGAGGAAGAATGGGAACTCAACCTCTGGCCTCCACTTGCATGAGCATACACACACACACACCCACACACACAGGTACACACACCCACTCATACATATAGCACACATGCCACACAGTGACCATGCAAACACACACACACACACACACACACACACACACACACACACACACACCATGAGAATATTTCTTCATGCAGTCAACCAAAATCCCAATAATGAAAAGCACTGGTCCTGGAAGCATCCTCTGAAAAATATGACCACAAAACAGGCCTGCAGAGTTGCATCATCTATGGGACTCCATACACTAGGGGATGCAGTACTTTTGAAGTGTGTGTTTTAAACCACAAATTTGAACATACATCAAATTTTAATAAATTATTCCATTTAAATGTGTGGAAAATTTACTGAGTAAACTGTAAATTACAAAGATACCCTAAGTTACTTTAATGAGTAAAAAACTTAGAAAACATAGAGGACTTTGCAGAAGATAAAGTGTGAACCACCTTTTGATGTTGCAACAGGGCATGTCATCTACAAAGTTCACAGTGCAATCCAGTTACAAAGAAACAAAAAACCCTCAGATGTTTTAAGTTAGTTTATGATTGAGTGTTGGGCCTCATTCACATCTATCCTTGGTTGCAAGCAACCCACAGAGTGTAGTTTGGATCCACCTGGTAGACTATACAGTAATATCACTCATCACTTACCAGCGTAAGATCCTGAACTTTTTTTACCACTGTGATAGGACTCTGAGATGCAAAACAGCAGAACGAGAGGCCTCCTCAAATCTCACCTCCCACTCCAACTCACTAAAGAATCTGAGTGCTTGCTTACTTCCCTTTCTTGTGGATATGGTAAAAGGGAGTAACACAGAATGCACTAAAATAAAGTAGGGACTCAGACAAGGGAATATGCAGTGTGGTCTGAGATGAATCAAAAAGCTTGTGTAGAAGAGGCTGATGTGAGTTTGGCCTTGAGAAAATGACAGGGCGTGAATAAAATGCGAAGGCCTCGCTTGGCATGTGGAGCACATAAGAAGCAGCATGTTGGAAGCCGGGGATGGTGGCGCCTGCTTTTAACCCCAGCACCCCAGAGGCAGAAACAAGCGATCTCTGCGAGATCTAGGCCAGCCTGGTCTACATAATGAGTTCCGAACCAGCCAGGGCTACAGGGAGACAGCATGGGTTTTGTCTATGAGAGAGAAGGAAGTAATCCAGTTAAAAGACCCTAACCTAAAGACGAAGCTAAAAGATGATTCTGTTTAAGGCCACATTCACCTCTGCTCCCTCTTCCAGAGTCTCTTTCACTTGAAACATGAAGATTTCTAAAATGAAAATATTCCTTAGTGGAGGAGAAAAATGGTTTGTGTGAATGCCAATTATTTTCTAATCAAGATGAAAACTTTAGAAAGTGAGTACTTGTCCAATTTTAGCAGTCAGTTCATGTGACAATAAACCATATTCTAACCCAGGGACACAGAAGCATATTTTCACTTCCTTTGAAACTAACTTAAGTGTCTTTGAACTCTGGTCTCTCAAATGTCTAAACTACAAGCAAAAAAAAGTTCTGTAGTCTTACCCTATTTCAAAATTACATGTCAACTCTGTGGAACGTCTCCAAACACCAATTTCCTTATCAGTAAAATACATGTAACATCACACACCTATAAAGACTAAGAGAGTACTCATTGCACTAGCACAGTGTCACACACAGTGGACAATCAATAGCCATAAGATGCTAAGATTCAGATCCCAGCTCTCTCTCTTTCTGGATAGATCATTCTCAACAACTCACTTGAGGTCTTTAAGACCTCAGTCTCCTCTTGTGTGAAACAGGGGTTAAAAGCCTTTATCAAAGGCTTGAAATTCAGTGAAGCTCTGGGAACAGACATCCATAATGGAAAAACAAGCAGACATTTAAAGCTCTGCCGATAAAATTTCTATAAAGTTACTTAACATACTGAAGGCGGTGGGGAGATAGTCATCCATAAACTGCTTCCGTGCAAGTGTGAAGAAGGCCTGAGTCCCCAGAATTCACTATAAAAAGTCCGGTGTGGAGGCACACTCTTGTCATCTCAGAACTAAAGATCTAGAAACCGGCAGATCCTTGGAGCCTGTTGGCCCGCCAGCCTCCTCTAACCCCTTCCAGGGCAGTGAGAGATGATCTTAAAAACAAGGCAGGTAGCACCTGAGGAATGACACCCAAAATCGTCTTCTAGCCTCCACACACATAGACACATATGTGCACCTTCATACACAGGAACGTGCCTGCACACATACACACATTAAAAGAACTCTCACTAAAATGATGAAATATGGCAGCTGGTGTGGTGGCTCACACCTGTCTTCCCAGCATATGGGAGGCTGAGGCAACAGGTGTCCAGAATTGGAGGCCAGCCTGTGCTACATTGTGATACCCACCCTGTCTCAAAAAACAAAACAAAAGGCAAAATATAAATACAAGGTAATAGGGGTTGGAGAGATGGCTCAGATGCTGCTCTTTCAGAAGACTCTAGTCGTATTTCTCAGCACCCACATCAGACTGTGCATAACTGCCTGTAACTACAGTTTCAGGGGATCTGAAACTCTCTTCTGGCCTCCATGGACACACACACATAAATAAAAATAAAATAAATCTTCTTTAAAAATTAATAAAAATACAAAGCAGTAGGAAGTGTAGTTGGCAGACTGGTGGTGTTTGAATCAGTGGCTGTTACCATGCAGATTAAATCCACTCACTGGTTAATCTCTCAACCTTCGGATCTGGATGTTCTCTGTTAAAATGACCTTGTGCCCATTTCAACTATACTCAGAGGAGATTCGTAGAAGTCTGCACTCTTATTTCAGGCTCCTGTAATGCAACTCAGTTTTTTAGGTTTTGGGGTTTTGGTGGTAGAGGTGGTGGCAGTTTGGGGGGGTTGGGTGTTTTGTTTGTTTGGTTGCTTTTTGTTTCTTGAGAAAGGGTTTCTGTATGTGCCCCTAGCTGACCTGGAACTCACTATGTAGACCAGGCTGGCTTTGAACCAAAAGAGATCTCCCTGCCTCTGCCTCCCAAGTGCTCTGATTAAAGGCGGACACTACCATGCCTGACCATGTATGAGCTTTGATTAAACATGGGGGAAAGAAAAAATGACTACATTTAACAGGAAACAGACAAGGTACAGTTTAATATATGTCTTTTTCTCATCCAATAAAACTGCAGGAAAAAAATTCCCAGATAAAAATCTTGCCCATCTTAAATAAAGAGAGGTCACCTGTGTACCTGAACAGTACAAAAAGCAAATGGATCACAATGACCAGATTCTGCTTTTCAGACATTTTCCTGGTAATCTGCAAGAACTCTTCCTTCCCCCATTAAGACCACTTAAGTTTGTATTAAACAGCTACAGGATACTAAAGAAAAAGTTTGGCCAAAACCAAATAAAAATAAATGAAATAAAGTTTTTCTTTCATAGAAGAATTAGTATTTTTTTCTTAATCTGGGCTGATGAGATGGCTCAGCAGGCAAAAGAACTTGTAGCACAAGTCTAATGACCTGAGTTCGATCCCCCAAACCTACAGTAGAGAGAAGCAACTCCTAAAAGTTGTCCTCTGACTTCCCCATGACACATGTGTATACACATACGTATCAATAATGACGATGATGATGATGATGATAATAATAATAATAATGTTTAAATCCCTACCAAGGGCCCCCTGGCACTCCATTAGGCTGATAATTTCCCTACTTTACAGAACTCATCAGATGCTTTAACGGTAAGTCCAGTTATCTACCAAAATGTATCATTTCTGCTTCTTTCAGAAAATCAGAATCAAAAAGTGAATCAGAAAAACACAAAGGATTCTTTCTTCAATCAGTGTTGAAAACATCCATTTTATCACATGCAGGAAAACCTACGGAGGTTGCTGTGGTTTGGATATGAACTGTTTTCCCCACAGACTCACATAATGAAGGGTTGGTCCCCAACTGCCAGGGGTATTTGGGCTCTGGAAACTTTGGAAGATGAAGCTTAGCCAGAGAAAATAAGTAGGTCACTGAGGGCATGTTTGTGAGGGCATGTTTGTGGGGCCTGTGTCTTGCCCAGGTTTCGCTGTGGGTGTGTGTGTGTGGGTGTGTGTGTGGGGCTTGTGTCTCTCCCGGGTCTTTTTTCCTCCCTCTCTCTCTCTCTCTCTCTCTCTCTCTCTCTCTCTCTCTCTCTTCCTCTCTCTCTCTCCCCATCTCTCTCTCTCTCTTCCTCTCTCTCTCTCTCCCCATCTCTCTCTTCCTCTCTCTCTCCCTCTGTCTCCTTCTTATCCACCATCAGGTGAGCAGACTTTACACCATGCTCCCACCACTATAAAGTTTTGTCATAGAACAAACCCCAAATCAACACAGCCAAAGACTATTATTGGAACTTCTCAAACAGTAACTAAATTATATCCTTCTCCCCTTGGATTGTTTGTGTTGGGTATTTTGCCACAGTGATGAGAAGTCTGATTAACCAAAGTGTCGTTTAATGTATCACTTAACCACCAGTGTACAGTTACATCACTTTCAACAGTTCACTCCTGGCCAGCTAGAGGGGCAGTGAGACATTAGCTTTTTCTCAGAACATACAAATAGAACATACAAATTGTCTCAAAACAGACAATACAAAACCTATCCTGGTAAATTTTGATACCCTTGTATGAATCATGCAACATTCCTTGTTATTCTCAAAGTTCCATCCAGAGTCTATTTATAATACACAATCCTGTATGTTAAATATCTTGTTTATACTGACTTAAACATAGCCAACACTTGCTTTAGCCGAAATTATTTCTCCTAAGAATTGTTCCAGTCCTACAAAGAGAGGAAGGACTGCCCAGTGACCCAACTCAAAGACTGAGGATAGGAAGCCTTGAGTCTCCCAGTGGATGCTCGCTCACTAGTCACCAGCAGACCCCAATCAATGGAACTACACTGCAGATACTAGCCAAGATGGCCCAAACACCTCTCTCTGGCTTGTCTGGAATAGTGGAATGAATACACATTGCTTTCTAGAAAAGTCCTTCCTAGAGCTAGGAATTAGGAGAGCAAAATCAAATTAGGCATTTCTTCATGACTTCAAAGAGAAGCTCATAAAACCTAGTATGTGTATTACTGGGGTAATTTATGAAGGTTACACCTGAATAGCCTCAGCTTGTTCTCTCTCTCTCTCTCTCTCTCTCTCTCTCTCTTTCTCTCTCTCTCTCTCTCTCATCTTTTCCAGTACAAACAAAACATGGCCTCCTGCAGCTTACATTAGTGAGCTAACAGAACTTTACTTCTGTAGGATGAATTAACTACAACTCACCAGCTGCTCTCTGACCTTATGTCACACAACTGTCACCTAAGGCTAGTCATGTATTTTTGGTTTGGTTTTTGTTTTGTTTTGTTTTTGTTTGACTCTTGTTTGTTTTGTTTTTGAAACAGGGTCTCCCTGTAGCCCCAGCTGACCTGGAACTTACTATGTAGACCAGACTGGCCTCCATCTCACAGAGATCTGCCTGTCTCTGCCCCAAGAGTGCTGGGACTAAAGGTGTGCACCACCACACCTGGCCCATCATGTTTTCATTTTACTTTGGGTACATGAATCTGAAGCATCACTTATCATGTCAGTATAGACAGACTACATCAATGTGTTTGTTTCCTGTTTGTCTTGGGCCCCTGATGGAAACACAGACATCACTGGGTGAGAATACCATACAGGGTCCTTTTGTAGACAAGAAAGTTGAGACTCAGAAAGATAACTACCTTCATCCCAGGTCACACAGCTGCACAGAACCATTTCTGCAAATAGAAGCCAGGCCTCTTGATTCTCCCTGCTCCCCCTATCAACAATCTTCCCTACAGACAAGTTAAGGCTACATTCCTGGCCTACCAAAGTAAAAGCACAGGTTGACCTGGTTTGTTGTGCAAGTATAATTTCCCTAAATTTTTGTTTCTATTTGTTTTCTATTTCAGTTGCTGAGACAGTGTAGATATAAGATTAGTTGGGAGTGGTGGCTACAAAATGTATTTTGAATTACAAATCTATAATTTTGGTACAGAAACCTTTATGAGTCTCACTTTAGGACAAGATACTCTTCCTTATGACCCCAACACTGTTACCTGAACACTAGAAAATTCCAAATCCTGAAACACAAAGAGAGAGAGATGTTGTCCAAACTTATTATACTGAATTGCAGGGCATCTAAACCCTACAGCAGACCTTTTTGTTTGTTTGTTTTTGGTCTTTTTGAGACAGGGTCTCCCTGTAGCCCCAGCTGGCCTGGAACTTGGTATGTAAGCCAGGCTGGCCTCGAACTCACAAAGATCCACCTGCCTCTGCCTCCCAAGTTCTGGGATTAAAGGCGACCACTACCACGCCCAGCTAGTAGACCTTTTAGTTCAAGTTATTTTTTAAAAAAACATTTTTACTCTGATACTCCCATACAAACTCATAGACTTAAACAAAGGCCCTAGAAAGTCTGAATCTTCATAGCATGGGCTCCTTAACATTCAGAAGCCTTGCTGGAAACACGGCACAGCTGTTAAGAGCACTCGCTGTGATTCCTGAAGACCTATGTTCGTTCCCAGCACCCACATGGCAGCTAGCAACCATCAGTAACTCTAGTTCCAGGAGATTTGATGCCCTCTTCTGCCCTCTGCAGACACTGCATGCATGATGTACACTTACATGCAGGCAAAACATATTAAAAAAAAACTACAATTTTTTTTTTTTTTTGGAGCGGGACTTGGTAGTACATGCCTTTAAATCCCAGCACTCAGGAGACAGAGGCCAGCCTCTACATAGCAGTTCCAAGCCAGCTGGGGCTACAGGGATATCCTGTCTCAAAATGACCAAAAAAAATTACACTTTTTTTTTTTTTTTTAAAGTTCTGTAACCACATTCTAGAGGATGGACCCACATCCAAGAATATTTGGGAAACACAAGCTGGAAACTTTTTTTTAAAAAAGGACATGACTTTGTGGGGAGGGGACAGATCTAAGAGATGGGGGAGGGTAATTAAATACAAAATATCAGTGTATGAAGTTCTCAAAGATTCAATAAAAAATATTTTTAAAGCATTCTGTGTTAAGTAAACTGAGTCCTAAGCACCGAGGCTCAACGCAGAGCAATGTTCCTGGCACTTCCTATTTCTTCCCAGAATTCTTTGGGGTTTGGCATGAAGAACAGGAAAAAAATTTAAATGTCACCTCAGCTACAGTGAGCAGAAAGGGGATTTGATGGACAGATTCTCCGCAAAGCTTGATTGACAAAAGAAAAAGAAATGACGCAATGGGTCAGGAAACTTCTGGCCTTTTTTTTACTTGTTTGTTATGTTGAGAATCATTTATACCTAGGAAAAAACTTTTTTTTTTAATGTGGCCTATATCTCTGCAAGAACACATTTACAGTTAAAATCCTCTGATCAATTACTCCCATCATTAGCAAAATGCATCTCCCAGCAAGATTGATTGTGTGCGGTTCATGGTGCAAGATGGAAAACCTTCAATTTGTCACATAAAAGGATCTGGGCCAGCATTTACAGAACAAGGCTCGTTCAAACAGGGTGGTTGTTGGCTCTTTTCCCTAACTGGATGCCCAGATCCCCAACCCTACTCTCACTGTTTGACACTGGCCTAAGGCTGAGTCTTGCTGGGTGTAAAACTCTGATGTGAACCTAAAGGGTTTAGGGTGTGCACACATTTTTTTTCTGCCTTCTTGCAGGCAGGCAGCTTGGTGCAGATCTGTGACAGTACCTCTTTTGGCTTGGAGGAGGCAGTGAGGACCAATGAAACACTGAAGGGAGCCTTCAGTCCACCAATACTTCTCGATTTCCTACTCCCCATCACCAGCTAGCTTCACTATCCGGAATTAAGGCTCAACCAGTTTTCATTTTTTTTCTCAGATTTGATGGAATCTGAATCCATTCACTTGGTATAGGAAAGCCAGTGGATCCCCCAGATCCTTCGACTGTGGGGCCAGGGTAGTGGGGTGACAGTGGTAGGCAAGGGGTTTGGAGCCAAGGGAAGCAGGCCCATGTCCAACATGGCTTCCCACCAGGAGGCTGTGGCTCTACCCTAGACAGTGATTCCCAAGACCCTCCCTTCTAGTGTCATAAACCCAGCCTAGCCAGGCACAAGGCGGCAATATACAGAGCTAACAAGAGAGGAGAAATCAAAGAACTAAACAGCAGGTCAATGAGTGTCAGCTTGTCCTTCAAGGACTCCCACCCAACCCCTCCAGTCCTAAAGACCTGGAAAATTCCCAAAGTGATACCGGGTTCCCAAACTTCCCAGAATTCCCGACGGTATCTGCAAATGACATCAAAGATGAGCACCGGTGACAGTGACCATCTCTCTTCACATGTCCACCATCTGCATCCCTGGAGATCTCCCTCGTATTTTTATGAGCAAAGATCCCCACAAGCCAGCCGCTGGGGTGCTCCAAGTCCCCTGGGAGCACTGCCTCAGCTCTTCTGCGCACAAAAAAGGAAAACTTGGGCCCTGCGACAATCCTGTGGAATGCTCGTTGCAATTAACCGAACATTAGCTTCCACTGCTGAAAAAAAAAAAAAAAGTGGGTTTCTTCGAAACGTTAGGACCGACGAACTGCGACCTCATCATCCGCCGCGGAGTCAAGAGGACCAGGAGAGGGGACGGTGGCTGAAACTTCAGGTCGCAAACGCAGAGCCATTCCAGGCTGGTCCCCACCCCACGGAGCCCACGGGTGCTCCCCGAGGACGCGCCTAAGCGCAGTCGAGAGTACCGGGAACGCGCCGCGCGCTCACCAGAGGATGAACCCCTCCAGCCCGCGTGTCGCTCACCGCTGAGGTGGGAAGGAAAGACCTCCAAGGGCTCTAAGCCCCAACCTCGCACCTATCGGACACCCGGGGGGGGGGCCCTGACTTCGCGGCTTCTAAGTGACCCAGTAAAATCCCCCTCTGGGTCCCTGCAAACGCCCGGTGACCAGGATGCTGCAATTTTTAACCGGGTGGTTTAAAACCTCCTCCTACCCTCGGCCGCTGCGCTGTCAGATTCGCCGGCAGAAGGTCCCCCCCGACCTGCCCTCACCGGAGACCACGAGCGACCTCCGCGTGGCTCCGGCCCACCCTCCTCCCAGGGTCTTTCCCGCGGGCACAGCTGCGCACCTTCTTCTAGAGTGCTGCGTCCTGGACACGGGCGACCCCTGTTGGGGACCCCTGTTCCCAGCCAGTCTACAAGCCTGCATTCTGGATGGCTCTTTTCCAGGCTCAGGTTCGCAGGCTTTCCGAAGGACGCCCAGAATGGCTCCGATTTTAACTCCACTCTTAGACTCTCCCAAGGCCCCCTCAGACCTCAGCCCCGCCACCGACCCGCGCTCGAACTCCCCAAGTCTAGCCCCGCCTGAGCGTCGGTCAAGGCTGGAGGGCGCCCCTCTAGGCAGCACTCCCGTGAGTGCTCAAACTGAGCAAGAGACGATTTCTTCCCAAATGCATTCATGCTCCATCCTTCATCTTCCTTGGAACACAAAAAACAAGTAACCTGGCAACTCGTAGGGTGGACCCCGCACGCCTTTTGAGGGGAGATCCTTGCTCCCGCACCTTCGGCAAGCCCGGGCCCTGGCCCCCAACCTCCCACCCTTTCAGGAAGCAAGCGGAAACAAGAGCCCTTCGGTAACAGTGACACATGCAAAATCTCCCCGTGCACACAAAATCTCCCAGCGCACACAAAATCGCAGACTACTGCATGCAGCAGGATTGCACCCGGCACCCTGGACAGTTAAGTCTTTTTAATAAGCACCTCCTTGCCCCGCCTATTCTTGGCTTTTACTTGCTCAGGATCCAACACTCAAGACGGAGAGAGCCAACTCGTCTCCTGGAAAACCGAAATTAATCATTCCCTCTGCCCTCATGTATTTTGCACCACGTGTCAGCAGTTTGTCACGTCAGATCGTAGCAGGGTCTGGTTCCGAGACACGCACACACATTGGCGGGGGGGGGGGTCCTCTTTAATACACACCTTCGCGACTGTACACACAGACATGGATCCACATGGACCCACAGGCACACAATGTAGCGGTGCCTCGGATGCCCTCGTCCCGGCTCAAGGCACCCTTCTACCCTGGAGCCTCTAGCAATGGACTTGATACAGATAAACCACGGAAAAAACTGGGGCGATTCGTTCCCCCTCTTTTTTCCCACTTAATTCGCTACAGCAGCTCCTGGAGTAACCAAAGAGTGTCGAAACCAAGGCGTGGCCACTTCGATTGGGTTTTTTCCCACCTCAAAACCTTTATTTTCAGTTTTTAAAGCCACCTTAGCCCGCCATATTGGAACTGGCACGGTGTCTAAAGACTCCTTCCCCGCTGCTGTAGCGCTTCCAAGAAAACACAAGTACCGACTGGACTGAGGACGTGTGTCCGGTCACCGCGAAACAACCGCTTCCCACCCCCAAAGCTCCCCCTTCCCAGCCGAATCCTCTCCAGCCGCCCCAGGTCCAAATCAACAAATACATCTAGCAGTTCCTCCCGTTGCTTTTGGGGGGAAGATTTCAGCAACACACACACATACACACACACACACACACACACACACACACACACACACACTCGCACATTAAAAAAATTAACTCCAAATCAGGCTAGTGATTCCGAAAGGCGGCAGAATAAGAGTCCACAGCACCAAAGCCCGAGTGACAGGGTATTACTTTCAGGGGGTGAAAAATGAACAAAAAGACCGCCCTTGCCTGAGCTCGCTCCGTAACTACTACTGACAATTACATTTGGCTGCACAGACAAATGTTTCCAACCCGGCGATTCCAAACGTCTACGCGATTTTGGACCCCCTTCCTTTGGGTCTCCAACCCCACCCCCCAACACCATCATCTCCCCTGCCCCCTAAACCTCCACATACACACCGAAAGGAGACCGGGGTGCCGAGGAGACGCGGGAACCCGGGGCGGCTGCAGAGGCGGCAGCGTCCCCAAAACCAGTGCACAAACGAGGAAGGTGGGTGGCGGGAGGGAACCCGCTGCGCCCGGAGGAGGAGGTCACTTTGCAACTCCTGACACACTCCTGAAAGACCGGGCTGTGCAGACCCGGGAGAGTCAACAGGGACGGAGACCAGGGAAGCCAAAAAGAACCAGAAAAGAAAGAAAGAAAAAAGGAAAAAATGACAACCCCGAGCGCAGGAGTTTGAGGCTTCGCTGTACGTTTCCTTCCAGCCCTTTCTCTCTGGTTTCTCTGCCCTCCTTCCTCCCCAACCCCCACCTCCACCCCCACCCCCGGGCTATGTCGGGCTTCCTT
>NW_008360319.1:1940210-1947257 GCF_000622305.1 Nannospalax galili | reverse complement strand
TTTTTTCCTAAGCTGGAAAAAGGACGCCGATCGGCGCACTCAACCTGCGGGCCGGAGATCTGCTCGCGGGCCGGGTTGGGTGCGGGGACAGCGGCTGGCGCTGCGTCCTACCTGGTGAAGTTTGTCCTGCGGGGCTGGGACCCCCGACCCGGAGTGCGGCTGCAGAGGGCGCTGGCTCCGCTCGCCCGCCCTCCCTCTCTCGCTCGCTCCCCGCCGCCTCCCTCGCGCGGCGGCTCGGGTACTCCAGCTCCCACTACAACCTCATTCCAATATGGCATCCTCTCTGTGCGCATGCCCGGCACTCTTTTTTTAAGATTTTTTTTTTCTCTCTCTCTCTCGCTCTCTCTCTCTCTCTGTCTCTCAGTGCAGCAAACTCCTTCAGCGACCTTTTTCCGCGCTTGCAAAATATCACAAGCCAACTAGTCTGCAGCTCGTGGTGGACCCCTTCCGCCCTCCACGCCACATCTCGCCCCAGCCAAGCTCCGGTGCACAGGACACTTCCCCCAGCAGGCACCGTCCACGCCACGCGGCTCCTCGGGTCCGGCTTCCCCCCACCCCCCTCTCCTTTGCTCCCTCCTTACACTATCTGCAGAAAGTTCACCCTGCCGGCATTTCCACACACCCCTCCACACCTACACCCCGACTGAGTCCGCGTTTCCTCCGCCGCTGTTTGTGCTCTGGGTTTGCAATGCCTAGGTCCACCCAGAGCACAAACTTGTGCTTTTCCTCCCAAGACCTTTCGAAGAGAGGAGAAATGCGATCCCAAGAACAACCTCGGCCCCACCGGATCCGCCCCACCAGGTTCTTTAATTGTGCCTTTCTCTACGAACATTCGAAAGTCGCTTAGCCCACCGGGGAGAGGTTCTCCCTGAGATCTTACCACCAGAGGCTAGAAATTAAGTTGTGACTGCGGGGGAGATCTGCCAGCTGCGGTCTACCCCGGGTGCGGGTGACAAGGCTAGCCATCCGTCTCGTTGGATACCTGGCCGGGACCCGTTCTTATTGGGTGGGCAAAGAATTCGTGCACCAGACTGAGAAAAACAAACAAACAAACAAACAAGGCCCGGCGTGATCTACGAGAGGCAGCGCAGCCTGGGCTGCGGGGTCCGCAGACACTTTGTCACTGGCGTGGTTGGGGGGGGGGTGACACAAGCGCTTCCCCGGCCTTGGGCACAATGACTGGACAGAACCCAAAAGAAATGTCCACCCTGCAGAAAAGCTGGCGACGCCCAGGTCGACGAGATGCTCGGCTTACGAAGCTGAGAAGCAATTCGAAGATGGAAGTGTGGAGCTTGGTTCTACTCAACTGGGAAACCGACAGACACATTTGCTCCAGGTCTTTGCAATAGAGAGTAAAATCTCCCCACCCCACCCCCCACTCCCCGTTTCTTGATGCCCATCTCTCTGTCTCCCTCTCTAGAAGCACTCGCTGGTCCCACATCCTGGGACCCTTGCGGTCCTCCCTTGTGCTGTCATCTCAGCGCAGCCCTCAACTGGGGTCCGCTTAGGAGCCGGGATGGCTAGGGACCACAGAAGGGGTGAAGGGGACAAGGGCTAAGATTGCGTGGGACAGATCCCTGACTGATGCTTTATCTGATCTACAAGAATCGGAAAGATGTGCTCAGAAATGGCTCTCGCCGCGACCTCTGTAGGGCCCTTTGCCAAAACGTCTGGCGGAGATCGGAGACTCAGGCCGAGTACTGGAAGTCAGGAGAGCTGAGCACTGCCTGTCATCCTATATCCTTACATTTTGGAGAACACTTTAGGAGGTGTAAAGCCCCTTCCCTGGCCTATCACGCCTCCATTTGTTACCTGAGCCACCTAAGATCCAGAAAAGCCGAGTCACTCGGTTATCCGTACTCGCTAAGGTGCGCGGTTTAATCTCCAGGCCTCCTTTGCAACTCCTGGAGTTTCCTGCTGCCCAACTTTTGGGGACACCAAACCGTAGCTCTGAGCTCTTGCAACGGAGGTCACTGTTGGCAGAGACTCTTTAAAACAACCGAATCCGGTCCCTCAACATTATCCATCCCACCTGCACCACCCGCCTCCTACAGCACCCAAAGGTGGTTCCAGGCAACGGAATCTAGAATGTGTGCTCTAGCCCCAAGTCTCAAAAACCCGAGGCACTTCTTCTCTCTCCTTCGACACACAGCGGAGCCTTCGGTAGGAGGAGGAACCCGATTCGATGTCATCCTTTGAGACTCAGAGCGCGGAAGTCTTAGCCAGCGCATCCTTCTCTGCCGTGTAGTCACGGTTTTATCCATTACCCGAACGCAAAGCGCTCTCGGACGGGAATGGCCCGGAGCAAACACCGGATCACCCAACTCCCCAAAGCCATGAGCTTGTGGCAGTGCCGGGCGCCCCAGCCTGCGCCACTCCTTAGGGCGTCCCCAGACCGCCCACCAACTCTTGGCGCCCCACAGGACTTCCGGGTACCTCTTGTTTGGAAGGAAATCAAATTCTCCAGATCCACCAGCGGTGCGACGTGAGCTGCAACCAACCCTTACGCGGTGTCCAGTCTTGTTTACCGGTTTTAAGTCATGATTATGCAGGGAACGTTATTTCAGCCAAAAGAAAAGAAATGCAAAACCACATCTGACCCCAAACTCAACTGTTCTCATTGTCTTACCGGATTCTCAAAGCAGTCGAGTAATTTCTTTAGACACATACAATTTTGTCCATAGATCTAGAAAATGGTGCGAGGTTGCATTTATTATTCATTTATTTATTTAGCTACCTGTCCTGATTGAAAAAAGACTCATGACGCCACGGCACACAATGGTTGCATTGTTATGGAGAACCTCAACGGGTGTCTGTTGTGAACTGTCTCAAAGTTCAATTTTCTCTACTTGTGTGTTGCTCCTTGCACCTGACTTTTTTTAAAAAGTTCTTTGAATTTTCTTTCTTCTTCTTTTTAACCACCTCTCTTCATTCTCCTTTATCGAAGGACACCAAAGAGGCAAATGAAAATTGGTTGGCGGACTCCCTCAGGCAATCACAGTGGCCCCTTCATCCCAGTCCAATACTTTCCAACTTCCAGTTTCATTTCACAACCAGACCCTTTAGGGATGTGATATCTAAATGTAGGATCCACCCTAAATCAATTAAAGTTGAAAAAAAATGAAAGAGCATTTTCTACCAAGGATAAAGAACTGGTGAAAACACCCAAGCTGCTTTTCAAAGTCAAGGCAAACTGCACTTCAACTCAGAGAAAGTCAGTCATTTAAATCTCAGGATTAATCCAAGATTTCTCACTAATTAACATTTCCTGAAAACTCTCCCCCCAAATAAGCCCGGGATCACACTGACTATAGATTTCTGAATTCTGGCTAAGCCATGTATTCCATCACTGTTAAAACGCAACTTCCTGTCTAAGTTATGCCTTCAAAGGGATTTTGTGATTCTTTTATATACATGAGGCTAATTTATACAAAAATTTTAGATCATTTTTGTTAATTGTGAAAGATGTAGGTACTAATCCATTCCTTTGCTGACACATCACAAATTGGGGATTCAATAGTCTAGAAGTTTCTTTCATGTTGTGTTTCTAAGAATTGTTCCTTGAGAGCTAGCAGAAGAGTTAAAAAAAAAAACTGTGCTATTTATTTTATTTTACTAAAGGCATGTGATGGCTTAAATCTGGTTGCATTACTTTAAAAAAAAAAAAAGGTGCTCCATTTGCTGAGGCATTTTATGTCTAAGTTTTCTCTTGCTTCCTCCTGAGAAAAGGAAATTTCCACTGTAGAGACTCTGTATGAGAATGCCCTTTCAGATATATTGAACATAAAAGTTTCACACACAAACGCAGGAAAAGGCCAAAACCAAATATGTGATAAACACGAACAATCTTAACTTGTTTTCTCTTAGACCACATAAGATATTTTCCATCAATTTCATGTCACTAAATCTAAATACAGTTCCTCTCTTAATTCCCCCGCCCCCCCGCTTTCTTGTCCCCATTAAAGCACTCTGTCAAAGTATCAGGACTCAAATGGTCTGAGTCCTGCTTCATCACTAATTATCTGCCTGACCTCTGGAAGCCCAGTGACCTCCCTGCCCCATCTACTGCCGTGGGTAAAGTACAAGCACAGGACTAGATGTTCTGCAAAGTCTCTTAAAACTCCACCCCACCCAAGCCCACACATTCCTTTCCATAATGTTCTACCACCTTCCCTGCCAATTTCATATAGGGCAAAGCATAAACACTAAGGTCACAGAGAGGAAAAGAAAATCAACTGACCAGGTCTGTTGGATCTTTTTTGCTTGGCTGTCCTGGGAAGGTATTATTTGGATCTTATTTCTTCTTGGGCTGTTATTTCATTATTGCATTTACTGCATGAGTTTTGATTTTCCCTCAACAGTGTCCACGACTGAAGCGAGTATCTCTCATGTGGGTGAGTCCAAGAAATGCCTGGAGAAAGAGGACTCCTTGTCAGGGATGAAGAATTCTTAATGCGTGCATCACAATGATGTGAAGTAACCCACAGAAATAGAGCCACCTCTTAGAGCAATTTCTCACACATTTCTAGAAATTCAAACTCGCTATTGCAGTGGCTTCTTGTATATAATTTCAAGGCATTTCTGGTTCCTTTAGCAAGATAAGAGCAGTACACAAGTAATTTTAAGGTGCATCATGCTTGAACATGGACATTGATTGAAGGACATTTATTGAAAGAGCTAACAGCTTGCTTGTAGACTAATGGCTTTCTTTCGACAAACATCACCCTGAACTTTCACAGTTACCGGCTTGTACCTCTAGGTCACAGTAACCCATCCAGGTGGACAGTAATGCACACATCACTTGGGTGTTGTATTCTGTACAGTTTTCTGCCTTGCAGCCTGTTTTCAGTATTGCAGCCTCACGTCCAACCTTTTCAAGAGTCAGAATCCAGAAAAGTTAAATTGTAAGTGTCATTAACTGGATAGAGTCACAGAGCAGTCTGGCCTTTTTATGCCTCCACTCTCTTAATAATAAGAGAAAGGGGGCATTTTCTGTTTTTGCGGTTGTCTGTCTGTCTGTCTGGTGTTTGTTTTGAGACAAGGTCTCCCTGGAGCCCCAGTTAGCCTGGAACTATGTAGACCAGGCTGGCCTTGAACTCACAGAGATCCTCCTGCCTCTGCCTCCCAAGTGCTGGGATTAAAGGCCTGTGCCACCATGCCTGGACATTTATTTGTTTTTGAGACGGGATTTCATGTAACGCAGGCTGGCCTTAAACTCGCTTATGTAGATGAGAATGATGCATTCTGGGATTACAGGTATGCACCACCACTCCTGTTTGTCTTCCTTTCTTATTTCTGGAGATCAAACCCAGGACTTCCCATACAATAGGACAGCACTCTACCAACGGAGCTTCAACTGCAGCCACAATGGGGTTATTCCATACCAAATTTGCACCAGGCATTCTCGTAGGTATATTCACATGCATGATAGCATTCAATAACTTCTAGTCTATATGATATGTACCATTCCTTTTAAATGGTTTTTAAAATAGGTCTTAAACATATATTACTTGATATACAAATATGAATTCTAATGTCTCTCTCTCTCTCTCTCTCTCTCTCTCTCTCTCACACACACACACACACACACACACACACACACAGGTCAGGGATATGGCTTGTGACTCTAGAACAATTCTCTGGCTTCTACAGGTGAGTGCACCGCACGCACGCGCGCGCACACACACACACACACACACACACACACACACACACACACAGGTCAGGGATATGGCTTGTGACTCTAGAACAATCCTTCCTCTATGTATGCTAACCAGCCTGAATGAGGTAAAATTTGGCACCATACAAATGTATTCAGTCCCACTGGGCTTATAACATAAAATAAACTAAGCAAATTAAAGCAGTCAAATATCCCACATCAGAAAAGTGAGTTCATGCATACCCATAGTGACAGGCGGCCCACTATTTTACAAGTGACTGTGATGTATAGATGAGATGTTGGTGACAGGACACAGCAAATGTCAGCTTTATTAGAGCCTCAAAAGCCCCAACCTGTTTGCTTTAACTACACATTTATATGTCTCTTTAGATGATCTTACAACAGAATAAATAATTACTCTCCTGATATAGTGACAGTCGTCTATAAAGGCTTGCTTTGCAGTGCCATCTACTGGAATCAAATAATTGAGTTGTTTTCAGTTTTTTTTTTTTTAAGGTAATTTTTTGTTATATATGTTTGGTTTTAAAAGAGAGTTGGGAAACGTAGGCATCAGTGGTAAGGGAAGAATGAGGTCCTCACTGCATTTGACACAAGATAATGCATTAACACCTCTAAGTCTAATAAGCTGAAATATATCTGTATCAAACTACTCATTCCTTAGATGTCAGACATATGAAATATTTACATATTCTTTGAAAATTGAAATTGCTTCCAATTTCCAAAGTGAATTATTCAAACTAGTTCTTTGAAAGAGTACTGGGGTGTTTTTTTTCTTATCCCGTTAAAGTTTTTTTTTTTTTAATTTGCAAGTACCTCTGAAATGGATATCATGTTAAAGTCTTAGAGGTGCTAACTTTATCTGCATACTTTGAAGAGAAGGAGCTCAAAGATTTTTAGAGGTTTTCCAAACCAATTTCTTGAGGAGATAAATGTTTTGAAATTAAGATACATCAGAATATTAAATAATGAAAAATAAAAGCAAAGCTGGGGTTGTAACTCAGTGATGAGTACACATATATTTTATAGTGTGTGTATGTGTTTGTGTATGTGTTTGTGTATGTGTTTGTGTATGTGTATGTGTATGTGTGTGTGTTTGTGTTTGTGTTTGTGTTTGTGTATGTGTATGTGTATGTGTATGTGTGTGTGTATGTGTATGTGTGTGTGTTTGTGTTTGTGTATGTGTTTGTGTATGTGTATGTGTATGTGTTTGTGTATGTGTTTGTGTTTGTGTTTGTGTATGTGTTTGTGTATGTGTATGTGTTTGTGTATGTGTTTGTGTTTGTGTTTGTGTATGTGTTTGTGTTTGTGTTTGTGTATGTGTATGTGTATGTGTATGTGTGTGTGTATGTGTATGTGTGTGTGTGTGT
>NW_008360319.1:1939113-1940029 GCF_000622305.1 Nannospalax galili | reverse complement strand
GAGAGAGAGAGAGAGAGAGAGAGAGAGAGAGAGAGAGAGAGAGATAACCCACCTAGCATGCACCAGGCCCAGGTTTCAATTCCTGTCACCACAGACAACCACCAGTGACCAAGTACATAAACTGATAAAGACAAGAGAAAGGGAGAAGGTTCAGGTATTGACAGGGGAGGAAGCACAGGAGAAACAATGGGCACAGGTGCCCCGAGGCTGCCTTGGCTCTGTTTGAAAAGAACAATGATATAAAAGTTTGATGATATGTACTTAACCACAAAAGCATGAACTATTAACTTTACCTTCTAAATCAAGCAAAGGACAGAGAACTTCCAGAAGGGAAATCATACCAACTGATCACTTCAAAAGCTTAGAGCAGATCCGTGTGTTCCCCCCAAGGAATCCAACCTCGTACCCCAGAACTTGATCAGATTCTTGAGTAAATGAATTGCACCTCTCTCATGTTCCAGTCCTGCCTGCTTAGGGATGCAAGTCCCTTAAGGTGGTCATTCACTCGTTTGAACACCTCACTCCCAGCTCCTTCCAGAGACCCGTTACATCCTAGCTCTGACTCTTGCATGTGGAGGTCAGAGGACAGCTTTTGGGAGTTGATTCTTTCCTTCCTTCACAGGGACTCCAGGTTGTCAGGCTAACCCACTGAGTCATCTCCGAGCTGTGGTTTAAATTCTTAAAAAGACATTTCCCTTTCTTTCCTACTTTCTTGATCTTCGCTTGCTTTTTGCTTTTGTTTTTTGTTTTGTTTTGTTTTGTTTTGTTTTGTTTTGTCTTTTTGAAGCAGGGTCTCCCTGTAGCCCCAGCTGACCTGGAACTCACTATGTAGACCAGGCTGGCTTTGAACTCACAAAGATCCACCTGCCTCTGCCTCCCAAGTGCTGGGACTAAACCATGCACCACCATACCTAGC
>NW_008360319.1:1924119-1938747 GCF_000622305.1 Nannospalax galili | reverse complement strand
CTTCCCTTCCTCCCTCCCTCCCTCCTTCCTTCCTTCCCTCCCTCCTTCCTTCCTTCCTTCCTTCCCTCCTTCCCTCCTTCCTTCCCTCCCTCCCTCCTTCCCTCCTTCCCTCCTTCTTTCCCTCCTTCCCTCCCTCCCTCCTTTCTTCCTTCCTTCCTTCTTTCCTTCCTTTTTATCCTTTTCTTTCACTCTTTTTCTCAATTTTTGAGACAGGAGGACCCTTAAACTCTTGATCCTCCTGCCTCCACCTTGTAAATGCTGTGATTTGAGCTGTGGACTACCAAGTCTGGTTTATGCGTGTTGAGGATTGAACCTGGTCTATTGCATGCTAGGTGAGCACTTTACTAACTGAACTAGGCCTCCAGTCTCACTCTGCCGTTTATATTTAATCATAAACTAAGTTTCTAGTTTTAGCCTAAACCAAAGTCAAAGAAAACCATAGAAATAGACGATTCTGGAATTCAGAAATGGAAGAGTCTGATAAAAACTCCCCAAATCAAATGTGGGTCATATAAATTTGGGCAGTCCATTTTGCCTGAGCCAATGACACTGATAGAGACGGACATCTTCTCTTCTCACCTCAGATACATTATAAAGCATCACCACAGGCCCAGGAGGTCATTGTTCCGACAATTTTGTAAGATGGTACTTGCTTTCATGTTTGCTTTTATGTTCAAACTGCCTTTGGGTCTTAGAAAAAATATAAAACTATAAGCATTTTATTTTGTGTTGGGGTGTGTGTGTGTCTGTGTGTCTGTGTGTGTGTCTGTGTGTGTGTCTGTATGTGTGTGTGCCTGTGTGTGTCTGTGTCTGTGTATGTGTGTGTCTGTGTCTGTGTGTCTGTGTGTGTGTCTGTATGTGTGTGTGTCTGTATGTGTGTGTCTGTGTGTCTGTGTGTGTATGTCTGTGTTTGTCTCTGTGTGTATGTCTGTGTTTGTCTCTGTGTGTATGTATGTGTGTGTGTGTCTGTGTGTGTGCGTGTCTGTGTGTGTATGTCTGTGTGTGTGTCTGTATGTGTGTATCTCTGTGTGTGTGTGTGTCTCTGTGTGTGTCTGTGTGTGTGTCTGTGTCTGTGTTGGGAAAGATACCAGAGTCAGTGCCCAGAGACTCCCTGAACAATAGCCCTTTCTCCAGTTTTCCAATGCCCTGAAAATCTCTGCCCAGTTTAGGATGCAAAACAGAGAGAAAAGGTCATGCCTTCACTGCATACATAAACAACCATCAGGAGCCGACAGCCAAGGGAAGCCAGAGGAAAGGAGGAAACAGAGGGACCAGCATTTTCTTAGGCACAAAAGTCAGGGGCTGCTGCCCATGGTCTTCTCGCAACTATCACCGGTTAGCATCGCTGGAAGCTCAAGCAGAAGGAAGCTTGAAGGAAGGCTTTCTCTGAGAAAGCAAAAGATGAAAGAGTCTGCTTGAAGGAGACGGCCTTTGGGGAAGCGCAGCACAGCATTCCTGGTGCAGACCAGAGTCTCTCCTGGGTATCTCTGATTTCCTAAGGTTTAACTGACAGTGAAAAAAGAAACTGATAAAGTCCTGCTTGCAAGGAAGATCATTTCTTCTAAGATATGTCTAGTGTGTCTGTGTGTCTGTGTCTGTGTGTGTGTCTGTGTGTCTGTGTGTGTCTATGTCTGTGTGTCTGTGTGTGTGTCTATATGTATCTGTGTCTGTGTGTGTCTGTGTCTGTGTGTGTGTGTGTGTGTGTCTGTGTGTGTCTGTGTGTCTGTGTCTGTGTGTGTGTCTGTGTGTGTCTGTGTGTGTGTGTCTGTGTGTGTGTGTGCCTGTGTGTGTCTGTGTGTCTGTATGTGTCTGTGTGTGTGTGTCTGTGTGTGTGTGTGCCTGTGTGTGTCTGTGTGTCTGTATGTGTCTGTCTGTGTGTGTGTGTCTGTGTGTGTCTGTGTGTCTGTGTCTGTGTGTGTGTCTGTGTGTGTCTGTGTGTGTGTGTCTGTGTCTCTGTGTGTGTGTGTATGTGTGTGTTTGTGTACATGCGTGTCTGTCGGGGGGGTAGTGTCCAGGAATCAAAGTCATCAGGTTTGATGACAAACTCCCTTACACACTGAGCCATCTTACCAGACCATGGATGATATTTTTGTGCATGTTTTGTGGATGTATCTTGGGAATAGTGCAAGAGGAAGAAGAAGATAACATTTTAAAACCAGAAAAATTTTGACACAGAAATACTTTCCTCTTTTTTAAAAATCTTAATTCTAAATAATAGAAGCCATGTTGAATGAGCCAGTATTTTTCCCTTTGAAAAGCCACAAGGTGTTTTTTATTCCTTCTGCTTGTCAATTGAAGGAAAACATTGTGTATGCATGTGTTGGGGAGGTGCTTGTGTGTGGTGGTCTGCATGTGGGGCCCGAGGTTGTTGGGCATCACCTTATTCTCTTGAGACAGGGTCTGTCACTGAACATGGAGCTGCCTCCTGCCCCCTCTCAGCACTGATGACAAAATATGGTAACAGATTTTTTGGTGGATACTGGGGATTTGAATTCGGCTCCTGATACCTGCACAGCAAATGCTGTTACCTTAGTAGTAAAAACACACATAAAAATTACAGCTAGAGCCTGATATTTACCATAGTAATTGTCTCCTCAAGGGAACTCAGCAATGTTTGCAGGATAAGGGCCTGGCTTTGGACTTGACCTGAATAGCATCTATGGACTAATCCTTTCCCCATTCTGTGAACAAGTAAGACATTATCCTGTGCACACTTTTGAGAAGACTGTATGAAAGTCTTTGTCATTCTGTGCTTATTTATTTATTATTTATTTATTTTTTGTATTTATTTATTTATTTAGTGTCTTAGAAGATGGGGACAGGGCTGGTGAGCTCACTCAGCAATTAAGAGCATTGGCTGCTCTTGCAGAGGACTGAGGTTTCATTCCCAGCACCCAAATGGCAACTAACAACTGACCTTAACTCCAGTTCCAGGGGAATCCAACACCCTCTACTGAACTTCATGGGCATTGCACATACATGGTGCACTTACATGCATACAGGCAAAACATTCAGACACATAAAATTAAAATGAACAAATCAGGAGAGGGAGGGAGGGAGGGAGGGAGGGAGAGTAAAGGAGGCGGAGTGAAAAGAATGTGTGTGTGTGTGTGTGTGAGAGAGAGAGAGAGAGAGAGAGAGAGAGAGAGAGAGAGAGAACAAAGCAGTTTTAAGCCTTGGAAAATTAAGTTTGTTTACCTCACCTGGAGTAACCCAAGTAATCCCTGAGCTCCACAGAAGCAAGGTTTGCACTTGAGGTTTATTTACTTTGTGTTGTGCCATTCAAGAGAGAGGGAGTGGATCCTGCCAGGGGCTAGGTGACAGCAGATGGCCTAACAGTGCTTTCCATAAGAAAGCCACTTTTCTCAACCAAATTTCAGTTGGGTAACAATCTGGAGGATTCATGATGTGACTCTCAGTCAGGATAGGATAACCCTAGGAGTAATCACTACTCCCACTCAAGGATCAGACTCCCTCTTCTTACATACACATATACATAATTAAAAATAAAATATTTCCAAAAAAGTACCTCTAATCACATTGCCTTATCTCAAAACACTCTAGTGGGTTCCCATCTACCTCATTAGCTGCCAAGTCCTCAGCACAACCTGAGTCCCCCTCCTCCTTCCTCACTGGAGTCCCTTCTTCCTCCCCGAGGCCACTCCCATCTGCTGCAGCTCTTTCCATTAACCTTATTTACTCATTTCTGCATCTGCGTTTGTGAATGTGTGTTGGTGCATCTTTCAGGAATCAGTTCTCTCTTCCCACCATGTGGGTTGCAGGGATGAATCTCAGGCCATCACACGCCTTCTCCTGTTGAGTCCTCTCCATGGTCCACTGTAGCTCTTTTAAGCAGAGCACACCTCCATCACAAGGCCTTTGCATCTTCTGCCATCTCTGCCTGGGATACTTTTGCTCAGACATGGGCACTCTTGTCCCTTTGTCTTCAGGAGTCTCCTCTCAGACCGTTCTGTATTATAAAACATGCTACCTGCCCAGAGGCAATAACCAGGCTGTGCTTTTCCTCACTGTACTTATTATCAACAGCACCATCATACTGTTATTTCTAATGGGCTGTGTCTCTTCCCCTGTAATCACACTGTGAGAGTAGGGACTTGTCACGTTTATAGCTGTATCCTCGTTTATGCAATACAACTGGCATACAGCAGATGTTTAATAAATATTTAATGAGCAAAAGAGAAAGTGAGTGACATGGACACAGGCAAAAAGATCGCGCTTTACATCAGTTGTACAAATTGTGTGTTGCCTACACTCTGCATAAAGCAGGAAAATATCTAAGTCCAAACACCTTTCCAGGACTTGAGTGAGGACTGGAAGGCTCATGTACACAGACACATGGAAAGCAAAGAAATCCCTTGCAACTGCCCATTTGACATTGTGAAAAAGACACTCATGTTTGTTTGATCTTTGTCATTGATTCTTCTCAAAGGATTTGAAAGAAGAGCTGCGAACTGTTTTCTCTCTAGAAGTTTCCACACTGCCAAAATAGAAAATAATCTTTAAAGCTCTTTGCGCTCACAACTTTCTTTCTGTATTAGTCACTTTTCTGTTGCTATGATAGAAACACCATGACCAAGGGAGCTTACAAAAGGAGGAGTTTATTTAGCTTACAGTTCCAAAGGGGCAATTGTCCATCATGGTGGGGAGGCATGGTGGTAGAAGTGGCTGGAGGAGGAGCAGAAGCTAAGTACTCATCCCTCTTCAAGCAGGCACAAGAAGTAAGAGCACTACTGGAGATCCAGCAAGGCTTAAGAACTCTCTAAGCCCGCCCCCCAGTGATGTGCTTCCCCCAGCATGGCCACACCTTCTAAGACCTCCCAAAACAGCGCCACCAGCTGGGGACAAAATGTCCAAACACTTGGGGCCTATGAGTGATGTTCTCATTCAAACCACCACACTTCTCTTGCCTTTTTTTTTCTTCCTTCCTTCCTTCCTTCCTTCTTTCCTTTCTGTCTTTCTCTCTCTTTCCTTCCTTCCTTCCTTCCTTCCTTCCTTCCTCCTTCCATCCTCCCTTTCTTTCTTTCTCTCTTTCTTTCTTTCTGCAGGTTTCCACACACACTGCAGACACTCTCCAAGCATCTGTTACCTTAATAACCCTCTCTGATTATAATGCTCCACTTACTGACTTGTCTCTTGTAGAGAGCAGATCCTTTAAGACTCCTGGGCTTCATTAGGACTACCTGAAGCAGGAGGCTGGCAGGGAAGAGAACTACTGGATGCTAGCTCAAGTCTCTCAGCAGCTCTGTTAGAGGCTACAGCACAGCAGCAGAGGCTTTTCTGCCATTTGTCACTTGCTGTACCATTCAGGTAAGCAAGATTTTAAATAAACAGTTTGCAGACTTAAAGAGCAAGAAATGTATTCTCCAGTCAATTTAGGTATAGGTATCTCAGTGTACTTGTCAACACTGACCTAGTCCAAGTTATACCTCTCCTCTTTGGTTCTGTAGGTAAACATAACTAGAGGGAAATGGGAGCACTGACTACCCCCAAAGGGAAGTACTAAACACAGTAGTGAGATGTACTGTGCAAGCTTGTTTGGCATGATCAAATAACCCTGAGTCACAATTTAGGTTAAATTCTATATCTTGTTATGATCTTTTAAAAATATTTATTTATTTGTATTTTATGTGTATGAGTGTTTTGCCTGCATGTATGTAAGTGTACCTGTGCCTGCAGTGCTTGTAGAGGCCAGAAGAGGGTGTTGGGTCTCCTGGAACTGGAGTTACAGACAGTTGTGAGCTGCCACGTGGGTGCTGAGAACCAAATCACTGCAAGAGCAGCCAGCACGGCTAACCACTGAGCCATCTGTCCAACCCTGTACTATGACCTTGAATGAGTGGTTTCACTTCTCTCAGTCTAAATTCCCTCAGTAGAAGAAAGAGAAAAAAGACCAGAATGTCTTTTTGGCCTCTTTACTCCTACCTTGCCATTCTCTCCCCTACTTGGGTGCAGGGTTTCAACTAAAGCACTGTCCTGATTCCCTTCTGACTCTACCCTCCCATTATTCAAATAAACATTTGCTACATCACAGGAACTCATTATGAGACCATTAGCAAAAAGAACTCTAAAGTTGCTTCAAAGATGAGACATGGAATTTCCTGTTGGAAAGCAGAGAAAAAAAATTCAACTAGGAACATCCAAGATTCAACTTTACCCCCTTTCATTTTCCCACCTGGCACACAACTGCAGCCTGTTCAGCCATAGGAAGGCAAGGACAGTTCAATCCCTTCTGCTTCTATGTGGACCACAATGTGTCTCCTCCATGGAGGGAGGTTGAGGGGGGAAATAAAGCATCTTTTTAAATTCATGCTATTTTAAAATGTCAACTTAAATTTCTTAAATTGCACTTATTTTCTTTATCTATCATCTATCTATCTATCCATTTATTTGTGTGTGTGTGTGTGTGTGTGTGTGTGTGTGTGCACATGCCAAGGTTGTCAGAGGACAACTTACAGGAGTCAGCTCTTGCTTTCCACCATGTTGGGTCTCACCTTCCACCATGTGAGGCCCAGGAATTGAATGTCAGGTTTGACAACAGGTGCCTGTATGCTAAGCCATTGCTCTGGCCGTTAAATCTCAACTTTACACATATATCTTTGCCTAGCAACTGAGCTTCTAGAAGAATAGTCTAGGAAAACAAGAAAATGACGTAAATATGCATGCCCATCATAGAGCTGTTGAAAACACTCATCAATTGGAGCAGATTGTACCAACATGTAAATGCATACAACAGAACAAAATAGAGGCAAAAACTATGTTCTAGGGGTTGGAGAGATGGCTCAGCATCTGGCTACTCTTACAGAGGACCTGAGTTCGATTCCCAGAACCCTGTGGCAGCTAACAACCATCCATGACTCCAATTCCAGAGGATCTGACATCCTCTTCTGACCTCCACAGACATTACATGACATGGGTGCACTTAAATGCATGCACGCAATACACTCATACACATAAAAATAAAAATAATTTTAAAAATTACTTTTAAAAACTATGTTCTAGATTTATTTATTTTGACATAAATGATATTTTTAAAATACCATGTATACCATGATCTCATTTTTCTGGAAAATGCATTTTTGCCTGGAGTCATAGATTCTGACAGAGTTTGGAAACATAGATATGAGAATAATAATTGTGTGACAGTAAATAGAGTGATTTCACTTTCTATTTTATAACTTTTTATGCCATGTATTGTAAGATGCATCTTCATTAATAAAAAATATTTATTTTAATACATAATGCTTGCATGGCCTAAAGATTTGAAGGAGGCAAAAGAATAAACAATAATAATGATGGCTTCTTTCTTCCCATGATCCCATCCAGGATGGAATTGTTACCTTCCTAATAATCATCCCATCTCCCTTCATCTCCTTGAGGTAATCTTTGCCTTTCCATATATCACTTTTATAATCAGAAAAACAATAACACTAGTTCCACTTTGAAAAAAATAATTTCAGGAGGATTAATATTATATCTTTAGGAGTTAAATAAAATGCAGTAACAAACGCTGACTTGTTTTGACACAGAACAGAGGAAAAAGGTATCTATCATATCCAATTCTGTGATAGTTAACAGTTTTCCTTTGTTAAATTCCATTTACTTGTTCATTGTTCTATTTGTTTGTTTGTTTGTTTGTTGTTTGTTTTGAAACAGGATCTTCTTATGTATCCTAGGCTGAACTGGACAATGATAGGTGGCCCAGGCTGGCCTCAAACTAAGTCTCTACCTCTTAAATGCTGGGATTGCAGGCTTGTGACACCAAACTCAGCATGAATTTATTCAAATGCAAATCTTCCCTATAAATCTGTCTTGCCTCAGACTGGGATTGAAATCCTTCCGGACTCTCTTGCCTCTAACTTCTGGGTGCTGGAATTATATGCACATGCTACCAAGCCTGATTGTACTGTGCTTCTTGCTTTTTTTGGTTTTTTTTTCTTTTCTTCTTTCAGAGATGGGATGAAATCTAGGGTGTCTTGCATGCTAGGTAAACACTCTACCAATGAGCCTAGACAGTACATTTTTGGAACAAAATTGATGCCACCCAAGTCTGTGTTCTCCACAGTGCCTGTGTGTAATACAATAAAACATTTAATTTCTAAAATTTATAATTTATCAAAATTTTTATAAGTGGTAAGGATTTCTTAATATTAGAAATATCATGACTGCTAAATAATATTTTATTGTGTATACAACAAGCTGGGGGTATATATTTGCTTCATAGATAAACAAATGAATATACTCTGAAACGAGACTCAAGTTGGTTCTAGGGTAACAATGTTAGCAAATACTTACATGGTACTTACTGAATGCCAAGTATTTGCTCAATACTTGTTGGGAATGGCTTCTTCGCAGTCCTATGAAAATCTTTTTTACCATGTGGGACAGAGGGCGAAGACAAGATCCTGACAAGGCAGCCCAGATCCAGAGTAGAGACTCAGAGGCTGGTCTGGAATTTGAACTGAGTATCTTAATTTTTTTCTGTCTTATTGAGACAGGACCTCCCTGTAGTTCCAAGTGACCTAGAACTCACTATGTTGACCAAGCTGACCTTGAACTCATAGAGATCTGCCTACCTCTGCCTCCACAGTGCTGGAATCAAAGGCATGCCCCACCATGCCTCTTAAATATTTTATAGTATATAAATAAACACAAACCCAACACTTTAACAAGGTGTGTACTGCTGCTGCTGAGGTTGAACCTAGACAATTATCTAAACATCCCAACAGAACCTGGAACTCCATATCCCAGATTTTTCTCTAGCCTTCTAGACACATTGCCTCCCTTGAACACTGTAAGAGCTGCCTCTTTGCAGGTAAAAAAAATACAGACCAAGAGACTGAAAGTATACAGAGTGAATACCATTTAATGGAGGGTTCATCAGATAATCAAAAATAATTAAAACATCATAGGGAGGCTGGGGAGATGGCTCAGTCAGTAAAGTGCTTACCTTGAAATCACAAGAACCTGAGTTCCATCCCTAGAGCACATGTTTTTTAAAAAGTCCAGTGTTGGTGGTGCATGCTTACCTGTAATCTCAGTGCTGGGGAGACAAAGACGGGAGGATTCTCTGGGCTCATCAGACAGCCAGCCTAGCCTACTTGACAAGTCCCAGCACAGTGATAGACCCCATCTCAAAAAGATTTTTTTTTTAAGATGCATGTTATTTGAGATATAACAACCAAGGTTGTCCTCTGGCATCCATATAAGTATGCACTCATACATATACATCCACACGTGTGCATGAATACACACACACACACACACACACACACACACACACACAGAGCATCTCAAGGACTATGGCTAGAGAGTTAGGTTGGGAGAGTGCCTGAATCTGTGGTCTTTAGCTGAGGTGCATAGAATTTATTCTTTTCTTTCTTTTTTCCTTCCTTCCTTTGATTTTTATTTATTATTATTTTCATGCACATGTGTCATGATGTGGGAGCATGTCATGAATGTGGAGGTCATAGGAAACTTTGCAGAGTTGGTTCTCTCCTTCCATCTTTTCATGAATTCTAGGGATCAAACTCAGGTTGCCAGGCTCGCTTGGCAAATACCTTTACTGACTAAGCCATCTCACTGGCTCAGAATTTCTTCTTTTTTTCATGTTTTTAAATGTACAGTTTTAATGAATTTTTGTGTTTTTCATACAAAACATCTTAATCATCTTTATCCCCCCCATCTGTCCCCCCATAGCCCCCCATCACTGGATTTTTATGCAGTCTGTCAGGCATGTTAAGGCCTATAAGTCAGGTTAGTGTGCCCAGAGGTCCCTCAGTACAACTTCATCCACTGGGGACTAGTTAGATATCTAGAGTCTCTCCCTTAAAGACGATCAACTCTCCCTCATCTGGCAGTAATCAGCTGCCAATATTTCTTTGACTAAGGTTGGGGCCTGTTTCCCATTTTCCCAGTTCTATGCTGGGTTTTTTGTCTGATTGAGTTTACATGGGTCTTGTGCATGCTGTTTCCATTGCTGTAAGTTTATATGAGCAAGGTCCCAGAAGCCTGTAAGGCTCTATTTCCATATGGTCATGCACCACCTCCCTGGCTCTTACAGTCTTTCCTTCCCCTCTCCTGCAATGGTCCCTGAGCTCTGGCTGGGTGAAGTTTAATACAGGAGTCCTGTCCAAGGACTCACACTCTGCAGACTCTTATTCTCTTTATTTTGGCCATTTGTGGCCTTTTGTATTCATTGCCTTCTGTTGCGTGAGGGAGCTTCATTGATGAGCGATGCATTAGTGTTTTCTCTACCCCTGTTTCTCTATGTTTCATGAACCTTAGGGGTAGAAGCTCCACTGTAGATGTGTCACTTTGGGTTGGGTATCTCACAGACACTTATTCTCTGTGTGTGGCCAGTTGTAGAACTATGTAATATTCTCCATCTGTTGGAAAAGACACTTCTTTGATTAGTGGTGACTCACATACTTGTCTGAAAAAACTATAAGGATTCATCTTTAGCATATCATAAGAAATTATATTTGTCTATAGATATGACAGACTTAGGGTTTTCTTTAAGATCTATGATCTCTCCAGCCATGTATATTTGGCTGTGTTTACAGTGCCACAGATGAGTTCCCTCCCATTGAGTAGGCTTTAAGTCCAATTAGGTAGCTGTTGACTACCCCCAAGATAAAAGTGTCACTACTGTACCAATATAGTTGCTGTGCCTATTGTGGTTATTAGGCCTTAAAACTAGGCTTGGGAACATCAAATGATATTCTTCCTTAGCAGCTTGCATAGTGTCGTCCAAAACTATGAGAGCTAGCCTTCAGGGAGGAGGCTTCCAGATCAGTTCCAACTCCATTGCTTCAAGTTCTTTGTCCAAAGTATGTCCTGTCTTCAGCAATAGGCTCTTACCTTCAAGCTCTGGGAGGCAATCAAGGGCTGTGGCAATAGCCTGTGTAATTTTAGAAGTCTCTTGGACCACCCTGACCAACAACTAGAAGGGAGGTTCCTCCTGTCTGGCACTGTTTGTTATATAGCCTTCAGCTGTACACATGAACTCATGTACAGATACTGTATGTGTAATTTTTCAGTAAGCTTTTGAATGAATACATTTCCCTCTGGTTTTTCATGGTTCCAACCTTTATCAAAATGTGACAATGCTCAGCATTTGATAGCCCAAAGAGTCACCATAAAGAACTAAAAGTAAAACCTAAGCTGGACCTTTTCCAAGGTGATGAGAGAAGGCATGATTAGAAATAATGGTCCACACTCCATGAACAGCTCAAGCAATGTTTGATGAAAGCGAGATTCCTTGAGCCATCTGAAGAAGTTTCTTTTTATTACTTATTTATTTTTCATTTAATAACCACATGATTAGAAGAAGCATTTCATTACAGCTTTAACATATTCAGTAACAATTTCCAGAGCAAGGATACATCTCTTTCAAAAGTGGCTGTAAATTTTTAGGTCCACAACTGAATTAATACAGTTATACAATATTGAACTCAGTATAAACCCTGTAAGACATAAAGTTGAATGAGATTTTAACCTTTAAAGAAGATCTCCATTTCATTTCAAAATATGCTGTTTCTTACATTTTTAATACTACTAAAACCTAGATGTTTGCTCATGTGTCTTTAATCTCTATGTGTCTGATTATTACTAGTCACTATCGGTTATGCTCAGATCCTTGGCACCTGAGTATGGATATAAAGTCATCAGGTAGATTTCACTGGTAATGTTTATCACCTCTACTATTTGACATGAAGTAAATTTTTATTCTTCCTCCTCAAATATGTCTTTTTTTAAATTTGTTGATTGTGGGCTGGACAGCTGGTGCAGCTGTTAAAGGCTCAGGCTTACAACTGAAGAAGTTTCTTACAGAGACGAAGGCGATGCACGACCTGCCCCTTTGCCCACGATGTGGTCCTTGAATGAGCAACACCAACATTCACTTCCAGGCTGCACAAGAAAACTGAGTCTCGCCTCAAGTCTCACCCCAGAGACCTCTTGAATTCAAACCTGCAGTTCTGACAGGATCCCACAGTGGCCCATAAGCTAGAGTCTGAGAAACAGTGACTCGGTTTAACAGGGAAAATTGTTGATAGAGATAAGACAAAAATCTAAATGGAAAACTCAAAGTGGAGCAATGATTTCTTCAAACCTGAGCTCTGCACTGACAGCTAAGTGTACTCACTTAGCTTCTACCAAGCTAAGACTGATGCTGAAACGGGAGTTACTTTGCTTTCTGTCACCATTTGAACTTGTAATTAAGATGCCCTCATGGCCTTTGCCCCACAAATTCCTACTCTTTCTTGGGCACCATGTATATTCCTTCAGTGAGGGTAATTTCCCTAACATTAGGCTTTCCCCCCGCAAAGCTCCCAGGACTCAGGTGCTACTTCAATAAAAAGAATTTGTAGGCTGTCTTCTCTATGATATGATAATTATTGCCATGTTTAAAATGTACTCCTCTTCTAAAAATATGAATGTTAATGTAACATCTTAGCTATGCCCTGTGATTATCCATCATTTCAATTTCTCAGTTAATTTTTTTAAAGTTTCAAATCAGCTAGGTATTTTTTTCTTTTGGAAAAAAAAAAGTGTTTAGATTTGGGTCTGTGGGAGCCGTCCAACAGTTATAGATTCTTTAAACTTGATTGATCTCAATTTTACGGTCTTGGGAGGGGCTAATGATTAATTGATATTTAGAAACAGACTAGAAAATGAAATTTTTCTTTGAATACCAAGAGATAGAAAAAGTGTACAATAGTCAGTCTAAAAATTGGGATACTTGTTCATTTACATAAAAATGGAATTTGAAGGAATACTTAATTTGAACTTAATACCTAATTTCAGTGGCCTGAATTTATAAACATAATTGTATTGGAGTCATCTGTAATCTTCCCACAAGGTTAGCAGCATAATAACATGTACAAGTCTCTCATTCCCCTCTATAAGAAAGAATCAACTGATATCTATCTATCTATCTATCTATCTATCTATCATCTATCAATCCTCTATCATCTATCTATCATCTATCTATCATCTATCTATTCTATCTATCTATCTATCTATCTATCTATCTATCTACCTATCATCTATCTATCATCTATCATCTATCTACTATCTATCTATCTATCTATCTATCTATCTATCTATCTATCTATCTATCATCTATCTAATTTTTGAGACAGGGTCTCCTGTAGCCCTAGCTGGCCTAGAACTCCCTATGTAGACCTGACCTGGAATACACTATATACACTAGGCCGGGCCTGGGTTTCATAGAGATCTGCCTGCCTCTGCCTCCCAAGTGCTGAGATTAACTTCGTGTGCTGAAATGTAGTTTTTGACCAATCACTGTGTACCCATCTTTTCTACCTATATTCTTACACCAACTGCTCTGTCAGGGTTGAATTGGCCTTGAGTTGTAAATCTCTAAAACTGGGCCAACAAGATGGCTTAGCAAGTATGAGGTCATCTGTGTTTGAGATCCAGAACCTACACAGTGGAGGAAGAGAGAACCAGTTCTTGAAAGATGTCTTCTGACCTTCACACATGTGCTGTAAGTGTATACACACACACGTGCGTGTGTGCACATGCACACAAACACACACCCCATAATAAAATAAATAAATGTAATAAAAATTTAAATTTCTAAAATTGATGATTATCATCCTGGGTTTATTTCAAAGGAACTTTTTATCTTTGTCCAAATGATTTATTATTTTCAAGTCAGCTTTTGTTCACCCCTATACCACCACCATCTCATCTGATTTATTATTTGAGATTTCCCACTTTCTTATGGATAAAAAGTGAGCATCACTAGTAGGAAAAAAACATAGAACATACTCTAATGCTTTTGTGGAGGACCCAGATTCAGTTCCCAGCACCCACATGGCAGCCAACAACTGTCTATAACTCCTGCTCAATGCCCTCTTCTGGCTTCTGCAAGCATTGCACATACACACAGACAAAACACTCATACACATAAAATAAAAATAAATAACATTTCCAGGACCACATGGACCCACCTGGATACACATCTCCTTAGTGGGTCTCTATGTAAGATGACATGAAGAGAATATGGTGATACCACTTAAGACATTGACATTGGAGGTGGGATTATTTACAGCAGCACAACTCTCAGGGTCCTTGTTATAGTTTGGATTGGAAGTGCTCCCACAAAGGCTCATGTGCTGAAAACTTAAGACCCCATCTGATGCACCCAGTTGCTGAGAGATGTTTGGATCCTGAGGCTTCTGGCTTTATCTGTGGATTATCCCGTTGAGGGATTGATAATTTGATGGCTTTATTGGAAAGTGAGGGGAGGTGAAATGGTAGGAGAAAGGTCACTGGGAGATTCTCTTTGAAGGATGTGTCTTGTCCTTGGCCCCTTCCTGTCTCTTTTCTCTCCCTGGCTTTCAGGAGCAAGCAGCTCTCCTCATTTCACTATGAGGTTCTGCCTTGCCACAGCCCAGAGATGTGGCCTGACACCACTGAAATCATGAGCCAAAATAGATCATTCCTCCTATATTACCAAGAAATTTGGGGAAAAACCACATTGGGTAGAATATGTTACTGAGGAAGATAGGGTTCACTCTTTGTGTCTTGGGTCCAGTCTTGGTGTGTGTGTGTGTGTGTGTGTGTGTGTGTGTG
>NW_008360319.1:1923283-1923399 GCF_000622305.1 Nannospalax galili | reverse complement strand
AGATGGTGGCTAACAACCATCTGCAACTCCAGTTCCAGGGGCTCTGATGCCCCCTTTTGGCTTCCTTTGGCATTGCATGCATGTAGGGTACTTATATACATGCCGGCAAAACATAT
>NW_008360319.1:1917179-1921178 GCF_000622305.1 Nannospalax galili | reverse complement strand
AGTGTTCCTCCATGGCCTGTGCTCCAGCTCCTGCCTCCAGGTTCCTGCCCTGAGTTCCTACCTTGGTCTCCCTGATGAACTGCTACCTGGGAGATGTAAGCTAAATAAACCCTTTCCTCCCCAAGTTGATATTGGTCAGAGTATTTTGTCACAGCAATGAAGAACAAACTAGGACACATGTAGTGATGTGAAGGGACAGAGGAGCCACTGAAATTGAAGTTCTTCTGTAGATAATGACACGTAGAGTATTTCCTACATCAGCAAGGAGGAGAGAGAAGATGGAGAAAGGAACTCAACAGACACGCCTCACTATCTAGCTACTAAAACCTACACGGGAGGCTGGGACAGAGTTGTTTGGATTGAGAGCTCAGCATTAGTAACAATGTGAAGAAGATGTGTTAGAGGCAAGGAAGAAACATGAGTCATGGAAAAGTTTTGGTGATTACTGGCGTTCCTGTGATTTGGGTTTGAGTTTAGCTGGGTTCCCCTCATTCAGTGTTCAAGATCGTATTTGATTTAGAATTTTCCAGTAGGAGTCTCAGCATTTTGGGCGCCATAGGCCTGTCCCATTTTGCTTTCTGTTGTTGTGATAAAACACCATAACCTTATCCGGCTTGTGCTTCCAGGCCACAGTCCATCGCTGAAGGAAGTTAGGGCAGGAACTCAAGTAGGAGCTTGAAGCAGAAACTTGAAGCTTCACTGGCTCACTCTCTAACTGACCACCGGCTGCTGTTTGACTTTCTTACATATCTCAGGGCCACCTGCCTAGGGATGGTGGATGCCTGCACCTGCAGGGCCCTCCTGCATCAATTCATAGTCAAGACAACCCCCGAAGACATGTTCACAGGCCAATCTCCGATGTAACAGGCCAGTTCCTCAGTAGAGGCTTTTCTCTCTAGGCTACGTCATGTAAGCAGTGAAAACTAACAAGCACAGGTCGTAAACCTCTCATAGCTTCATCTAGCTTCCTTTTACTTTCTCTTATTGTCACTATACTGTAGTCTATCTGGTGGCATATGTCTTTCTGAAGATCATTATATCCCTTTGCCTATTATTTTCAATAACTTCTGCAGAGTTGGAAATCTGGTCTTTGCTCTATTATCTCACAAGGCATACCATTTTCTCTCAGAAAGAGTTCTTTCATAAGGAGATCTTAAAATTATTTCCAGATGTTAATTAATTCTCTCCCCAGGAAGCATCTCTTTATGTTTTGCATCGCTGGGAAACTGAGGCAAATAAGCTATGTGGCCTATGGAAGTCATGTAAACAATTGACTCTAGAACTTGGATTATTGCCCAGCACCTGAGTTCAGTTCTCAGAACCAACATGATGGAAGGAGAGAATCGACCTTACAAGTTGTCCTCTGATTCCACATGTTGACTATAGCACACGGATACTCATACAAACACGGACACACAGACACACAGACACACACACACACACACACAAGCACGCACATGCACACGATAAATAAATATAATTTTAAAAAACTCCAAATCATCTTGTAGAGGAGACTGATATCATATTGTTTCTGTGGTACCCAAACCTGAATAACACCTTATTTTTAATGGAAATTTAACCACTAAGATGTAGTAAAATTCATATTGCCAAGATTTTATTACTACACACATAAACCACAGCAGGATTTTTAGGGTCCCACTACGAAATGTTAGTTGAAATCATTAAAACTAAATGGCACCTGTCAAAATAAATCAACCAATACATTTCATGATTCAGAACTTGCATTTTATCTTCTCTATAGATTCATTCATTCTGAATCCTCCTCTTGTCCTATAAAAAGAGTGAATTACAATGAATTTGGGATATTTAAGGCATGACTGTCTTTGGACTCATCTGGGCTCAGCATTGCCGTTCAGTGCAACTTCCCAGGCCGGTATATGGCTCTTCCTCCTGAAAATGTTTTTACAGCTTTACGCTGTAAAAGTCAATCCAGCTGACAGATCTTGGCTGCTGCCTGTATGTTTGTCTGTTTGATTTAACATGCTTCTGATTAACAATGGCGTTTCCTAATGCTGTCAAAATAAGTAAGGTATTAAATGTCTTTCTAGAAATGACTGTTTTTAAAAGAGAGATTAAGTAAACAAACCATTCCTGCCAGCGAAAATAATTGATTATGTTGTTGACTATTTAATATCATGTTTAGTCTGAACTCCCTAGGGACAGCTTATTACATTAGCATAAACAGAGAGGGAACAGCAGCACAGCGAGGGGCACACAGGAGGTCAGGCGAGAGGGAGAGAGAAAAGAAAAAATGCTTTTCCTGTTGAAAGCAACCAACGGACTGCATGGAAACACAGGGGCCAAATGGACTGCTGCAAGCTTCTCCTTGCTGTATTAAAAACTGGCCTGAAGTGTTTTATAAATAACTCTTCTCATTCTCAAACGAAGCACACAATCCTAAAATTATTTTGGTTCATAAAACTGAAAATCCTAAATCCAGCAGGCTTGGAACCTGGCTGTTTTTAATCTTCCTTTTACTTTGCGACAATCCAGTTTTGTTCCCACATTCTGGCAATGCTCAGAGAAATCTATTCCCCTCTTTTCCATAGGCCCCTTTGGTTATAGCATCACAAAGAAAAACTGATCCATCTCTAAGGTTCCCTTGCCAAGTTACACAGAAAGTACGGCATTGTGAGGCAGTGGGCTAGCCTCAGCAAGGTGAAGCATCTGTCTGGATGATGCAGTGGGGCATCATCTGCTAATTTCTGAGCATGTGCTTTCATTTGGGGACTACAAAAACATTTGTCTCTCCCCGACTGGATTTTGAAAGGAGGCAGACATGAGTTAAACATCTACTTTCCTCATCTGTTTGTGAAGCTGGGAATTTTTACAAACATTCTTTCACTGCATTCTATTCTATCCCAAAGCAGGGGGATTATCTGCATTTTTATAGTTTTAGAAGCAAAGTGAGTAAGGTTTAGTCATCTACCAGAGGCCACACAGCTAGTCAAAGGCTTTACCACATGACTGTGTATCTCCTTGATGGTATAGCTCACAATGGTTCTGAGCCCAGCTGTGAAGGCAGGCTGCAGCACGCATGTCCACATACTCTCCAGGGGGATCCAAGTGCTAACTAGGTGCTAACTAGTAGAACGCATGAATTCAAGATTCAAATCCTGTCTCCACATTTAGGATGAAGTCATGTCATTTGCAGGAACACGAATGCAACTTGAGGTAATCAGATTCAGCTAGTTAAGCCAGTCTCAGAAAGACACTGTCATGTCTTCTCTCTTTTGTGGTTCTTAGATTTTATATAGTGTGTGTCTATGACATGAAAGTTGAAATGTGTGTCTGAGGGACCGAAGGGGGCTAACGGGAAGGGGCAAAAAGGAGTGTAGGGAGTCAGGAAGGGAATGGCTCCATGTTCAGTGTATACAGGCTAACTGAAATAAAGTGGAAACATTTAAAAATCTGGCCCCTAAAGTAGCTACATGGTCTTCAACAACACTCAAATCTATACGCTAATTTGTCCACACTGAGCTGTTGTGCTAGACGACGTCAATTGTCAACTTGATAACAAAGAGGAAACATCAAACGGGGACTTTCTTCTATCATGTTGGTCTGTGACCATTTATGTCTATGAGGCATTTTCTTGATTTCTGAATCACGTGAGAGGGCCCATCCCACTGTGGGCAGTATATAAAAGAAGGCAGAGCTGGGTGTGGTGGCACAAGCCTTTAATCCCAGTACTCGGTAGGCAGAGGCAAGGGAAACTGTAAATTCAAGGCCAGCCTGGTCTACATAGTGAGTTCCAACCCAGCTGGAACTACAGGGAGACCTTGTCTCAAAAAGACAAAAAAGGAAAAAAAAGAAAGAAAGAAAGAAAGAAAGAAAGAAAGAGGGAGGGAGGGAAGGAGGGAGGAAGGGAGGAGGGAAGGAAGGAAGGAAGGAAGGGAAGGAGGAAGGAGGGAGGGAGGGAGGAAGGAAGGAAGGAAGGAAGGAAGGAAGGAAGGGAAGGAGGAAGAGGGAGGGAGGAAG
>NW_008360319.1:1890763-1916992 GCF_000622305.1 Nannospalax galili | reverse complement strand
AAGGAAGGGGGAAGGAAGGAAGGAAGGAAGGAGGAAGGAAGGAAAGAAGGAAGGAGGAAGGAAGGAAGGAGGAAGGAAGGAAAGAAGGAAGGAAGGAAGGAGGCAGAGCTCAGGCCAGAGGAGCAATCCAGTAAGCAGCATTCCTCCGTCATCTGTGCTTCAGCTCCTGTCTCCAGGTTCCTTCCCTGAGCTCTTGCACTGTCTTCCCTCCATGATGAAGTATAAGCTGTAAGATTAAAAAAAAAAAAAAAAAAAAAAAAAAAAAAAAAAACCCTTTCCTTTCCAAGGTGGTTTTAGTCAGGCAGTTTTATCACAGCAACAGAAAGCAAATGAGGACAGTGGAAGCGCCATCCCAGGCATGTTCAAGGTTCAGAATAAGCAGGCAGTAGTGGGACCTTCAAGTCCTGGTAGGAGAAGAGTGGAATATAGAAACCAGGAAGGAAAACAAGCAAACATCAAGAACGGAATTTGAAATGAGATAAGTGTGTACGGTCTGATAACTGTGTATTAAGTGGTTAGGAAGACAACCATACATAGCAAATCCACATGGCGGGCATGACCCAAAAGATGGGCCTGATAGAGAAACAAGAACAAAAGAGGGTGTGATATTATTGGAGTCAGTGTAGTAGCTTAGGTGGATAGTGTACTGGCTATTTTTCATGGTCAACTTGATACAAACTAGAGTCACCTGGGAAGCGGGAACCTCAGTTGATCACTTCCTAGATCAGACTGACCTGCGGGCAGGGCTGTGGGGCATTGTCTCCATTGTTAATTGATGTGGGAGGGTCCAGCCCACTGTGGGCGGTCCCATCTCTAGGCAAGTGGTCTGGAACTGTGTAAGAAAGCAAGCTGAGCATGAGCCATAGAGCAAGCCAGTAAGTGGCCTTCCTCTGTGGTTTCTGTGTCCGTTCCTGCCAGAGTTCCTCTGCTGACTTCCTTCAGTGATAGACTGAGAGCCGGAGTGTAAGCTGAAATAAGCCCACTCCTCCCCTAAGTTGCTCCTGCCAGTGTTTCTTCCCAGCAAGGAAACTAGGACAAAAAGGAGCAAGTTAGACAGTCAGGAGAACGAAGGGAGATGATGGAGCGTCTTGGCCAGAGCTCACAGTTGATTCCTTCAACTCCTCTTCTCATTTTTTCCATCTCCTTTCCTCCCCTTCCCGGTCCCCATAAAAACAGAGACGAATGGTTGCTCACAGAGCTGCCCAAATCCCTCTGACCCAACTGAATTGCTTTCAAATGATGAGCCATTAATTCAGTGATATTTCTAGAAGATGCTCAGAATCAGAAGGCTGCCAGATGGCCCTTCTATTCAGAACAACTTGATGCTCATTTATGCACATTCTGAGTTTTTTTAAAAGTGGTCTCATCCATGGTGATTTGTTCAAGGATAGGAATCAGAGCTAAGTTAACTCTTCAGCTCAGGAAGCCAACTTTCTGAGGAAGTAGGTGTTTAAATTATTTTAAATCCCCATCATATCTTCTGAAGCACAGCTTCTGTCATGAAAGAGAATTCAGCTGTATGACTGAGGTTGACCCTCACAGTATTTCTTGCCCATTTTTACCTTACTTGCAATCATTTATATCAATGTCATGATAAAGGCGTTTTGCTATCCCCTGGCTACCTCTAATACTATCAAATCACCCAGATGTGAGAGTACTTTTCTGAGAACCAAGCACTAAACTTATTAACTTAATCATTAATAAATATTTTCCACATAGATGAGCTTCTTTCTTGAGCCCATGCAAATGCAGACTCAGTAGAACTCTGTCCTCTGTGGACATGGATGGGGCTCAGGAATGTCTTTCGTGGAACAACGAACACCAACAGTATGAACAGCATGGTTCACATTGACTGTCAACCTAACAGGATCTAGAATCACCCAGGAGACAAACTTCTGGGAAAATCTTTGGGGGTGGTGGTTCTAGACTGGACTAATTAAGGTGGGAAGACTGACCCTAAATGTGGGCAGTACCATTCCATGGGCTGAAGTCATAGACTGAATGAAAAGGAAAAATGACCTGAGCACTAACGTTCAGCTCTTTCTGTTTCCTGACTGCAGATAAAAGGTGACCAGTGGCCTCACAATCCTGCTGCCTTGATTTTTCCACAATGACAGACTGTACTGTTGAACTGTGAATCAAAACAAACCCTTCCTTATTATTATTATTATTATTTTGGTCTTTTTGAGACAGGGTCTCCCTGTAGCCCCAGCTGTCCTGGAACTCACTATGTAGACCAGGCTGGCCTCGAACTCACAGAGATCCGCCTGCCTCTGCCTCCCAGTGCAGGGACTAAAGGCCTGCATCACCAGTTGTTTTTGTCAGTTATTTGTTCAGGGCAACAAGTAGTTAATAAGGATGCCAGTGCCTGCCAAACCATTTCACTCCTCTCTCAGACTTGGGCTCTTGCAAGGGGTATGGTAAGCTGCAGTGATACAAGATGGATTTTACAAGCAGTTCTAGAATGTGCTGGTAACTACTTTTCACTGATTTTTCCTATCTGTGATGGGTATGGAACATCAAAACTGACAGTATTGTATTGTGAGGACTGATGTAGATAGCACCTAAGCACCCATCATGGGACTGGGAGCTCAGTGCTGTGATAGAGGATACACATAGCAAGTACAAAGCCCCAGAGTTTAATCCCAGCCCAGAAAAAGAGAAAAAGAAGAAAGAAGAAGAAAAGTCATTTAGTAAATAGGGAGTCTAGGCATGTGTGATGATCTTCATGGAGATCTGATATGTTCCTTCAGTGAATATTTTATAGAGTTCTTTCTTGAGCCTCACAACAATTTGGATAACTGAGTATCAATACTCACTTAACCAACAAGGAACTGGAAACAGAGAACTTCAGTGGCTCACTTAGGGCTCCATAGATGATCGGTAGTAGATGGGGTGGGGTTCCAGTTTTCTTTGGTATAGGACTGCTACCAACCCAAAAGAACCATGAGGTTTATAAAAGGCTTGTGATTTTAGAGAGAAAGCAGTTATGTTATTATAAATGAAAAATGTTTCATTTTTATTTGTGAATAAAGTGACATCAACTCAAATCACTAAAAACAATGTTGTTTATTTTCCCCAGATTCTATTCTGGAACTCACTGATTCTAACTTTCATATACTACATGCAAGAATCAAAATAATGCTCTAATGACGGAGCTGATTCTGGAGGAAGCAGAGGTAGCCTAGAGAAAAGGTCACACTCCATGCAATAAATGTCAGCACATGGTTTGGAGCTGTCAATTTTTCTTTGGGTTAGATTATGATAAAACCATTGAGAGCCATCCAATCATAGCATTTGTATGTAGCATCAGTCTCTGAATGAATTTTTGTTATTTGTTTGCTTACTTTTAAGTCTTAAAATTTTTTGTGTGTGTGTGAGTATTTTTCCTACATGTATGTAAGTGCACCTGTGTCATGCAATGCCCTGCAAGGTCCAGAAGAGGGTGTCAGATTCCCTGGAACTGGAGTTACAGACAGTTAGTTGTTAGCTACCATGTGGGTGCTGGGACTTGAATGTAGGTTCTCTGGAAGAACAACAAATGTTCTTAAATGAGCCATCTCTCTGGCCCTTATTTATTGATTTAATTTTTTATTTAAAAATATTTTATTGAGTTTTTGTGTAGTTCATTTAATAGGTTTTAATTAAGTTTAGGCCCCCTCCCCCATTCATGCCCCCTGTATTTCCCCCCAACTGGATTTCATGCATTCTGTCATATATGTTAAGTCTTTTCCTATCAAGCATTTATGCACAGATGTCCTTCAGTGCAAGTTCATCCACTGGAGTCTAGTTGGTCTATCTAGAGCCTCTCCCTTAAAGAAGCACTGCTCTCTCTCACCTAGCAGTAATCAATTGCCAAAAGTTCCCAGGTTGGGTTGGGGCCTGATGTCCATGTCCCTCGTTCTATGCTGGATTTTTGTCTGATTGAGTCAGCATGGGTTTTGTGCACCAACTCTGGCTCTTACAATCTTTCTGCCCCCTCATCTGCAATGGTCCCTGAGCTGTGGGTGCATGGGGTCTACTGTAAGAGTCCTGTCCAGGGCACACTCTGAACTTGGCCAGTTGTGGCCTTCTGTGTGCTTCGCACTCTGAAGTATGAGGAAGCTTCACTGGTGAGAGGTGAGGGATGTATTAGTGTTCTCTCTACTCCCTGTTCTGCTGTGTTCCAAGAGCCTTAGGTGTAGAGGTTCCACTGTAGATGCATCATTTAGGGCTAGGCATCTCTCAGATGAATATTCTCTGTGTGATCAGTTGTGGAACTCTGCAGGAGCCTCCATCTGTTGCAAAAAGAAGCTTCTTTAATGAGTGGTGTACAGTATACTTCTCTGAAAATATAAGGATCCATATTTAACATACAGTAAGAAATTTCATTTGTCTAGAGATGTGAGATAGCGTTTTCTCTAGGATCGATGACTTCTTCAGTCATGAGCATTGACTATATTTACAGTGCCATCTGTGAGTTCCCTCTCATTAAGAGGGCTTTAAGTATAATTAGATAACTGTTGATTGCCCCCTAGATAAAAGTACCACTATTGTACCAGTAGAGATAGTTTACTGTGTCAGTTATTGTGGTTATTAGGCTTTGCATCTGGGGTTGCATTGTTGAATGATTCCTCTCTTAGCAGCTTACACAGTATCCTCTAGAACTATGAGAGGTAGTTTTCAGGGAGGAGGCTTCCAGGATGGTTCCAGCTCCAGTGCTCCAAGTCTTGTGTCTGAAGTATGTCCTGTCTTCAGCAATAGGGTCTTACTATAAAGTTCTGGGAAGCAATCAAGGGCTGTGGCGATAACCTGTGTTATCAGGGGAGTCTCTTGGACAACCCTGACCAACAATTTGAAAGGCGGTTTCTCCTGTCTGGTACTGTGTTCCTTGGTATATTTATTTTTAAGTTATTTTTTTGAAATATATTGATTCAAGTATTTCACACAATGTATTTTGATCATATTCAGACCCCCTCCCCTATCTCCAACCTCATCTTACCTCCCCACCACGCCACCCCTGACTTCATATCCTCTATTAGCAAATGAAAAACCTCCTCCATCTTACAAGGCACATCTGAACTGGGTGCCAGAGAAATCATATGTCATCAGATTGTGATCTAGAATTCTTCCACACAGATGGGCCAAAATCAGGCCACTCCCTTTCCTTGGGTCAGAATATGCCCAGATTTCTTAGATTGGAATTTTCACACTTGTTTTCTGTTTCTCTTACACACTGCTTGGGATTGTCAAGTGGGAATTTCTCTCTTCCTTAGTGACCAGAAACGCTAGGATTTCCCCATCAAAGTCAGTTATTCACAGCCTGAGTACATGCAGGTTACACTTTGGATGTACACTCAGTACAATCACCCCCCTGTGGTCCAAGGTGTCCTCCAACAGGTTGATTCCCAATAGGGTTTTACTGTGGGTCAAAGCAGAAGCTAGGTCCTCACAGCAGGCAGCGTTAGCTCACAGGCCTTCAACCCAAAATTCTCTGTGTGGCAGCTGAAATATTTCTCAACTTCACAAGACAGCTTTACACAAGCGTCCTCTAGTTTATTTTCTGAAATCTGTAGGCTTCTTGGGTTCCTATTGCTTTTGAGGGCTGCACACAAGTCTTGACAACCACAGAATGATGATAATGGCTGGCGGACCATGGGTACACTGGCAGTGCCCAGTCACATGCCCAGCCTCTGACAAGAAAAGTGATCCAGAGTTCGGCATGGTGGGGTGATCACAACCACCTCCTGGTTGTGCCTGCTGCCTTGCCCCCTCAGCCAAGTTCAGTGCCCTGGCACCTCAGGGTTGCTATTTATTCTTATTTTTATGTGTATGAGTGCTTTGCCTACATGTATGTAATGGCACCTGTGTTGTGCAATGTCCACAGAGGCCAGAAGAGGGCATCAGATCCTCTGAAACTGGAGATAAGGGTGGTTGTTAGCCACCATCTGGGTGCTGGGAGCTGAACCCAGACCCTCAGCAAGAGCAGTAAGTGCCCTTAACCATAGAGCTATCTCTCTAGCCCTTATGAACGAATTTATTAGTGACTGTCAGGTTATTTCTAGTGGATTTCTACTCAGTTACATGAATCATGAGCCATAGTGTGTGTGTGTGTGTGTGTGTGTGTGTGTGTGTGTGTGTGTATGTACTGTTTAAGCTAACTGAATAGGGCCTATGACAGTTACAGACCAGGAGGGAGATGAGGCATGGAGCAGGAGACGGGAGCTTCCTATGACATGTAGGAAGAAAATGGAGTGGATGAGATGAGACACAGCACAGACAGGGAAGAGGTCCCTCATGTTTCGGTTTGCAGGTGTTAAGTATTATCATCAGTGGCATCCTCTAATGTACTGGTTACTGGAGTTTAATGTCCACTGTAAGCATCATGGAAAGCAGGAGCCATCAAAAGACAGGAAAGTAACGGATGGGTTTTATTGTATGCTGTAAAGGCCCTCGTCAAACAGACTGTGTTTAGACTGATAATAAAAATGAACGAGGAAGGCAGGCATTTAGCTCGATGATTGGTTCAAGCAAGGAACATATTTTCTCTCTATTTTTTTAAAAGTCCTGACGAATTATTTCGGTTATGGGGAAATTTCTTGCTTGAAACTGTTGCAGCTACTGTAGAATTTATGGACCTTGGCAAGGTATGCACAATTATTTTCCTTCTTGTGGCTTGAAATATTGGTGAGGGTTATAACAGTAGCTGAGAAACGTAAGATTTTATTTGTGGATTGGTCAGCATGTGGACCTTTATCTCTACAGGAGCACAGAGAAAAATGTCCAACACATGTGATATTTCTTAGGTTCTAAGAACCTTGCCCATGTGCAGATCTGTTTATTCAAATCTGGAGCCTGTATCCCAAATGAGGAGTCTGCCCATTGGAGCGGTTCATATTTTGAGAGCTTAATACATGCCTGGCACCCATAACAACAATCCACACAGTGACTCCATGAATTACATTTCCCTCCCATTCTGATTTTGGGGACCACAATTCTAAGACTCAGAAAAATCAAATGATTTGCCTGTTAATATATAACACGGCCTGGGATTGGAAGCTGAAGTCAATGAATTCTGGGGACTCATGTATCACCGTTTGGATTTATAGTAATGTTTGGCAGTCACCTAACTAGAAAAGTCAACACCAATAATAATAAAGGCAGGCGATGGGGCTGAGGAGACAGCTCAGTGATTAAAAGTGCTTGCTGTACAAGTGTGAGAATCAGCATGGTTTTCCCATTTAAACTGTCCCCATTTTCCCCATTTCTCCCTTGCTAATACCAGTCTCCTGTGGTCCTACCTCTCTTGAGCTCCTTCTTTTCCTTTATCCCAGAACACATGTAAAAGCCAAACTCAGTTGCATATTTGTAATCCCAGTGCTCCTATGTAGAGATGAGAGGAGAGACAGGAAATTTCCAGAAGCTCGTGGACCAGCTGGTTTGGCATACAGAGAGGAACAACAGAGACTCTCTCTTAAGCAAAATGGAAGAGAAAGGCCAAGACCCAAGGTTGTCCTCTGACCTGCACACGCTTGTTATGGCACATGCACACCCCCCACACACACAAATGCATGCACATACACACATATATATAGATCACATACAAAAATTATTTTTAAAAGGCAAGCAATAAAGCCCTCTTATCTCATGAGTTAGTGTAACTGTCTGCAATAAACTTAGAGACAGCTGCCCTTACAAGCAACTCTGGATCTGTTCCCACCTCCTGCCATAGCTCAGACCTTTGCTGTAGCTCTGAATATGATTCTTGGCTTGCTTTTAAAATACAAAACACACATACACATCGATTGTAGAAAAAACAAAAACTTGGATTAGGAAGTGACGGAAGTCTTTGTATTTGTAAAACAAAGCAAAGATGAAAATAGACTAGAAACTGGCTGAAGGAGACCATAGGATCCCTCCCTCCATTTCCCTCTGGCTGTGAAGTAATCCATCAGGGTTTGACCAGTGTAATTTACACTCTTTGCCTAAAGGTGCATCCGCAAGAAGTGGACAGACTGACAGGGGAGACAAATGATCCTCTTGCAATTCCCACATTGTTCCTTCTTTGAAATCAGTTGTGCTGTATACGACTCACCTGTGTCTCTTGTGATGCCTAGGCAGAAGATGAGATTGGTACAGGGTGTTCTGTACAAGGTCTGCATCATTTTGGGGGAGGGGACTGAAAAAATATAGTTCAAACTCAGAATTTAAAGAGTGGACTCTGGGACTGAAAAGACGACTCCGTTGGCAAAGTTCTTATCATGCAAGCATGAGGACCTGACTTCAGAGTCCCAGCGTCCACATTAAAAAAAAAAAACAGACGGTGGCACACATCTGTAATCCCAGCACTGGGCAGATGGAGCCCCGGAGCTCAGTGGCCAGCTAGTATAGCTGAATCAGTAAGGTCCATGTTCAGTGAGAGGCTCTGTCTCAAAAAATAACATTGAGAACAATTAAGGAAGACAACAAATGTCAACCTCTGATCTTCACATGAGTGCATGTATATGCACACTTCACATGTGTACACATGTATCACACACAATGTATCTTCACTTAGAAGCAAAATCCGAAACAACAGAAATTCCCACTGTCTCAGGTATCTATGGTCCACTAAGCACTTTAATGCATTAGGACTCAGAGTCTCCAAAAACCATCGGAACTTCTCCTACAGACAGATTGCAACTTTCCTGCTTTCTTGAAAATGACTGCAGGAATACCCGTAGTGTATAAAATATTAATATGTCATAAACTGGAAATGAAATATGCCCACAACTGGGGACACTCCATCAGTCTCCTATAGCCGAAGAGTAAGCCTTCCAGGAGCTTTATGGAGAAGGGTCACAGTCAAAACGTAAGAAGCTGCAGTACACACTTGAACTGTGATCCGGCCCCCGGCTGGTTAAGGGCCAACCACCAGGCAAGAATCCCCTTTCTCTACCTCTTGGTGTAGTGGGTGTGGTCAGAGCCACTTCGCTGGAGAGAGCTGTGCTCTGGGTAGTTCGGAACCTTGTGTTCAGTGAACAGGGATTTGATTTTGCAATTGTTGATTATGTTTTGCACCCAAGTCTGCTGGCCAGGCAGTGACTCCAGCTCCGTTTATTCAGCTTCCCTAAAAGAAACACACACTTGAGTTTGCAGGTGATGTGTCATCTTCTTAGTGAAGGCTCTTGCAGTTACACTTTCCTTGACACTCCTGACATGCCTGTAGCCATGGCTGCACCAGGAGGAGCCATGCTAGGGAGAGGGGAGGTACCAGCTCAGGACATCTGGAGAGGGCAGCCTCAGACTCAAGTTCACTGAGTGGATGTGGCAAGTGTCAATCACAAGTATCAGCTGGAGATGAGCCACACATCATGATACACAACAGGAGGAAATACAACATGCCTCCCTGTGCTTCTGTGTTTGGGGGCAGGGTGCACGGGAGCACATGAATTCCAGAGGTGCTCTTCCTCAGAAGCCATTTATTTACCTTGTTTTTATTGCTGTTGCAACCTGAGGCTTAAAGACTAGACTAACCTGGCTGGCCAGAGAGCCCCAGGGATCCGCCTGTTTCTGTCTCCTCATAACTAGAATTATATTTGAGCACCACGGTGTTCAGGTTTTTTATTCTTAGGTTTAATTGAGTGCTGGAGATCAAACGGGTTGTCAAGCTTTGTGGTGAGCACTGTATACTGACTGAACCATCTCCTCAGCCCCTGTATCAATACTAAAGCTTGGGCTGGAGAGATGGCTCAGTGGTTAAAAGCACTGATTGCTCTTGCAGAGGACCTGGGTTCGAATCCCAACACCCACATGGCAGTTAGCAACCATCCATAATCCCAGTTTCAGGGAATCTGACACCCTCTTTTGATATCTGTGGGGATTGCAAAATGTGGGTGCACTGACATACATGCAGGGAATACACTCATCCACATAAAATAAAAATAATATATAAAATAAAAATATAATACTAAAGCTTGAGTCATGCTGTGGAGACAAACGGTACAGATAAGACCAGAGTCCCTCATTCAGACACCATGGCTGCCTTATCTATTATTTTCCTCCATAGTTGGAGGGAAAATTCAGAATAAAAATAACCACTCAATGCACAGGTCAAATGATATCTAAGTGAGATGAATGGAAAGTCAATGTGGACCCAGGGGGTTGGGCAAGCCATTTGCAAGCCAAGCATCTGTGGGCTCAGCATTCCATGTGTCTGCAATAGCACAGAGCAGGAGTCAGAGTCTTCAATTCCGGGAACCTCCACACCAAAAAAAAAGGGTAAATTTTTAAAGAACAAAATTTTATAGGTAACCAAAACATTATATAATCTGCAAATGAAGTTAATTATTTAAAATCCTATGTTTACTTTAAACGTTTATACTGGTAATTTGTCTTTTATTCCCCTTAACCTCATACTTTTAATACTTAAAAAATTACATTTTACTCATTTATTTTGTGTGTGTCATGTGTGTGCGCACGCGTGTGCGCATGTGCGTGCGTGTGTGTGTGCGTGTGTGGTATCATGCATCACAGCAGTGGCATGATGGTTAGAGGACAAGGCAGTTGCTTTTGCCCTCCCACCATATGGGTCCTGGGATCGAACTCAAGTCATCACGCTTGGCAGAAGGCGTCTTTACCTACTGAGCCATCTTGATGGCTCTAAACTCTTATTTTCGTTATCTATTTGTTTCACTTTGCAATAGAAACACTCCATATCATATGACTGGATTATAGAAGTGCTTATAGTATCACACTACGGGGGGGGGGTTCCTGGTCTCCCATATCACTTATTAAAGTAAGAAAGAACCATGGTTCAGATACTAGATTCTGTTAGGTATGGTAGTGCATGACTTTAATCCTAGCACTTGGGACAGAGAGGTAGGCAGGTCTCTGTGAGGTTAGGGCCAGCCTGGTCTACATAGTGAGTTCCAAGGCCAGCCAGGCTATGTAGTGAGATCTTAATCCAAAATCAAAACAAAACAAGAAAACCCTCAGACACTGGACTCTTAAGTAATGGCTCTAAGATTTTTTTATTGCATCATAACTGAAAATTCTTTTCTCCCCAAAGATTTTATTTCATGTGTATGAGTATCTTGTCTGCATGTATGTAAGTGCATCATGTGTGTTCCTGGGGCCTGCAGAGGCCAGAAGAAAGTATTGGATCCCCCAGAACTGGAGTTAAAGATGGGTGTTGTTAGCTGCCATGTGGGTGCTGGGAACTGAACCCAGGTCCTCCACAAGAGCAGTTAGTGCTAGTAACCACTGATCCATCTCTCCAGCCCCCTAAATATTACTATCAAATTCAAAATTCTTTCTTTGTATACTGGGACATGCACTGTTGTACTGATAGATGAATATATTATGAACAGTCCATGAAAAGCGATGTGATAAAGTACAGTGGAGTCAGCTTCATCGGAAGCTGTTACCTCCCGATGCCATTTAATTTAATCAAAAACTTCATGATTAAGAACCCTTGATGGCTCCCGAGAGCCCTACGGCCCAGCCAACCCTCGTGTGCAGGGCGAGGTCTCCAACTTGGAGTGGGGTAGAAGCGGCGGGCACCCCTCCTGCCCTCTGGTGCCGCCGCCTTCGGTTGGCTCGGACATGGCCCAGAACCTGAAGGACTTGGCAGGATGCCTGCCCGCCAGGCCTCGGGGCATGGGCATGGCATTGAAGCTCCTGCTAGGGGCAGGCGCCGAGGCCTATGGCGTCCGCCAATCCATGTTCACATGTTCACGGTGGAAGGTGGTCACAGAGCCACCCTTTTTAATCGGATCGGTGGCGTGCAGCAGGACACCATCCTGGCCGAGGGTCTTCCCTTCAGGATGCCCTGGTTCCAGTACTCCACCGTCTATGACATTCGGGCCAGACCCCGAAAAATCTCCTCATCCACAGGCTCCAAAGACCTGCAGACGGTGACCATCTCCCTGCGTGTGCTGTCTCCACCCAATGCCCAGGAGCTCCCTAGCATGTACCAGCATCTAGGGCTAGACTACGATGAACAAGTGCTGCCATCCGTTGTCAACGAGGTGCTCAAGAGTGTTGTAGCCAAGTTCAATACCTTGCAGCCCAAGTGTCCCTGTTGATCCAGAGGAAGGGGGCTTCCAGAGCAAGCCAAGGACTTCAAGCCTTATCCTGGATGATGGAGCTATCACAGAGCTCAGCTTCAGCCGGGAGTGCACAGCTGCTGTAGAAGCCAAACAAGTGGCCCAGCAGGAAGCCCAGAGAGCCCAACTCTTGGCGGAAAAAGCTAAGGAAGAACAGCGGCAGAAGATCGTTTGGGCTGAGGGGGAGGTCCAGGCCGCCAAGATGCTTGGAGGAGCCCTCAGCAAGAATCCGCCCTCAGCAAGAATCCGGCTACATCAAGCTCCGAAAGATCCAGGCTGCCCAAAACATCTCCAAGAAGATTGCCACATCATAGAACCGCATCTATCTCATAGCCGACAACTTTGTGCTGATTCTCCAGGATGAAAGCTTTCCCCAGGGAAGTGAGAGCCTCATCAAGGGTAAGAAATGAATGTGATCGTCAGAAACTCCACCCCCAGAGAAGAAGTGGATGGGTTTCTTTTTAAGGATCCAGCAGGATGGGGGAATCTCTTGCACACTCCTCCCGACCCAGTATCATGGGATGGTCCCTCAGCACTTGTCCTCTTGGATTAAGGAAGACAGAAGACCAACCCTTTTGGAGAGAATGCCTTTCCTCCCTGTATTGGCCCAGGAGGGTTGGGTCAATGTGTGATTTCTCAGTAATTTCCTACAATGCCGTTCCCTCCCTCAGAGTGGGAGGTGAGAACCACCAGCCCAGGAATTCTCAATAAATTTTTATTACTAAAAAAGAAAAAAAAAGCCGGGTGTGGTGGAACACGCCTTTAATCCCAGCACCCGGGAGGCAGAGGCCTGCAGATCTCTGTGAGTTCAAGGCCAGCCTGGTCTACATAGTGAGTTCCAGGACAGCTGGGGCTACAGAGAGACCCTGTCTAAAAAAAACCAAAAAAAAAAAAAAAAGAACCATTGAACCATTGATCAAGTGGAAAGAAAGATGCATTAATAAAAACAGTGCTTGGGTTTTAAAGAGATGGCTTTTTTTCTCATGTTTGTTGTCAAACAAACGTACAGCCTGTCAAACAGAACAGGACCCACTCCCCAGGCAGATGGGCTCGGTATTTCTATCCTAAGTGTATTTCACCCTGCCCCGTGGCTACAAGAATTCATTTTTTGGCAGAGAGAGCCACCTTGGCTAACTGGTTTTATTCCTTGCTGCGTCTCTGCAAGACAGGGCTGGGGACACATCAATGAAGCATGAAGTGACTTTGCTTTGCAGACATGTTTCTAAGGAGGTAGTGCAGGACGTCATCCCTTCCTCCATTTGTCTCTGCCTATTTGACCTCCCACGGGCTATGTACCAGCGCAGTTCTGTTTTGCCTACTTTTAGAGCCACACTAACCCCTGGATGAACCACTTGCTCTCTGCACTGTGTCCCGGTGCAGAACCCTGTGCAATCAATATATATATGGAAACAAAGTCTATGTATGGAAACAGGCTATATTGTTGCTTCTTGGTAAAGTTCAATTTAAATGAAGACTTTCCTGACCTCATTATTAGCCATCTCTCTCTCTACCTGAATGAATGAGATGAAATTTGGCACAAAATCAGTACGTGTGCCTATCATCCAGCCATAGATACATCAAAGTAGAAATGGATTTAATGCAGCGTGTATACCCGGTCTTGTGTACGTGAGTGCACACACACACACACACACGTGTGCATGTTTGTGGAGGCCAGAGATCAACTTCAGGTGTCTTCCTCAATCTCTATCTTGACTTATTTTTGGGTGCAGGGGGTCTCTCACTGGTATGATGGACCACCAATTAAGTCAGGCTGGGAGCCAGTGAGTCCCAGGGACCTGCCTGTCTCTACCTCCCCAGTGCTTGGATTGCAAGTTTGCACCACCATCACCATGCCGAGACGTTTTCTAATGTGGTTTCTGGGGAGCCAACTTGGGTCCTCATGCTCGTGTTGTAAGCACGTGACTAACTGAGCCATCTCCCCAGCCCTTAATGAATGATTTTGAGCTTGTATACTACCAGTAATCAAAGAAGCCAAAGTTTAGAGATTGAAGAATTCCCCCAGATAATCAAAATCCAGGCTTAGAGAAACAAAAGCTACTCACGACCACTACTGGGCAGGGCCTCTCAACAACTCAACACTGGAAGTATTTCTCAAAAAACACCCTGTGTTTTAGATAGTAGTGTCGATGTTGGGTTTGTTTTGTTTTCTTTTGCTGTTTCCTTTTCTTTTCTTTCCAAACACATAATTTTGAAGGATGAATAACTTTAGTCATCAGCCAACATTTTATAAATGAGGTCTTGGGGGAAAAAGAAACTTATCAGAGGCTACATGCTGAGTAGTAGTCAGGCAAAGACACTATTGGATCTCAGAGCAAAGTTCTTGATTTGCAAAACATCACAACGGAAGTCATAAAAAACAAGTCATCCCTTTCTCTCCTGATAAAGTCTCAGTTTGGCCCCAAAGCAGAAGTCCACGCACACGTCTTCAAATATTTTATGATTGCTAGCTTATCTTTTCCTGAAATCAGCAAAGTAAGTTGGAAAGTAAGTAAAGTTGGCAAACTTTAAGGATGAGGCTTGCTAAATTTATTTACAATTTTAGGTTATAGGAAGATTGTTGTAAGATGTCCATCTCACACAGGCTGCCAATACATGCGTAGTTTCACCTGCTTATTGATTTGCACACTGCTATCAGTGCTTTGAGAACAGATTCAAGAAGGTTGAGTGCTTTGTTAACAGACTCGAGAAGACTATTCAAAGGAGTGTAACACATGTGACCTAACACAAGCACAAGTCCTTGAGTAATAAACCTTGCTCAGTATCTGTTCTGTAACAGTGATAACACCCTTTGCCTAGGACGATAGCACGGTCTTTGATTTTTAAAAATTGAAAGAATGATCTGATTTAAGATGAAAAGCAAGTACCCATCTCGGCACAGACTCCTAGTCTCACCCCTGAGTAGTTTCTTTCATGCCTTCCAACCAATGATCAACCTGTATGTTAGACCTGCAGACACACATCCATCTTTGTATACAAGTGGGACCATCCAAATTATATTACTCTATATCCTGATTTTCACAACCAGCAATATGCCTTGGTAATCAGCAGACACACATCCATCTTTGTATACAAGTGGGACCATCCAAATTATATTACACAACCAGCAATATGCCTTGGTAATCGTTCTTGTGTGTGTGAATGTGTGTGAGGGGTATATTCGCCTGTGTTGGTGCATGTGGAGTGTGTGTGTGAATATGCTGTTGTGTAGCTGAGTGCCTGTGTGAGATGGTGTGCATGTGGAGGTTATAGGATAACCTCAGGAGTCAGTACTGTCTTTCCACTGCTGGTTCTAGGGACTGAACTCAGCTCATCAGGCTTACACAGCAAGCACTTTTACCTGCTAAGGGACTGGCTGTCCAGTGAGCATCTGGTATCTACCTGTCTCCATCCCCCTGTGCTGGCTGGGGTTACAGGCTTGTGTGGCCGTGCCTGGCTTTTCTGTGAGCACTGGGCATCTCAACATGTTGTGCAATAAGCACTGTCCCTCTGAGCCATGGCTCCATTTCCAACCTTTCCTTTTCTGCCTGAACAGTTTTCTTTATTTCCTTCTAAGGACTATTCCATTGAGGTGATACATTATAACATGTTTAAGCAGCTTCTACTGTTACTGTTAAAGATTAGTTTTAGTTTTTGCAGTGGAAAACAATGGCTATTTCTTATAGACATCTTTCTGAGCATTTTCACATGCTCATGGTATAAATTTATAAAACTAAAATTGCTTGGTTGTGGGCTAGAGAGATGGCTCAGTGGTTAAGAGCAGGTGCTGCTCTTGCAGAAGACCAGAGTTTGGTTTGCAGCATTAATGTCAGGCAGCTCACAACTGCTTGTAACTCCAGCTCCAGGGGGTCAAACACCCTCTTTTGGCCTCCCAGGGCAATTGTACTCATCTGTACGTACCTACACACAGACACACAGACACACAGACCCCCCCCCACACACACATACACACACACACACACACACACACACACACACACACACATACACTTAAAAGTAAAATAAGGTAGGGCACGGTAGCACACATCTTTAATCCTAGCTCTCAGTATGCAGAGGCAGGCATATCTTTGTGAGATCAAAGCCAGCCTGGCCTGCATAAGGAATTCCAGGCCAGCTGGCACTCCAAGGAGATCCTCAAAAAACAAACAACAATAAAAATAAAATAAATATTTAAAAAAATTGTTTAGCCAAGCATATAATAATTATATAATTTTGACTGATGTTTCCAAGCAACACTCTGAGGTAACACAAAACAAATATATCTGAGGGAAGTGCTCCAATGTATAGTTGACCTAGGAAGTATGTCAGGGGGGTTTCCCACAGCCTAGTTAGCACCAAACTTGTCAAAGTGATAGGCAAAAACAACATTCCTGTTCCTTTGTAGTTCTTACCAGTGGGATTGGGCACGTCTGATATTTATAACATTTTATTCACCAACTTCCCACCTTTTTCCATTTTCTTTATTACATATGCAATTCTCTCAATATTTTTTAAAGATTTATCTTTTTAAAAATTATGTGTACGGGGGGTGGCTTGTGCATGCAGGTGCCCATGGAAGAAGGTGCCCACTGAGAAAATAAAAATGTTTTCACAAGGAGCAAATTGTCAAAATGAATTGGATCAATGTAAAGAAATGTTTTCACAGGAGGCACTTGTAAACAGGAATCGGACCAGTTCTTCTCACACCCCCACCCTTGCTGCTCATCTGAAAAAACAAGAATGAGTGAAGTAAAGCCTAAAATACAGAGCAGAATTTTGAAGACCCAGGATTCCCCCCACAGTGCTTCAACTCCAGGATCCTGCTGACCTGCAGCCAAAAATATCAGACAAATGTCTAGAATGGAAAACCATAAACCCAAATATGGACGATAATCAAAAGACAGCAGGACAGCAGTAAGCTCAAGTCAGACAAAATCCCAGAACAGAAGTATGGAAGTAGGTAAGAACCCCCAAGCCTATGTGAGGAGCTACTGGCAGTCGATGGCTGCTGGGAAGGGGCGAGTCAGTCTTCTTTATGTGTGTAAGGCTGGGTGGGTCAACCAGGCTCCAGTGGATGGATCCACCACCAAAGGGCATTTGAAGACACAAAACTGACTTGATAAGCTTTAAAAAATTATATTTATATATATAAATAATACATAAAATAGAATACATGAAATTAAGCAGGGATTGTAACAGGGATGCAGACCACAGGAGGGTGTCTAAATATGATTTAAATATATATTATTTAATTTTTCAAGAATTCAAATGTCTAATGAAAATTCTATTTAAAAAAGAACTGTTCCATGAGGGGAAAGAAGTGGCAGTAGTCGGGGCTGTAGAGACAGCTCGGTGATCGGGAGCACTGGCTGCTCTTGCAGAGGACCTGGATTTGATTTCCAACACCCACATGGCAGATCACAACCAAATGTAACTCTATTTCCAAAAGATCAAATGCCCTTTTCTGACCTCTGTAGATACCAGGCACACATATGGCGCACTTATAAACATGCAGGTAAAACATTCACATGTATAAAATAAGACAAAAGAAAAATGAGGAGGAACCCAATAGAGGGATGTTTTTGGAAGCCCCTGTCAAGAAATTCCAATGGACTCTCATATGAACACTTGAAAATTTCCCTGTTGGCTGACGTTTTTCTAGGTCTCTGGCTAGAACTTGTAATGCTAATTACTGATGCCTTTACTTCTTCACATCTCCTAGTCACGATTCAAGGACTATCTTTTCCTGCAACTGCCTCACTCTGAGTCCCTGTTCTGCATGGAAGAAGCCAGAGCAGTCTGCGTCCTGATTCCCTATTGGCAATTTTGGTAACCTCTTCAGAGGATGGTGTTGATAAGAATAGGAGGTAGAAATTGGTAGGCAGTTAGGGTAAAAAGGCCCCAAAGAAATGTAGCCATTTTCTTGTCTAAAAGTCAAAATATCCTTGGGCCTGTTAGCAACACACTCTGTTCCAAAGGCCAAAAATGTCAAAATGTCAAAAGTATTTGGGAGCTTTAATCCTTAAAATATTTTAGGGTTACTTCTTCAGAGAGGGGAATGTTGGAGGGGAGGGAGTGGGAATGGATTTGATCAAAACATCTTATATGCATGTATAAAATTCTCAAAGTTTTTGTAAAAGTTAAAAATAAAATAAAATAAAAACAATATAAGTAGTGCTGGAGCAAGGTAAGTGACCTCAAACCAATTGAAGCTTCAAATCAGATCAGGGAAATTTGACTCAAGGAGTCTGAATAATCTTCCGTTTAATTTATCAAAGGGAAAAGCCCTACATTCTCTGGTAGGCATCATATTTTGATCATTATTTTACTTTATATGCATATAGTAGATGTAATGAAAAATTTAAAACATGCAAGTAAACGGGAAGTTCTGAGAATAATCATACCTAAAAATGTAGTCAATAGGTGCAAACCCACAGTAAGAGCCTGTTACTGGAATCAGCAGCAAGAATTTAAAAACTATTATTATAAACATTTTTAAGAATTTGTAGGAAAACTTAGACATGATAGGCAAAGATAGAGGTATTTCAGGGGACAGAGGAAAATTCTAAGACTGTAAAATGCAATATTTAAAAACCTATTGGATGTCATTAACAGTATTTGAATTTTAAAAGAAAGCATTAGTACACTTGAACACAGATTGTTTAAAAAATTGCCCAATTGGGACAGAGTGAGAGAAAAGATTAACAACCAAAGAGTCACAGGCGTCAACAATAAGAATTACTATGACTTCTCATCAGAAATGATGCAAGTCAGACGGCAGTGAAACAGCAACTTTCAAGGGAAAAGGAAAACTCATCACCAGCCCAGAATTCTAACACAGTGAAACCATCTCTTAGAAGCACAGACGGACAAGACAGATAGAAAAGAAACAGGCATGAGTGTGGTCACCGTAAGGAAGGAAGGACAAGTGTCCACTGCTGAGGGCACAAAAGAGGCCTGGTCTCCAGAGCTCCTGTCGGGTCATGAATATTTATGCTGTGTCCCTACTGATAAGAAGACACTGTTCTTTCTTGAGTAGTGGCTCTTCAGGTGCTGATATATTTTTCTGATTTTTCTATTTTCTCTTCTTTTTTTTCACTTTGTAATGATGAATTATCATGTGAAATACGGGAAAACCTCTCGGCCTTGTAACCAGGAAGAGTGTCATGCATATCATTCCTCTAAGTCAGAGGTTCCTCATTTATGGTTGCTCCCACATTCATCATTTTCGAATGCTAAATGTTCAGAAGTATTTCATAAATGCTAATTTATAATTTAATTGCTCACATTTGGGACTGAGGCACAGAGAAGGAGCTGACACAAGCGCGGAGAACCTGTTCCTCCTTCCTAAGATGGTGGACCTCCAGGTAAACTATGTCCTTGTTGCACACAAGGACAAGCTTTCAATTAAAATTATGTACATTCTCACAAACGCTTTTCAGAGAGAACGAAAAGAAAAACAATCCAATACTCTCCACTGGTTTGTAAACAAGCCAAGAGGATAGATAGTTGCCTTAGATGAGACAGCCCAAGTATGTAATGTAGACCGGCATCCTGAGGGGGAAATCAAACAATAGCCAAGAAAAAGACAGTAAGAACATTTCAAAGGTTTGTGTATTCTGAAACAGAATAAGTTTATGGGACTCTTTTCTAAATGGTTATAGTCATAATTAACTATCTCTGGGTCAGGGTGTTTTATCTGTAGTTTTTTTCAACAACTAGCAGTGTGGCTACTATTAGGAACCCTTACAGCACCAAGTGTCACCTACCTGACACTTTGCAGTGGTGGCATATCCCTAGTTACTTTTAAAGCAATGTTTTCTTTGTTGTTTTCTTAAACATTAAAACATCATAAAAATGGATGTTCTTTCTGTCTCACACACAGGTTAAGTCACGGCAGCTCTCCTCTGCTGCTTTTCCTTGGCTCTCCTCTGTGTACCAGCTTTGTTCTCAGGTTGGCAGCTCTCAAGGTTGTATGGAGAGTGAAACATTGCTAGACACAGCATTCAAACACTATAAAATAGAAATAGGAGGCGGAGGAGGAAGAGGAAGAAGAAGAGCAGAAGAACTGGAGAAAACAATCCTAGAATTCATATGGAAAGAACAGTGCTTGGGGTATCAAAATATCTGAGCTCAAATTATACTACAGAGCCATGGTGACAAGACAGCCTGATACTGACTCAAAAATAAACATGTAAATCAATGGAGGAGAAGAAAGAATCCAGGAATAAACCCGCACAGCTACTGCCACATACTTTTTGACAAAGGTATTTAAAACATACATTGGGAGACTGGAGATGTGGTTCAGCAATTAAGAGCACTGGCTGCTCTTGCAGAGGACTCAGGTTTGATTCCCAGCACCCACATGGCGGCTAACAACCATCCATAATTCCAGTTGCAGGGGAATCTGACACCCTCTTCTGACCTCTATGGGCATTGCACAACACAGGCACAGTTACACACATGCAGGCAATATACTCATACACATAAAATACTTGAGGCCAGCCTGGTCTATACAGCAAGTTCCAGGATATTTAAAAAAATAAATTGGACAAAAAGACAACCTCTTCAACAAATGGTGCCGGAAAAAGTAGGTATTCCCATTTAGAAAAATAAAATTATATTTATGTTTAACCCTGAACAAAAATAAGTACAAAATGTATCAAAGACATTAATATAAGACCTGAAACTTAGACATTGCTAGACAAAAACATAAGGGAAACACGCTGAGATATTGACAAAGGCAAGGGCTTTATGAAAAGAAGATTAATAGCACAGGAAATAACCCTAAGAATTGACAAATGGGATTAAATGAAATTAAAAATCTCTACAACAAAGAAAAACAGTCACCAGAGTGGAGAAGCACCCTGCTGAAGGATAAAATTTGCCAATTATACATCAGGTGGATGTTTAATATCTACATATTCTTTTGTAAAGAATTACAAAAAGTTAAACATTGCAAAACAAAGTCTTTTAATCAATAAATGGTCTTATGAAATGGACAGTTCTCAAAAGAAACACAAATTGTCAATAAATACTTGAAAAATTATCCACCTTCCTTAGCTATCAGGGAAATGCAAATTAAACCAGCCTTTCATGTAAATCTCTTTTCTACCAGAATAACACAAAATGGCAGTTGAGCCACCAATAAAGATGATTAGGTAGCTCCTTCAACAGACGTAAAATCATCTTTCTTATTGGTTTCTATTCCTGTAACATGGGAGTGATAATAGTGTCTATTTTCTAGTCTCACGGGGAGGACTACGTTAAGGTAATGTATAAAACATGCTCAGAAGAGCAGCCAGCACAGGCTACAGCTGGGTTAGCTCTCTATTCTTCATGAGACCCCACACTACCTCAAGCTCAGTAAGTTGTGGGAAATCATTGCTTAAGAATATTTCATGAGGTTGGAGAGATGGCACAGCAGTTAAGAACACTTGCTGCTCTTGCAGAGGACTGAATTCAGTTCCCAGCACCCACCCGGTGCTCACAACCATCTGTAATTCCAATTCCATAGATTCTAACTGCCTCTTCTGGTCTCCAAATACATTGCACAACATGGGTGCACTTACAGACATGCAGGCAAAACACTCACACACATAAAATAAAAATAACAAACAATATCAGAAGTGAAGATAGAAATTTAATTTGTATAATTATTGCTTTAATTCAGTAAACAATGTAGCTAGGAACCAGAATCTAGTGGGTTATTTTTCTTACTGCTGCTTAGTGAATAGTTCAGGTCAACACTAGTAGCCATTAGCTGTGGTTTGAATGTGAACCATGCCCCACAGGCTCAGATATTTCAACACATGGGCCCCAGCTGGTAACAGAGCTTAAAACAGAGCCTACCTGGAGGAAGTGGAACAGTGGGACTTGAGGTTGCTGCTCCTGGCCCCACTTTGGCCTGCTCACTGCATCCTGGCTGTGAATCTACTGTGACCAGTGCCCCATGTCCTGTCACCATCCTTTCCCCACTGATGGGCTGTATCCTCTCAGACTGTGAGCCAAAATAAGCTTCTCCCTCCTTCAGTTGATTTCTTTGTGGATATTTGATCATAGCAATGAGAAAAGTAACTAATACTTCATGCCTGTGGCTGGTTAGGCCTAATGAATTTCCTTTCTCCAGACAACAGCATCCAAAAGAAGAGATACTGGTCTATCATTGGCACTTGGTAAATCCTAGAAGAAGCAGAGAAGAAGTCCATGAATTAATGAATGAATAAATGAATGGTGAAAAGTTTACTAACCATTTAGTACTAAAACCATTTAGTACTTGTACCTGATAGGAAATCATCATCCAATACACTTTTTTTCTGTACTTATTTTTCTGTGTAATTCTTTGAGCTGACTTTTCTGAAATTGTGGTTCTTCACCCAACTCCTTTTTGTGTGTGGGTTGTGTGTTTACGTGTGTGTGCATGCACACATGTGTGTGTGTACAGGCCAAAGTGTCTTCCTCTGTCTCTATCCACCTTGTTTTTCAAAACTTATTTATTACTTATTTTTCATATGTATGAGTATTTTTCCCACATGTATGTAAGTGCACCTGTGTCACACACCACCTTGTTATTGAGACAGATCCTGGAGCTTGCTGATCTGGCCTGCTTAGCCAGCGCCACGGAGCCGCCTGTCTCCCTCTTCCCAGTGATGAGGTTGAAACCACATGCCACTGCACCTGTCTGTTTTCTGTGGGTTCTGAAGACTGAATTCAAGACTCCTTTACCAACTGAGCTACTTCCTCAGCCCCACCCCCCAACCTGTTTGAACAAACCTTGCTGGATAAAAAGACTTCCCTGTCTGTACCTCAGTATCACGCACTGTTTTGTGAGCTAGAAAATGCAGCCTTTTAATTCGTGTGTGTTTTACTGGTCTCTGGTGTATAATAAATGCCCAAGGCCCCTCTTACCTTAGAAGAACTAGACCTGAGAAATGCTAATGGCCCTGCGGGTGAGATGAGATTGACTACAGGTCTCTGCTTTCTTTGGCTCTGGCAACAAGACCTGTGTTGTTTCTTGTACAGCAGTCTACCTAGAGTGGCGATTTAACTCATGTGACTGCCTGCTGGCCATTGCTCAACTCTAAGGACATACCTGCCTGGCTGGTCAGTGAACTACAGCTTTAAAGTACTTCTTTGAGAAGAGGCAAGATAAGAAGACTGATAGGGTAGTTGAACTAGTGTAGAACATTCAAGAGTGAACATTCCAAACCCCTGATGGCCTTGTTATAGGTGTTGAGTTGTTTATACACATGAATATATGCATTGAATGTGCGAAAATACAGTTGGCTCTCTATGTGTGTGGGTTTCTCATTGTGGATTCAACCAGGGAAGCAGGAAGATCAAGTCCAGCCTGGGACACATGAGACTCTGTCTCAAAAAAAATAAAAAGCTAGGAAGGATTTTTCTAAAAAGTTCCTCAAAGTAAACTTTAATGTGCTACATGATGAACAGTACACTGAATCCAACTGGGTAAAAGTAATTGAATTATATCAAGTATTATAAGTGATCTGATGATTTTAAGTATGGGAAGATGTGCTAAGATGTTAGACTGCATGAACACACATCTGTGGGACTTGAGCATCTCTGAGTCTTGTTTATTTCAGGGGGAGTTTAGGGGTTCCTAGAGCAATCCACATGGATACTGAGAAATGGGTGCATATTTGTTTTAAAAAAACATATAACCAGCTGCATACCTGAAAGGAAATCTGTTAGTTTTTTCAGATCGGTGTATCCCAAATTACATATCTGAGTCAAGGCTGGTCCAGCATTGACTCTCGGCTGTTCTGACTGCATCTGGAGTATTCCTCATATTAGACTATAGATGATGGAATACTTCAAACAATGACATAGAATCTATTGATCTGAAGTAGTCTTCATTCAAGACTCAAGATCATCCCATGAAAAACATAGTAAACAGTAAATATTAGGTACTAAAATAAACAAGAGATGCTAATAGGCTCAGACAAGGAAGAAAAAAAACTTATCAGAATATTGCCAGATGTTCACCAACCTCCTCTTCCTCTTCCGGAAAATGTAGGAAGACTGCATTTCAAAATGTTCTATACTGGTAGTTGGGGAAATATGAATCCCTTTCAGATAGTGGCAGATAGGTCTAAGTGACATCCTCTGCACCAGGCTGGTCCTTTCCAGCCAATGTCCTAGTCTGTATTCATCTTCTACAGCCTCTGTCCCATCTGTGTGGCCAGAAGCAGAGAGCAGGGAGCGAGGGGAACTATACTGTGACACAGGTTTGAGGAACAGCAGTAAAACAAAGTTGCGGGACATACCAAGAAGTTTACAGGGAGAAAAAGAAAATGATCTGCATGAAGCCACTGGGATTTTAGTTGTCGTCGAAGCATATTCAGTCCTGTCATTAGCCCACCTTAGAGGTCTCCTGTAGCTTCAGCCCTCCATAGCTTCACACAAGGACCAGGTCTGTGTTCCTTAGTGCTTTCCCTGGTCATAGCAGATTGCTGATTCTGAGCATGGGACCTGTAAAAGGTGACCGGGGAGCTGAGGTCTTTAAGAGAGACCCTTAACAAACAAGGGATTGTAGTTGGAGACTAAATATCTGAGTTCCCTGGTCTCTAGGAGAGACAACTGTTGGGGATATTCTCTTGGGGTTCTGAGCAAGCTTGAGCCTCCAGTGGCCACTTCCTCACCAGTGCCGGCTTGATGCTGCTTTTCCTACGTGCTGTTTCCCCACTCCCTCGCTCTGCTTTCTGGGATCATTTCTCAGATAAACTACTGACACCCAAGTCCTCGCCTCAGGGCTCTGCTTTTGTGGGGAGCCAAATAAACACATGAGATTCAGCATAAAATTCTCTCACTCGCCAATTTGTGTGGCTGTCAGAAAGTCACAGGATCTGTATTTGAGTGTGGACTTTCCAGAGTAGCCATAAACGGGAGGGGGGCGCCCACTCTTCTGTAAAAAAAAACCCACCTTATGCTCTGTTAGCAAGCAAACCTGTTAGAATTAAAAAAAAAAAAAAAAAAAAAAACAGCAGAGCTAATGGAAACCTTCATTATTCCTCCAAAGTTGGCCTCATGTTAGCAAACCCTTTGGTCTTTGATTTCTTATGCCTACTTCCCCACTCAACTTCATTGCATAGATATTTTTATGTCACCTGCTCCAAGTTATTTCTGGAAAAATGTGTTAAAAATTGCCTCTCTTTGGAATAATAAAAAAATAAAAATGAAAAATAAATAAATTCATGCAGGAGGAATATGGATGAAGGAATAAAATATATAGCCTAATATTTACGTATGTATGTGTATGGGTTTTTTAAAAAAATGTGTATGAGTATTTTGCCTGCATGTGTGTAAGTACACCACATGCATGTGCACTACCTGATAAGGTCAGAAGAGGGCATTGGATTCCCCTGGAACTGCCATGTGGGTCCTGGAAACAGAACCCAAGTCCTCTGAAAGAGAAGCCAGTGTTCTTAACTGCTGAGCCATTTCTATACAGTTTTTTCAAGATTTATTTTTATTTATGTATTGTGCGTGCATGCGTGTGTGTGTGTGTGTGTGTGTGTGTGTGTGTGTATGTATGACACATGGGTGCTAATGCCTGCAGAGGCCAGAAGAGGGCACTAGATCCTTCGGAGTTACAGGCCAGAAGAGGGCACTAGATCCTTCGGAGTTACAGGCAGTTGTGAGATGCCCAAGATAGGTGCTGGTAACAGAATTCGAGTCCTCTGGAAGACTAACAAGTACTCTTTTTTTTTTCTTTTTTGATGTCTTGAGCATCTTTGTTTCCTACACCTGATACAATATGGACAGTGACTACTCACTGAATTAATGAGCACAGAAAAACTTCAGAAAATGATAAGTCAGGGGCTGAGAGCTTATCTTTTCTATAAACTTATTAAATTAAAAAAAATAATTTATTGAGAATTTCATACAGGGATATAAGCATATAAGGTGCTTTGATCAAATCCATGCCCACTCCCTCCCCTCCAACTCCTCCCATCACTTTTTATCTGATAACTTCATGTACTCTTCTTTTTTTTTTTTTTTAAATGGGGCTTTTTGCTACTTTAACATTTCCCCCTCTGAAGAAGTAGCCCTAAAATCTTTCAAGGATTAGATAAGTGCTCCCAAATACTTTGGACATCTTTTGGCCTTTGGAACGGAGTATGTTGCTAAGAGGCCAAAAGAC
>NW_008360319.1:1884096-1890436 GCF_000622305.1 Nannospalax galili | reverse complement strand
TGAAGAAGGAAAGGCAAGAGTACTTAGCATTACAAGTTCTAGACAGGGAACTAGAAAAAAGTCAGAACAGGGTGATTTTCAAATGTTCATATGAGAGTCCATTGGAGTTTCTTGACAAGGGCTTCCAAAAACATCCCTCCACTGGGTTCCTCCTCATTTTTCTTTTGTCTTCCAGACAAGAACTTTTTTGAATTTTAATTTTAAAGATGATTTTTTTTCACAAAAGTATCATGTAGAACATAAATGATGGATTCATAATCTCATTCACAATGAATTTCAAAACGGGATTTTTATTCATATTTTTGTTTTAGGATGTATTCTAGTGATTTAAAAAAATTTTTTTTCTTTGAGAATTTCATACATGCACAGTGTATTTTGGTCATATCCACACCCTACTACCCCTAACTTCTAGATATACTCTCCACATCCCCCTGAGAATTTGGTGCCCTCTTTTTAATAACCCACTGAATCCAGTTTGTGCTGCTCACCTACACATAGGTGTGGAGCCATCCACCAGAACCTGGTGAACCTACAAGAGACCACACCTCCAAAGAAAACTGACTCTCCCTCCCCAAGCAGCCATCAGCTGTCAATAGCTTCTTGGCTAGGGTGGGAGTTTGTATGCTCCTCCTTCATCCAAGCCAGATAAAACTTTATGATTTCTTTTATTATCAGCTCTGGCCTCTCCAGGGCTTTTAGACCTTTGAGAGGAGCTGACAGAGCCTAAGTGACCCAGCTCCATGGTCACTCATTAGCAATGTCACCATCTGCTGATTATAGATGTCACCTGGTTGAGCTGGCTCCATGGGAAACTGTGACTCACCCTGAAAGCTACTTTTAAAAGTTATATTTTAACTCAAGGACAAGTGAGAAAAATATCTCAGGCAAACTTGCTTCACAGAGATTGCTCTACACCTGGAGTGCAGTTCAAACCTGACTCATGTCTCAGGGCTGTGGAGGTATGTGGATTGTGAGTGGGCTCAGCTCACAGGCAGGACTGTAACATCCTACCACATATTCAGGGGGATTTGCCATTTCCTTCAGGAAAACTAGCTTCATCACATAATTGTATATAGACAAGGTCTCCCTATGTAGCTCTGGCTGGCTTAGGACTTGTTACATAGACCAGACTGACCTCAAACTCACAGAGATCCATCTGCCTCTGCCTCCTGAGTTCTGGAACTAAAGGCATACATCACCATGCCTGGCTTATGGCATAAATTCAATGGTGACTATTATAGGGAAGGACGGAGAGAGCATCTATAGAAAGAAAATGTATCAATTGACATGTCAAAGATAGAATCCCCATGGTATCTATTTTAAAGCTGCAAAGAACTATCACATTTCATAAAAATATACTTCCCTTTATAACACAATTTGGCTTAAATAGCTCATATAGATGAAATTATTTCCACAGAGTAATGGGAAGATATTCTGTGTGAATATCTGAGTTCTGGTAGCAGGGATCTCCTCGCCAGCATGCAACATGTGAACACTATACACCAAAACACTCGCTGTGAAAAATGTGTGTAATATCCCACTTTATTTCCAAGCTGCTGTTAATGACACCAGGAGCAGAGATCCCGGCAAAGGGAATGGAAAGATATAGCTCTGTAGGGCACCTGCATCCAAACCCCTCACTCACATTTGCTAGGTGCTGGGCATTGTGGGAGGTCATGTGTCACACGATGCAAGAAAAGACCAAAGGGAATGGAAAGATATAGCTCTGTAGGGCAACTGCATCCAAACCCCTCACTCACATTTGCTAGGTGCTGGGCATTGTGGGAGGTCATGTGTCACACGATGCAAGAAAAGACCAAAGTCATTCTGCAGAGTTCATGGTTCAGGAAATGAGAATCTGTGATGGCTAATCTTTATTATCAACTTGCCTGGATTTTAAATAACCACGGAAACACAATTCTGAGTGTTTGTCCATGAGAATGCTTCCAAAAAGGTTTTCCTGAAGAGGGAAGACTCACCCTGAATGTGAGTGGCACAGTCAGTGGGCTGGGGTCCCAGACTTAATCAAAAGGAGAAAGTGAGTGGAGCCCATGTGGCTCTCTCTTTCTGCTTCCTGACTGTGGATGCAATGTGAACAGCTTTGTTACGTGCCTGCCCCCTCGAATTTCCCGTCATGAAGAACTGAATCCTCACACTGTGAGCAGAAATAAACCTCCCCTTCTTTAAGGTGTTCTCAGGAATCTTGTCAGAATAACGAGAAAAGTAATACCTACCCTCAGAGCATCCATGAAGATAAGAATTAGAGTAAGTCCTGGGGCTCTAGAACATCCGAGGTTTGGAAATTTTTCAGAAATTGTTCCAGGGGAAGTAACCACGCTTCACAGAAAAGACCAACAGAAATGAGCTGGGGGTGGGAAGGGCCACTGAGTTATGCTTAACTTGAGGAGAATTCACTACGCCTCCGGCATCAAATAGAACCGCCCATTTGAGATGTGCACTTATGGGAAAGTTTAACAATGTTCCTCATGTCCATCCTTTAGATAACTAATTGATTAAAATACTTTCACTCAATCCATAGATGATCATTTTGAAATATTTACTCTATCAATTCGAGTTAGAATCACTCTAAGGAAAGTTCAGGAGGAGGGACTGAAATAAAATACCCAATGTGAAACCAAATTCTTCACCAGAATATAGAACTTGCTGTTCTTATAAAAACTGGGTTTTACCAGGTTGAACTCTGGCCTACACACATCTGCCTGTGCACATCCATACACACACACAATAAAATAAAATCACATAGGGGTTTTAAGGACTCTGTTTCACTTTATGCAACCAGAGCACCTGGGAGATAATCATCCCAGACAGGAGCAAAGTGATAAGAAAAAACACACAAGAATTCCAGGGACATTCCAGGGGTGATTAGAGAGTCTAACACAATGGATGGTGCCTTGTCCTGTGCTTTGGGACTGAGGAAGATAGAAACTTGATTTGTAAAAGTCTCCTTGGAAATGCATCAGAGGCACAATGGGGATCTGGAATTGAAACTGCCACAGGTTCATCTCACAGGTGGGGAGCAGGCAATTCAGAAAAGGGAACGGGCGACTAGTCTTGGCATTGCGCACCACAATGAAGGCAAGTTGATAAATAATATGGGTTTGTCCTTTTCCACAACTAATAGGTATCTTTGTTGAAAAATAAAGCAAGCTGGGGCTGGGAGGATGGCTGAGTTGGTAAAGCAAGCGTGGCAGCCTGAATTCAATCCCCATAACCCCCATTTAAAAAGCCAGGCATGCTGGCATGTGCTTGTAATTCCAGCTCTGAGGAGGAAGAGACAGAGAGATCTCTGGACTTGACTGATCAACCAGCCAGCCTAGCCTACTTGGTGAGCTCCAGGCTAGTGAGAGACTATCTCAAAATAAGGTGGAGGAGGGGTGTGAGATGGGTAACACTGGAGGAATGACATGTGAGGCTATGCTCCGGCCTCCACATGCACCCACAAATTCATAAGAATGCATACATACATACATACATACATACATACATACATACACAGCATAAAATAAAAACAAAGCAAGCTTATTACTTCTAAAGTCAGGGACAGAAGAAGACCAGACCAACAACAGAGGAAATATCTTAACTTAGATCTCAGCCTTTATCTTAGATCTGAAGGAGAATGGGTAGAGGGTATTTTGCCCAACCTGTAGTATCCAGTAAGGGTACAAATGGCATGTTTCTGGTTCTTCAAACATTACGGAATCTTTGTAAGCATAATCTATTATTTATTTACTTATTTATTTATTTACTTATTTATTTTTTATGGGTTTATTTTTGAGGTAGGTTCTTGTTATTTAACCCAAGCTGGCCTTAAACTTTTGATGGACCTGCTTTAGCCTCCCAAGTGCTGGGATTTCAGTCAGGTCCTACCACACCTAGCTACTCCTCTTGTTCAGCAAAAGTGTCAGGTTTCACAGAGTCCACGGAAAACCCTTGAGTCTTTTGTAACTTCTCGTACATATCTGCAGGTGCTGACTTCTGGATCTTTCCTGGGAAGGGCTCCTTGACTGAAGCTCTACAATCCTTAAGAAAGTAGAGATAGATGAATTTAGAGAAAAATTTCACCTGAGTGGCAACTTCATAATTTTGGTCCCCTGAGAAGAAATTTCACACAAATTAATAATTCTTATTATCCTGTGATGCAAAGAACATCCCAGAATAGACTTAGAACAATCAAACAGTCCTTCACCTGTGATTATTTGTCATGTGACTATGTTGGGTCTCACACATTTTTCCATCCGAATTCTTCTTAGCACTTACTCCGCCTGTAACTCTGACTCTCTTATCCAATGTTAGTATTTATTTTAAGCGTAATAATTGAGACATTCAAAAAAGGTATAGAGAATAATATGGAGAACACATGTTACTTCACCAGTGAATCTGAGAATGAAAGTATTTTATAGATACGGTTGACATCACCTGTGTAACCTGAAGCTTTCTTTTCTATTACAGTCCCTTTCGCTCCATTCAGTCCCATCTCCTTGGCTGGGCCTTGTGATGGATAGCTTTAGTTGTCAAGGTGACACAGCTGGGTTGAGGGAGCCTCAACTGGGGAATTGCTTCCATTGGACTGGCCTGTGGCCATATCTGTTGGGCATCCTCTTGACTGTTGAGTGACGTGGGAGGGCCCAGCCCACTATGGGTGATGCCACCCCTGGGCAGGTGGGCCTGTGTTGTGTAAGAAAGCAGGTTGCACATGGGCCAGAGGAGCAAGCCAGTAAGCAGCGTTTTTCCATGGTCTGAGTTCCTACCTTGGGCTCCCTGATGAACTGCTGAACCGTGACCCGGGAGATGTAAGCTGAATAAACCCTTTTCTCCCCAAGTTGGTATTGGTCAGTGTTTTGTCACAGCAATGGAGAAACAAACTAGAACAGGCCTCCTCATTCTCTTGCATATTTTAATATATTCCTAATACATATTATTAAAATATTATCATTATCTTAGGTATTCATTAGGATAGAGATTAAACGCCATGGCAACAGAAGCTAAAAAAACAAACAACAGCGTAAATAAAATGAATTTATTTCTGTTCCAGCCAGTCTTTCCCTTCGTGCCCACTCTAGCATTACTCCTGTCTGTAGGTTTGAAGATGGAACTGCTCACAGGAAGGATGAGACAAGAGGAATCCAGGGCATGTGACTTGTAGACGTTGTCCTTATCACATCTTCATATCCATTAGCCTGTTGTCAGTAGTGTGAACACTACCAGATTCCAGGGTAAGAGAAGAGACTGTGAGAGAGCTGGGAAGCCCATAGTTTACCCACACATTAGAGTTCACGATTTAAAAGTATTTACGTTGTATTACTTTGTAGTAGTTGTTGTTGTAGGCTAAATGATAGCCATTCAAATTGGGGTCCTGGAACCTTTAAATGTTATCTTATAAAGAAGGGTCAGGTTAAAGATCTGGACATGACTTTTTACTCCTTGCCCTCCTAGGTCGACTAGTTCCAGGGGACTATGAGCATCTCTCAAAATGTCCTGTAATGGTGGTGGGTCACCTGTCCTCTTGATCAAGGAGGCTGAGGAGACCCCACCAGATGGACTTGAACCAGTGTGCAGTCTATAAAGAGGAGGGTCAACACAGAGGAATCATTTCCTCCATGCTTCCAAGCGAAGCCAACCATGGTCGAGCAGGACTTAACTTCACATAGGCAGAAGTGGTAAAAGAAAGGAGCCAGGGGCACCTCCCAAGCCCATGTGACCCTTGAGGAACAGATCCTCAAATGATCTTAAGAGTAAAAATAAATCAGTTTATCTGGACCAACTGTGTGGCCTTAAACACCCAAAAGGAATGTATAACCAAAGATTAAAGGGGCCAATATAATTTCATAAGAGTCCATACATATAGCTAAAGGCTACATAACAAGCAACAATGCCAGACAGGCAATACCTTCTTTTGAGTTGTTGGCCAGGGTGGCCAAAGGGATTCCCAGATAGTAACCCAGCATAGAACTGGGAAATTGAACAGCAGACCCCAATCTTATCCAAAGAAATATTGACAACTGATTACCTCTAGATGAGGAACAGCTGACCCTCCTAAAGCAAAGCCCTCTAGATAGGATGACTAGATTCACCAGAAGGGCAAGTAGTGGGGAATGGGTTGGGGTGCCCACAACACAGCAGACAGTAGCAGGGATATCAGAGTATAAGGGCTCTAGTGGGGGGAGGGAGGCTATGGGAGGGTGCTACCTGGGAATTGGGTATATTAAAAAAAATTCTTCATTTCACCCTTCCATCCTCCCCACCCCCACCCCGCCGGTCTATACTCCTAGTTTGGGCCCTGCGCCATTCCTAGTCTTGGGGCCCCAGACACCTGGGGAAC